>NC_056526.1:180960275-181011163 GCF_019175285.1 Sceloporus undulatus | reverse complement strand
AATAATAATAATAATAATAATAATAATAATAATAATAATAATAATAATAATTGAATACTTTTAAATTGAATTTTGTTAGCAATACATAACAACTACAGTATTTGTATTATTTCATTATTGCAAACAAAACCCTTTCCTTACTGAAAGTATCCACTTAGTTAATTTTAGTTTCAATTTAATTGATGGCTTCCCATTTAATTGGTAGATTTAATTTCATTTTAAAAGAGTGGGCACTCTAGGGTTCTTTGTTTGAGAAAAGGAAGGACATGTGATTGAGTCACTGAAGCAGATGGGCTCCTGGCTTGAGGGGGGGAGGAAAGAAATATCTCTTTCTCTCACTTTCTTTCTCTCAGTCGTATACACAAACACACACACATGCATGATCTGCCTCCTCTTGTTTTTTGTCTTCCTTTCTCTCTCTATTTGCACTCTGGTGTTGCTCTTCCTTCCTTATTGCTTTCCTAATCTCTTCTCATTTCCTTTCTTTGGGGCCTGGCAGAGCCGCCCATTTTCCCTCTGGAGGGAGCCCGCAGCAACCAAACTACATGGGGAGGTCATCATCAGTACACCATTGGCACACTGTGATGCGTCCATGATGCAAGAGCAGCACCTGGAGGTGCGGATGCAGTGCCGTGCTTACATCGTGCACGTGCACCACGTATGGATGGTGCCACGTAAAGATGGTGCCATCCATACATATTAGGGTTCCAGAATGTGCAGTTGCCACGTGCTCTGGAACTCTAATTTTGGCGCCGACATGGCGCTTTCAGCCTATCTGTTTTGGGTCTTTCTTGCACTAACTTAGTAGCAGTCTGGGGGCACTGACCTCAGTCCAGGGCCAGTCCAGAGCATTTTGCCCTGGATTTGCCCTGGACCAAGCTACAACATCAAAAACATGTACTGGGCCAAATCCAGTGTAATGCTACATTGTTGTGCACACAGCTGGATCATTGCCACATCAGCCTCACTGGCCTCTCCCCCTTGGGCCCGCTACTGCTTTCTCATGGGCAGCACCTCCTTGTAAAGCTTGCTTGGCATGCCGCCACTTCTGCTGAGGTCAGAACGGTGTGCCTGTGTGATCAGTTAGGAGGGGATAGAGGAAAAAACCCACTAATATTGTTGGCTGTGACATCTCCAGGAGGCATCCAGCCATGTGATCTTACAAACACACCCAGATCGCTGGTTGTGACATCTCCAGGAGGTGTTGAGCCATGTGATCTTACCCCTCTCCTCACAAGATCGATTGCTGTGGCATTTCCAGAATGCATCCAGCCATGTGGTCTTACCTTTCCCCAAGACCACTGGCTGTGATGTCTCCAGTAGTTGTCTAGTCATATGACAGGGGTGTGTGTTGTTCTACTCTCCTCATTTATCACGTGGTTGTCCCATTCTGACTTCAACATAAGCACCAGCATGCCAGGCACTTACTCACAGGAAGTGGCAGCGGATGGTGAGGAAGGAGATCCATCCCCTTCTTTGCACTGCTCAGCACAGGATAAGGGGGACGTTGCTGAACTGGACCCGATCCAGGTGTCCACATGGCCAAAAGAAGCGGAGGCACTCTAGGGTTTCCTGGAAACCCCGAGTTTTTCCCTGACTGCTTACTTTAGAGAAAAGTTGGGTTACAGGCTAAAAACCATGGATACTCCCTGGACGTTGCCATACATCATAGAGACTGCCAGCACTAGCTTTAGGGTGAGTGCAGAATTTTTCACCATTGTAAACGAGACTCTTCGTTGCAGCCACAGCTGAGCTGCCACAGAACATGTTACTTTGGCAGGGAAGGGGGGATTAGGCCTGAGATGAAAGGATAAGAAACAGAATCCTTGTGGGGGGAGGTCACTCAGGGAGACTGGGAATGGGATGGATAGCATACTGCAGGTGGGGAAGAAAGCCAGAGAAAGAGAAAAGAAAAGTGGGCAAACAAGTGGAAAGGAGTCACTCAAGAGACTGGGAATGGGATGTAGAGAAAGAGAAGGCAGCAGTGTGTGTGTAGCAGTAGAAGATAAGGATAGAGGATGTGCATAGGGAGGGAGAATCAGCAGAGCTTTTGCAGCCATAGGCAGAGAGCACAAACAGAGAGAGGACAAATGAGAATGGGAAAGAGAAGAAGAAAGCTGGAGCATTTCTGTCGCCATGGTAAATTGCATCTTGCAACAGGCAGTACTGAGGCAACTCAGGGGCCTTGAGAGATTTGGGTCTTTGTGTTTGTGAGTCCCCAGATGTTGAGGGGCTGGACTAATGGGTCTAGAGCAGTGTTTCCAACCTTCCTAATGCTGCGACCCTTTAATAGAGTTCCTCATGTTGTGGTGACCCAAACCCATGAAATTATTTTCGTTGCTACTTCATAACTGTAATTAAATAGGTGTTTTCCAATGGTCTTAGGCGACCCCCATGAAAGGGTCATTCAACCCCCAAAGGGGTCCCGACCCACAGGTTGGGAACCACTGGTCTAGAGGGCTGAATGCAGCCCAGGGGCTTCAGCCTGCCTACCCTTGGCTTAAACAGACAAATTCTTAATAAAATGTTTCCACAAAGCAATGATATAAAGGGATATTGTAGTACCTTTGAGACTACCTGAGAGAGGGCTAGAAGAAAATTGAGATCATAAGCTTGGTAATCTAGTTATACTATCAGTTTTTATATAACACTACAGTACTGATCTGCATTGTTATCAGAATGATGTAGACAGGTGCCCGCCCCAATAAGCATACAATTCACATATCAATACAGAAGGAAATAAAGTGAGAAAAGAGAAGAAAGAAAAGTCACTATTAATAAGGGATTAATCATAGGCAGTGTAATTATGTAGCTATGTAATGCAACCTTCTACATGTTTAAAGGTAAAAGTAAAGGTAGTTCCTTGACCAGACATCATAGCCGACTGTAAGGGGCAGTGCTTCTCTGGGCAAGCATGACTGCACCAAACGTTTTTACTATGTTAGCGTGTTTACTAAGAGGTTCTTGTATTAAAGGCAACTACGTGACCCCATCACACCTAATGTGTGGGGCAGAAATCATCCCCCCCCCCCCCCGAAGGCAACAATGGCCACAGCAGTACTTTCCTTGAGCTCATAAGTCTGGCAGAACAGTTTGGAAATTATTGTTGTTGTTGTTACTCCTTATAAAGGGATAGGGAAATTATTTATTTATTTATTGGAAACACAAAGCGATGGCTCACCTATTCCTCTGTACTATAAACACACAAATACATATTATTTGATTCCCTCCACTATATCTCCACATCCTTCTCCCTTATCTTTTCCTTGCTTCCATTAATCCCCTTTTTGTTGGATAAACATGCTTACAAAGTCAGATGTGGACCAGCTGAGAGACAAGGAAGGTAATATGATGACAGAAAGAGGTGAAGTGAAGAAATGAATATAGAGTCAAATATTTACCACTCTGCCTAAACTATTTTGAGTTTCCTTTTGAAAACACATACAGAAGTGTCTAAGGATTCGGGATACAAAAAATGTTTGAAGACTTTCTCATTCTTGATGAGAAAGAATTTTTCAATACACTGATTTACATTGTTTAAAAAAATATCCACTTTCACAAAAAATGGGTTTTCTTGCAGCAGTAGCAAGAGGGAAAGGAGGGAATGGGGAGAGAGGAAAAGAAGAAAGTGAAAGGGAGAGGAAAGGAAAGGAAATGGGGGAAATGGGGAGGGGGTTCCACAGAGTACAATATTTTGCTCAAAACAGTATTTAGCCCCAAAAGCATGTTTGCACAAAAATGTTTATTTGCACACACACAAAAAAAACCTCCTTTATTTACATGAAGTATGAAAAAGTTTATAAAAAGTGCAGAAACTCTTGTTCTGTAATCTCCGGTAGGGAGAAAACTTTTGAATTGGCTTTTTCCCCCGTACACTATAATGGAATAAGCAAAGATTTATATCTTTACCAAGGACATCGTGCAGTATTGACATTTCAAGTCCAGCATCCTGTTTGTGATATAAGTACAGTATGTGTAAGTTGTGCTATGGATGTGGGGCAAAATTTTCACCATAGCTTAATGGACTTATTCTACTGACAGCAGCAGAAGCAAAGTTGCACATACATTGACAATGTGCATCAGGATTGGGCATTATGGTTATGCATTGCATATGTGCATTGTATAATGGCACCTAGTCATTTACATGTGTTAAGCGATGTTATTATTCTGCATGGAGGTTGTGTAGAGCTGGTGCAGCACAATACAGAAGGGATGTTGGATAGCATCCAAGGGCTGGTATCGTGTTAGTGGCATTTGCTTTTGGGTGCCTTCAAGTTATTTCTGACTTATGGTGATCCCTAGATGAACCTGTCACAGAAGTTTTCTTGGCAGGATTTGTTCAGAATGGAATTGCCAATGACTTCCTCTGAGGTTCCTCTCAAGGTCACCCAGTAGGTTTCCATGGCTGCGAGGGGATTTGAATCCTAGTCTCCAGAGTCCTAGTCCAACACTCAAACCACTACATGATAATGAGCCATTGTGGTGCAGTGCTTAAATGCCGATTCTGCAGCCACAACATTGTAAGTTGCATCCTGGAGGGCTCCAAGGTGGACTCAGCCTTCCATCCTTTTGTAGATCGGAAAAGTACCCGGCTTGTTGGGGGTGATTGGGTTATACACTGTAAATCACTCAGGGAGTGCTAGCTCATCGATAAGCAGTACAGAAATGTACTAGCTATTGCTGTTGCTACATCCTCTGGCTCGCCTACTTAGTCGCATACCAAAGAAACAAGTCAACACTACTCCTGTATATCTCCTATTTTTTTATTATTGTGGAGCCTGGTACTAGGGAGTCACACAGTGTCTTCCTAGACTTATTGAATCTCCCCACCTGACAGCCTTCATGGAGAACAGCAAGGGAATCTCTGTGGCATCTGGGAGGGACAAAGCAATTATATCAGTCACTGAGAGCTCCAGAGGATGTCAGTGGATAATTAATCACTTCACATCTGGCTATGAGTGTATCGCCAGATACTTCTACAGTTCTCCCCACCTCCACTCTCAAGGCATGAATGGCCATATGTGCTGGGCTTCAGCAGCATGCAGTATTATTATTATTATTAAACTTTATAAAGCACTGTAAATTTGCACAGCGCTGTACATACAATCTTTTTAATTGGATAGTTCCCTGCCCTCAGGCTTACAATCTAAAAAGACACAACACAAAAGGAGAAGGGAGTGGTGGTGGGGAAGGGGATGAGGGCCAGCAGTTCTTCTCTACCTCCAAGGCCTGGATCAGGGGAGATGGACTGGAGGGAGGGCTTCGCTTCTTAATGGTTAATCTTCATCCAGGGAGGCCTGATGGATCTGCCTCTCTAGTAGGATAATACATATAAAATATATAGCAATACAGGAAATGATTCAATACAGTACTACTGTACTATGTTGAGCCATGCAAAATTGCAGCCTATGTTTGACACAGGAAAACTGGTGTAAGCAGGGCACACTCATAAAGGTAACTTGGGCTGACTTTATCAGAGAGCTCATTCAGCAATGCAGAAAATTATTGCATACTCAAATATTACCCCGCTCAAGTTTGTACATAGGGGAAACTATTATACATTTATTATAAAAGGAAGACTTTCTCTGTCTCTAGCTGATTTCTGATAACCATCTACAAAACTAAAGTACCATGTAATATACCAATTTGTCTAAGTCAAACCACACGATGAATCTCAAGTTACATAATTTCGGGCAGGCAGGCAGGGAGATGACAACAGAATGATTGGGATGATATATAGCTGTATGGCTAATTTTTAAGGCTTCTCCAAAAAAAGGAAGCCTTTTTAGAAATGATTGGTATTGAATCACTGGTAATTTGGTGATAGGTGAACTAAAGAAAGTTCCTCAACTGGTAGCAGTTGAACCCTTGGAAACTTCTCATGAGACTAGCTGAAACAAAGCATCCTCAGTATTGAAGGAGTGCTCCTGAATACTGGGAGTGCTGCCTGAATACTGAGATCTGTTATGGGATTTTTCATAGAATCATAGAGTTGGAAGAGATCACAAGGGCCATCCAGTGCAACTCCCTGCCATGCAGGAACTCACAATCAAAGCACTCCTGACAGATGGCCATCCAGCCTCTGTTTAAAGCCCCCCAAAGAAGGAGACTCCACCACACTCTGTCCCACTGTCAAACAGCTCTGTGAGGTGGAATCTCTTTCCCTATGTCTCATCAGTGAGATGAGACAAGAGAGGACCTTTTCTGTTGTGACACCTTGGTTATGGAATTCTTAGAGGTTTTGCTTATGCCAGTGCTGGCCTTATTTTCAAAGTAAGTTAAGAGCTGGCTATTTATCTCAGGTTAGGGGCCTTGTTGAGTGCAGTTCAGTTTGTTTGGGTTTAACATTGAACCTATCAGAAGGGTTTTCTTGGCAAACTTTATTCAAAAGGCGGTTATTCATTGTCTCCCTCTCAGGCTGAGAGAGTGTGATTTGCTCAAGGTCACCCAGTACATACACATATATACCTGATGTGTGTGTCTTCATTGTCAGGCAAGATGTTACAAACCAAACAGGAGAAAAAATAGAGATATTACTATGATGCTTGCATTGTGTTGTTTCTGTCCTTAGTTAAGATGGTATGGGGAGGGCATATTTTGCAGGCTGGCTTATCCTCCTTCTGGTCATGTGGGAGATTTTCAAAGTCCTGGAAATTTACAGCCCATTTGCATCTTATTTGCAACAAGGAGTCCTTGTTGAGATGCAGATACACTGCAACATTTTTCACACTTTAACTGAAACGCGCCACAATTATGGGTTCTTTATAGATGCACCAAAATCTCAATATATATTGAAGCATACGTTACACCTTCCATTTCATCAAATTATCTGTTGGAGAGGTAGGTCTGATGGTTTTATGTTCCAATTGGAGGAAGTGGGGTTGCAACTTGAATTGAAATTGAAAACAGAACTTAGCTTCCTCTTAAATGGAAGGAGTAGCTAAATACAATATAAGAATATGCTGGACTTGATCCAGCAAAGCACACATGTGACAGCTAGAGATGAACATGCACAGTATGATAAAGAAAGCTGGAATCTAGCTGATCAGCTATTTGGTGAGAAGAGAGAGGGAAAACTCAATGCACCAACTGTCTTCCTCCTGAAGAGCTAGATGGGAGTCTAGTGTAATACCATAGTGTAGTATTCCAGCAGACAGAACAATATTGTAACTGACTATTCACTGCCCCTTAGACTTACCAATAGACTTGCTGAAGCCTCCCACCCCAGCATGGTAATTTCAGGCCTGTTGAAGAGTGGAGGAGCATCTGGCTGTGTCTGCATAGCTACATGCAAAAAAATTACATCACCTACTGATGTCCCCTAGGGTCCCCCAGAGATCTCAGTGGATTATGTAGTAATTTTGCATCTGGCTACTTGGAGATATAGCAGACATAAAACTACCATGGGGTTTTTGCTTTGTTAAAAGGAGGAATGGGATGTCAACCTCTGCATCAACCAAAATAACATATATGTATGCAAGTATAAGGCTGACAACCTCTGTATTCCACTAACAGGATGCCATCTTAGATTTGTTGCTTACCAATCTCTTCTCATGCAGTTGCAGCAACCAGAGTTGGGGGATAGGTGCAGCAAATTATACCAACACCAATTACAGATGGAATACGAAGCCCACTAACAGAAAATAAGTTTCATCACATTCAGTTAAAATAAACTTACCCATCAGCTCTATAAACACACATACTGATCATGCAGAATGACAGTGTTCCCCAACAGCCAAAGCAGTGACCTGCGCATATGTATCGGGAGTTTTTTTGGCCCTGGTGTTGGCTAGGAGAACCAGCTGCTAATGTGCATCTGGCCACCTATACACACATGCTATTTATTAGCTTCAGGAAAATGTGGCTTCCTCCATTTCTCCAGCAATTTCAGAAACCAGGGAACAGTGTTTCTATATATATATACACATCTCACAGTTAGTGTTTAAGTGGGCTGCAGGGAAAGGAGCATGCATCAGTATGCTCAACAGGACAGCCACTCCAGATTCCCACCAAAATTGCTATCATAAGCAATGAGACGTTTGTCAGATGCCATTACCTGAGAGTGACATAGGTACGCTACACAGTAGAAGTATTGCAGTTTGACACTACTTTAAGTGCTGTAGTTCCAACCTATTTATTGTTATTGTCTTTTTTTGTTTCCTGCAGGCTCTGAAGCCTTCAAACCATGCCACCATCCAGAGCATAGTGAGAGCTGTAGGTGTTGTTTCTGGAATCCCTGAACCTTGCTGCGTCCCAGACAAGATGTCATCTCTCAGTATCTTGTTCCTCGATGAAAATCATAACGTGGTACTCAAAGTCTACCCAAATATGACAGTGGAGTCTTGTGCTTGCAGATAACATCCCTTGATGCACACATACACCACCTAATCTAAATCCCTTTCTCACTGCCTTGACTTTGTTGCTTAACAGTTCCCCTACCCCACCCCATTTTGCACTGCCAATGCATTTCATTTTCCAAAGATTTTAAAGTACAAATGAAAAGACAAGCACCAGCTGAGAAGGAACACACCATGGATTTTCAGAACATGGAAGGACTCGAATAAACTTTTTTTTTACTGTGAGAATACAACAGAAAAATTCTGTAACACTTTGCACCAGCAACAAACTATGTGGCAAAGCACGTAAGGGGGGAAATTATGAAATCCAGAAAGTACTCTTCCCAAAGATCTGAAGTATGGCAGGAAGACCCTTTGGTATATTTCTATATGAAGCTTTGAAAACAGTTCATCAAAACTGCTGGCTTTCTGGTCTATTCTTCCAGAAACTAATGGTGAAAGAGATTTATGATACACGTTATGCATCTGAAGCTAAGCTTTCAGCCTTAGGTTGCAGGCAAACTCCCCAAAGTGCTAAATAACCTAATAAGTTCTGACATCCTAAGAGCCTAAGAAAATCCAATTTAAGATGTTTATTTTCTTGACATGGTGTGTCAGTAGTGCTCTTTATGTGTATCGCCTACATAAACAAGGCCTTTCCCTCCATGGAATAATGGAAACCTTTAACTTGCAAGCTCAAATGTGCTTCTGTTTTTATATCTTCGAAGGATCAGCACATGTTATAGCAATAGTGGCATGCCCCCAATACTGCCTCAGTTCAGATCATGTCAGGAAACTGGTGAAGGGGGCAGGTGGCAGAGTAGAAAGCAGATTCTGGTTTGCCTGGGTGGTTACTGTAGTCATTTACTATAGTAACCATGTTTACAATGGGTAGTCTCTTGTCCTAGGAACAGTATATAGTACAAGGGAATATAAATGTCTGCTCAAAAATATCACTCATTAATCAAGTGGTACTTTTAGGTAAATTGGAATAGGATTGCAGCTGAGACTGTCTGTCCTTGAGATGATCTTTTACTCAGTGAAGCAAAGGATTAAGAAGAGACTGAGTAATTCATGTGTGGCCTTTTTCAAGATGGGACTCTTGCCTGCAGGAAGACATCATGTATGAGCAAACTGTATCAGCAGACCTACAAAGCCAAAAGTAGAGAGTTATTTAGTTTTGCACTGGATGGCTATGTAGAGAGGGCATGGGGTAGTTTGGCATCTCCAATGGACTGAAGGAGTTTGCACTGAATGCATTGCATCCTCATGTCTTGTAAAGCCTAGAAAATAGGTGTGCTTTGATTCATACCACACTAAGTGCCTTCCATTCTCTGCCCAAAGGGCCAGGCAGTTTTCTTGCTGGGATTGAGGTTTAGAGCTTTAATTTCCAGCTCACTAGAGATACAATGCAGCTTCAAAGCATTGGAACCTCTTTTACTGAGGAGCTGATGCATTCATTATTAAGCTATCTCCTTCTTCATGTAAAAATTAATAATGAAAAGACTTTTGTACATTCATTATTATTTTTTTTGCTTAGGAATTAATGCTTGTACAGTCAGCGTCAGTAAAGTTTTTAGGAAAGCCAAAGGATATTTGTATATGGAAAGAAGCTTTTATTAATGCCTTTAATTTATTTTATTTCTGTTGCCTTCCTGTGTGTTAATTAAGTTCACACATTTTAGTACTCTTAAACACACACTGAGTTTTACATTAATTTTTACAAAATCCTCATATATATGCCTTCAGAACCAAATGTGCATGCTGCAAGAGCACTGAGGATACTTTCCACTACTGATGTATAAGCTTGCCTAACTTGTATTTGTTTCCCTCCTTCAATAATAAGATTTTTTTCACTGCAAACTACCATGTACAACTTTATGTTTAAACGTTTTAATGTGAAATTTCATTTTCTCTTTTTATTTATAATCACTACAAAAATATTCTAAACAAAACTGCTTGAAACAGGATAAAATAGCACTCCTTGTTTTTGAAAGTATCTTAAACTGAGCAAGGAACTGTAAGGAAATGTGTCCCAAGATTGTGCACTGTGTTTATAGATCCAAATGATCTAAGGAATCAACCCTGAAACCCATATTAAACTCCAAAAAGCTATTCCAAGTGATGGAGGTCTGCAGTGTGGTCAAGTGAGGTGCTTTAGGATGTTGCAAATGGCCTTTCTCCCTCCATAAAGCTGTGGTGCAGCTTGGGGGGGTGGGATGGGGCTGACCACATGTTCCTGAAGCACCCCACTCAACCCTGCTACAGACTTCTGTCACTGAAAGTGGCTCCCTGACATTTTAGTCGAGTTTCAGGGGGCACTGATGGTATGTCACAATAGTGTCATGATTATGAATACATAGCATAGCTGGATACAGAGCAGTGACAGATCTTTGAGTTATGAATCTGTACCCCAGTGCAGGATGAGAGCCTGTATTTTAAAATAACAAAATCTTCAGATCGTAAGCAGTTAAGTTAGGATACCAAAGTAGATATGAAGTCAATGGGAGATGCATAACCTGTGACACACCAAGCTAAAACCTTTTATAGCCCACCCTTTTTGCAACTCCAGACAGGCCACAAATAGGAAATATTACTGAGCCTCTAAAAGGACACCTACATGGCAGGTATATACGGCATATACAATAATCTCCCACTTATCCAGCAGGTTAAGAACCAGAACACTGTAAAAAAGCAGAAATGATTGAAATCAGAAACTCATATTACTGTATAAGCACAAAATATATGTATGATTACCTTTACAGTGCTGTATTATAAGCACAGTATGACCAAAATATGTCCAAAATAGGGTGTATAATAGTCAAGGTATCTTCTTGAAATATACTTTCATAAAGGAATCTCACATGATGACTAAAATATCTCCCCACTACCACCACACTTTATCTTGAGATATGTTGTTATTGATGAAATTTAAAGAATCCCATCTATAAAGGGGTAGAAATGTTTTTTAAATAATCTGCAAATAGAAAAACAGATGGCACTGATGAGTAATTATACACCATCAATAATGTGCAGCTACATGTGTAAAACTCTGCTATCAATTGTAAACTGTATATAGACATTACTCCATGACCAAAAATGTACAACTCTCTCAGGGAACATATACATGCCTAAAACACCAACAAGATGGTGGCCAGGAATGCAATCAAATGACAAATCTGGGTATCTAAACTACAAAATTAAATTGGTTGAATAGTCTTTCTATCCTCCAGAGAAATATACTGTACAGTGGTACCTCGGGATACGAAATACCCAGGTTACGAATTTTTCGGGATACGAAAAAATCCCATAGGGAATTATTGTTTCGGGTTACGAAAGTTTTTTCGGGTTACGAAAAAACTCCGGCGCTATTTTAAATGGAGCCGCGGCAGAGCCGCGGCTTTTTCCCCATTAGCGCCTATGGCATTTCGGCTTACGAAGGCTTTTCGGGTTACGAAAGCGGCCGCGGAACGAATTAAATTCGTAACCCGAGGCACCACTGTACTTTTATAAGGGTCTCCATACAGCAGCCTCTTAACTGTACTTGCTAACAATTTTGCAGGGGGTGGTGGTTGAGAGTTAACTATACAAGATACAAATTCTCTTAGGGATGCTCACACCAGATTAACTGATCAAACTTTTGTCTGTTCAAGGGAAGGAAACATGGAATGCCACATCTTGATATTTACACTTGGCCTGTATACTTAACTAAGTAACCTCTTCTCCCACCCACCCACCCAAAACTGATGGAACTATCATTCAACCATGCTGGGATCATTGGCAGAATGAAAGTCCTTCTCCCTGTGGAACTGATGCCCAGTAAAGGAGGTTGGGGAGAGGGGTATGACACATCCTACTGGATTGGAAACTTCCCGTTATATAGACTGAAGATGATACCCAAAAACCTCTATTTGACTGTGTGAGATCTCCATAAAGATAGAAACATGTGCACAAGTAATTTATGCGTGTGGACAATATGTTAATTTTAGAGACACACATGTCTAAGTGATCCATAATTTCCTTTGGTATTGCAGTGGAACACAAACTTGTTAATGGCTGCTTCCTCACTGTCAACTGCATGCCATAAATTTTGACTGCTCCTTAGTTCTAATTTGAAAACCTGACAACACTATGTAGCTGGGTTGTCAATATGCCATCCTCATGCTCCAGATGTTCATCAGCTAACTGCCCACCAAGAATGGTGGTAACCAAATATTTCATTTTGGTGCAACAGTCCCAGGTTGATAGGTCCTCTGCGTGTATGGGATAAAATCTGGAGAACAGAGTGGGACAAGAATGGGTGTGCTCAAATGTGTTAGAATTTTAAACTGGATGCAGCCTTCTCCACCCCGTTAAGCAATTACTGGGCAAATTCCAGTGGAAATTACGACTAGTCTGTGACTCACCAGAAAGGATTGGTTTATGAGAAGGGGATTCTTTGCACTCCATTACACCATCAAAGAAAATGATGAGATGGTAAAGAAGAATGTTACTTTTTCATAAAACAGCTTTTGAAAACTCTCCATATGGTAAAGGAAGGGGCAGGCAGGGTCTTTTATAGAAGATTTCCAGAGATCAAAGTTCCCTCTTTTTTCATACTTCAATGCACATTGTAGGTTTTCCCCAAAACATGAGGTAAGAGCTGAGTGAAACTTCAAAGGCCAACTCCCCCCCCCCCCCCATCCCCTCTCTCACACATTATGTTGAAAACAGGCATCTCAGGTTAAAGGAAGAGATAATATTTATGTACCTGTATTCATTTATCCTGCAGGAAAATAGCTGTTGCTTGCTCTCAGTTTTCACAAGTGACGTTTAAACATTTTGAATAGGAGATGAAAACTTTAAAGTTAAAATATCAGGTCTATAATTGCATATGTAAATTGGATTTCATTTGAATTTTAGCTTAAAATACATGGTGAGGACTGTTTACCATTCCAAAAATCTAATCCCAAACTCAGAAAATTCTCAGTGGATGGTGCTAATGGCATAGAGCTCAGCAAAAGCAAAATGCGTGGAACCAGATGGGCAATTTCTCACCATATAACAAAGCACATATCTATTATGTTTGTATGTAAAGAGCTCTTGCAGCACTTTTGAAACTGTATGAAAGAAATTGTATGAGCTATATGCATCTGAGGAAGTCGACTGTGGTCCAAAACACACTGCGGAATAATCCAGTTTGAGAGCGCTTTAACTGCCCTGGCTCTGTGCTATGGAATCCTAGGAATTGTAGTTTATTGTGGCATGAGAGTTCTCTGACAGACAAGGCTAAAGGTTTCACAAAACTGTAGTTCACAGAATTCCCTAGCATTAAATCAGGACAGTTAAAGCGGTTTCACACTGGATTATTTCTGCAGTGTGTTTTGGACCTGTCTACCAAAGCTCATGTTACAACGTCTTTCACACAGTCTCAAAGGTGCTGCAAGATCTGTTTGCATACTGATATTCCAGATTAACACAGCTATGTCTCTAAATTCTACATCTATGAATGTTATTAGCCTTAATGTAACCAACATCCAGAAATGAAAATACAGTTTAACTCCACACATAGCTTCCTTGGCTGAAAAACACAGTTCAGTTCTACACAATGGCTTCCTGGCACATGGAGCAGAGTTTCATTCTGTGCAATATCTTCCTGGCCTTGCAAAGCAGAGCTTAGTTATGTGCAACCATTTCCCAGCCTTTAAATACTATCTTATCTGTGATCTGTGAACACTGAAAAAACTGAACAAGGACAGCTTAACCCTGTGGGCCACATGCAGCCCATGGTGAGAGCCCCCCTTACTGTAATTGCAGATCCAGTGGTGAAGGTGGTGGATGCTGCTTGACCAAAATAAAAAAAGATGGAAGGGAGAAAGGCCAGAGCTTGAGTATTTATACCTGAAGACCAAATCCTATCATTGGCTGAGAATGAAACAGAGAATGTGTCCCAAGGTTCGTGTGATCCTAGTTGCCTATATCCCCATGGTTCCTTAAGGGGGACTGTCCCAAACTGGATATGACAGGCACATTGGTTCCATCTTCTCTAGCCACATGCCAAAGTTTCCCAAAGCAGTAAGAAATTAAGACTAAAAATATATAATAAACACAGACTTAAGCATCATCCCTTGGAACTGCAAGCAACAAAATCTAAACCAAGGGATGGAGTGGGGAAGATGCTCTTAGCTGTGCTGCCAACAAGCCTCGAAGATATATCCCCGGAATGTTTTACCAAAATCCCTGGAATTCCCCAATATTTGTTATTATTATTCAGTCAAAATCCCTGGAAAGAAATTAATTAAATTCCCTGGATTCCAGGGAATTTCCCAGAAATTGGCAACACTGGTTCTGACTCTAACTATTGGTGCCCTGAGGTTATATACTCTGAGGACAGGACAGTGTGAAGTCTCCTTCCTGTCCCTGGAGTCACCTTCCTGTCTCAGCAGTTTCTGATTGGCTGGCTTTCCTGCCACTTTCCCAGATCTTGGGCAGGACACAGACTTCTGCAAAAGGGAAACTGGCACACCAAGAGAAGTGTTGCTTAACCAGCACTTCTTTGTCCCCATCATGGACATCTTTGCTCCATCATGTGGAGGAACCTTCAGTAAATTGTAGGATCAGAGTGTTGTTTGTTGTTATATTGATCATAACTAGGGGTTTCTTGGCATGATTTATTCAGAGGAAGGCTTCCATTGCTATCAGCTCCCCCCCCCCATGTTTAACACTTTTCCAAACCAGAAATGGATATCTGGCAACTTCTAGTTTTCTTGGGTAGGGTTGGCCTTTTGTCCCCAACCCAGAGGCTTGTAGGACAGAAAATTACCCCCCTCCAGGCCCACAACAATGATATACCCAACATTCTGTGCCCATGTAGCCAGCCAAATGTTCCTGGGAAGCTCTTCAGTAGGCCATGTTACTGATCAGAGCTATTTCTGTTTTCCATGTTGAGAGATGTAACTTCTAAGATTCAATCACAGTGGGTAACTGTGGTAACTGCACTCTTACCTGCATCAGACAGCAGGGTGGGAATACTGCTTCAACTGTTTACATTCTTGCCATGTCTCAAAATGGCCTGTCCCAGCGTGTTGTAGAGTGAAGAGGTCCTCTTCCGGCAGGGTTGTAAAGGCAAAAGCAGCAACTAGTATTTGAATGGTAAAGCAAACGGTTTTAAAGTGTTGGCTCCACATCCTCTACTGCATGTGAGCCATACCATACCATACCATAAACCTTTATTAGGCATCTCAAATAAAAACATCATACAAAGTTAAAATTTTAAACTAAAATTATTAACATAGATACTTTAAAATTCCGTCCGTATAACATGTAATTCTATGGACTACAGTTGTTCAATTTATACCAGATTTTTGTTGCCTCCATTAGAAAATTTGTACTGCATGTGAGGATTTGACAGCTGTGCTCCACTCCAGGCAGAGAAATACCTTGAGCCATTATTGGTAATCGTGTTATGTGAAGGGCAATGTGGAAAATTAAAATCATGTTAATTGCCAGACCTGATCACGCCACACTCATTAACATGCCAGCAAAAACATCATTTTAAAAGAAGGCCAGCATTGCCTAGGCCTTGGCTGTATCCCAAAGATGCCACCTGATGACACTAGGCTTAATAAATAACATCCCTTTGGGAATATTGTTTTTGGAGTTTTTGGTGATTAGTGGCACAACTTTCCACACCCATATTCCCAACCTATGCTGGCACTTTTTTTTGTCACAACCCTTCCTCCCAATGTTAGTTAGTATCTGAAGCATGTATAAACCTGCCAAGAAAACACTGCTTGGCTGAGGAGAAACATGGAACAGATGTTTGGCCTTTAAAGAGAATGATTGCATTTTGTCACCTTATAAAAGAATATAAGCTAATATAAGACCACTGGGGTTTCTCTGCTCATTCTGGATGCTTAGGTCTGTCAGCCTGGTGACTAAAGATGAACCACAGTTATGCCAGTGGATTGCATTTGCTTCCTGCGTTCACTTAGCAAAAGTGAACAGTCCTTCATAGGAGTGTCTGAATTACCCACCAGTTTTCTGCACAGCCCTGCTATCCATCTGTAGGGTGTTTTTACCATTGGGAACAAGTTACACCTGCACTCCATACAGAGTCGGCTTTGGCTTTCGATCCACCTCCAGACGCAATAGTAGGTGTTACTTTTGGATTGTAAAGAACATTATTATAGAACTCAAACTATCATCTCTTTTTGTTCTTCTCAGCTAAGAGGAAACCCCCTGTAGTCAAACTGTTTCCAGTAAAGAACATGAGCTGGTTGTCAATTGTTTCCTCAAGTACAGTAACTGCTTTCCATCTGTATTCCTGCATGGCAAGGGACCCTTGTGGCCCCTTCCTGCTCTAATGATTCCATGAGGCTGTACACAACCCTTCCACAGCACCACATGGCTCTGATCCTCTTATCAAGCAACTCCTGCTTTATTGAGGCTACTCAGGCAGAATTACAAATACCTTGATAAATGGATGGTCCAAAAGCCTTGCTTGCAGAGCCAATAGGAATGGAAGACATTTGTCAGAGTAAGCATGAGGATTTGCTCAATTCATTCCAATCCAAATACTGTATCCACTTGCAACTCCCAAACCCCTCTAGCTTTCCTCCAGCAATTCTATTCTCATAGTCACTACCCAAGTAAGAGTAAACTAGAGTATATCTATACTACACTTTGATACTACTGTCAAAGCAGTTTAATACTATTTGAACTGCCCCTATGCCATCCTATGAAATCCTGGGACCCACAATTTGATGAAGGACTCCTGTGAAAGAATTCTGAGGTGCACCCCTGATCTATATGGTACATGAACTGTCTAGCAGAGAATTTTAAATCCCTGCCAAAACTTCATATCCCAGGATTCTATAGCATGGAGCCATGACAGTTAAAGAAATATCAAACTGCTATAATTGTGTATTGTGGACTCAATCCTGGCTAGCATTTACGTGGAAGAATTGGTAGTTATATGCAAAAGACCAGCTCTGTTGCTCAATCAAGATTATGTGAACTGACTTGAATATTTGTTTATGCCTTGCTATATGTAGTTCTATTCCTTACAAAGGCCAAAAAACTTGGATGTTGTTTGGACATTTTCACAGAACAACCCCATCAGTGTTTACGCAGAATATGTTCTGTGATCAGTAGATATTACCACCTAATAACATTTCTTAAAATGATTGCATCTTTAATTCCCCTGCTATTTTCAGACCAAGTCCTCTATGACAGTTAAGTCAGCCAAGAAACAGCCAAAAATATTCTGATAAACAGAACTTTAAATAAGAAAGAGTGTGCTTTATGATGATGTGCTGGGTAAACAGGGGAATGCAGAAAAGACTGAAAAGGAATTTTCATTAAAGAACGAACACAGCTTCAAAAGATGCTTGATCTGTCTCCAGTACTTTGGAAGAAAACTTCAAGCCTACAAAAAGACGGCAAGCCTATAAAAATAGATTGGATAAAAACTGGAATGGAACACAATGGGCTGGAATGGCACTTTATAACAGAAACATCCAAGTAACTAAACCAAGTGAATTGCCAGTTAGAACTACTGAGAATGATGCAACAAGCCACAAAATAGCTGTAGGAACCACATTGTGGCACCTGTTCAGAATTTTCTGGAAAGGAGCCCAGAAAGGCAACTTTTGTTTAGATAAAACCAACCAAGTTTATAGGTGAAGTGACGTATGACTAGATGGGAATTATGCAACAAGCCACAGAACCTTCAAAGAACCAAAGATAACTTTCCAGTTATAACACCTATATTCCAGGAAGGAGGCTGCTTCTGATTTTGAAATTGTTGTTTCAGGCTATTATGAATATGAATTTCCCCCTCCCGCCAAAACAAGTAATTGAAATTTATGTTGAACTATTGCGGTTTATCACAACATTCCCATTTAATTATACATGATTAAGCATTGAGATGCTTTGGCTTAGTCAGATGTTGACATTCCAAGACATTCTGTTTTATTCTGGGTTTTAAAATGTGGTGAAAAGAGAAGAGGCTTAATGGAACCCCTTCTTTGCTCTCTTGGTGTCTATAGATTTCTACCTGGTGTTGGATGCTTCTTGGTGACAGCTGAGCTGATGTGTAGGTATCAGGCTTCATCTTGGAAGAGTCTCTCTCTCTCTCTCTCTCTTTCTTTTTGGCCAGGAATGGGTACCAATGAAGTGTTAGTCTCAAAATGAGGAGTGATTGCCATTGCTTCCTCTTTGGCAATGTTTGAAATTATGTTTCTGCTCATTTTGAGACACTGCAGTATAGTAGAATGGCTGAGCAACTGAAGGATAGCTTGATCTGGCCAAGCAGCTGTTAGGCCTCTTTCCCAGTTTGAAAGTGTAGAGTGGAGGGAAGATTTGGAGCAAAACAGGGTATAGTGGCCTTTATCACTTTAAGGCCAGATGCTTCTCTCTGTTCAGCAATGTTCAAAATAGTATCTCTGCTCATTTTGTGACAATGGAAGAACTTATTTTTGAGGACTTCCAGATGGGTCTAAAGAAGTATAAGCTCCTCCAGTATCACAGAATTGTTTGTTGCTGTTGTTGTTTTTTAAAAGTGTATCTCACTCCAAAGATCTCAGGATGACATATTTTAAAATCAATTTAAAGTAATAAATAACAGTAACAATCATTTTAAAAGACTAAAATTACTAGACTAGAAGACTAAAGAGGTGTAGTGGTGTGAGTGTTGAGTTAGGAATCAAGTAGACCAGGGTTCAAATCCCTACTCAGCCATGGAAGCCCATTGGTGCTCAGAGGAAGGCAAGAGCAAACCCCCTCAAATGCCTGCCTTTGAAGGTAGGATATTTCAAAATTGAGATGCCACAACAGTGAAGGCCCTTTCCCATATCTTCCCACAATGTATAGTGCCTCCATCTTAGGCATTTTTGTAACCCATGAGTTCCTACTGCTGCTAGTTCTGCCAATGCTGCCCAAACCAAGGTGACTGGGACTTTTGTTCTGAATTGAATGTCTTTGCATTTTAGAATGTTTTCTAGTTCTTTCATAGCCACTCTCCTTATTCTTAATCTTCTGATTTCCTGGCTGCAGCTCCTGTTCTGATCAATATTTGATCCCAGTTTTGAGAACTCTTTTACTATTTATATTTCCTCATTGTCTAGTTTGAATATTTGTGAATTCTCTGTGGTCATTATTTTGGGTTTCGTTATGTTCAACAGTAAGCCTGCCTCTGCACTTTCTTCTTTGATCTTCCTTAGTAGTTGTTCCAGGTCTGTGAGGTTTCTGCTAGTATTATGCTGTCATCAGCATATCTCAGATTGTTGATATTCCTTCCTATTTTCACTCCTCCCTCTACTGTGTCCAAGCTTGCTTTCCTTACAATATGTTCTGCATATAAGTTGAATACGAAAGCTGATAGGATGCAGCCTTGTCTGATCCCTTTGCCAATTGGGAACCATTCTGTTTCTCTATGTTATGTTCTGACAGTAGCCGCTTGTCCAGAGTACAGATCAGTATATACTTAGTTGTGGATATACTTAGTTCATCTGTTTCTTTTTCCAGTCTTCCTTTGTAGCCTTTTTGTTCAAGGACCACTATCTTGAGGTCAAAGGCTGAATGTCCAGTAGACTGATGTGTTCTGACACAGGTTTTTGTGTATTCCTATTACAAATCTCTGATTTATGTCCATTTATCCTCTAGTACAGAGAATGGCCTATTTGCCCAATGCAGAGTGCTGAAGAGCATTGTTGACAGAGGATGCCAAATAGCATATTAGAGAATGAGAAAGTGAAAGTGTATCTAATATTGTGGTTAGGTCCTGTGATGACATTGATGTGTGGACAGAGTTGACATCTGGGTTTGTGGCAAGGTCTTGTTGTGGGGGATAATGATGAGGGAAGACAGCTGGTGAGGGAAAGAAGAATGGAGAGAAGACAGGAGGAAATGGAAATAGAAAGGGGAGAAAAGAGGACAAAGAAAAATAATTAAATGTGTGAATGGGTGGATGTGTGTGTGTGTGTGTGTGTGTGTGTGCACGTGTACAAAAATACACTTTTGGTTCTAGGCCCAACAATACTGCCATTTGGTCTCTAGAAAATTCTCCATATTGAAAATTGTCCTATGGACCAAAACAAGGTCTCCTCACTCTTGATTTGTTGCCTGCATCATTTCATTTCTTCATCCTCAAAATTACAGATACACATTGTTGTGTATACATCCAGCTGTCATGATATGGGCAAATGGGATGGAGCTGCTGAGTCTTTGGGATAGTCCTGCTGAACAGCTGTTCTGCATCATTTATCCACATTTTATACAGTTTCCTCCCACATACAAGTCATACATTTATTCCCAGTAAAGATACTCCATATCAATGCAACTCTGGAGGGCTCACCAACACAAATGTGATCAGATTCTGGTGCACCACATATGACAGTGTTGGAAAACATGGACTAGTGAAGCTGAGGATACTGTGTAATAGATTTATTTGTGCACGCTAAGAAGTTAATGCACTTAACAGCTGGTTTAAAAAGGGCAAAAGCATTTTCCCAACTCTGTACAGTAGCAACCTGTGCAATAAAACCTCCAGTCCTGCATGTACTTTCTAATTTAAAAAATAGTAATATATGAAAACTGTGCATATATACAAATAAATTGGGGGAAAAGATCTTAATTTAAAAAAGATTTTACAGCTTTTACATTTTGATAAGTTCTAAAAACAGGGCACAAAATATAGATGATGATTTCTAAAGAAATATCTCCCAAGACAACATACAGTCTTTGGTATTTCTTATTGGTGTCTATTAGTATTTGGGGGAGCTGGGTCTATTAGATCATTGCTCTACAAGCAATCAGTTTAAATCTGCCAAGAGTCATCTGTTTCATCTCTTTTTGACATTGACCACCAATGTTCTAAATCCTGCAGCTAGTCCCAAATAGAGTAGACCATAAGAGCCAAAGTAGTGTAGTGGTTTGAGCATTAAACTATGCTTCTGAGAGACCAGGGTTCAAATCCCCACTGAGTCACAGAAACCTTGGGCAAGTCATTTTTTCCTCAGCAATGAGACCTCCTTGAACAAATCCCACCAAGAAAACCCTGTAATGCACCTTAGGGTCACTATAAGTCAGAATAACTTGAAGCAACACCACCACCAAAAGAGTAGACCCACTGAATCAATAGGATTTACTTCCATGTTGACTCACAATTGCACTATTGATTCATCAGATCTACCGTAGTTGGGAGTAACCAACTGGACTCCGATCAATGATTCCTGCCCCACTCATCATGGGCCATGATTATTACTTGGATAGGAAACTACCTTCCACAGCATATACTGTACTGGGTACTATTATGACAGTAGCTATGAACCATATGCTGGGGGCCCTGAGAAAGATAGCTTTCTCACTGTTTCTGAAAGATGCCACTGTGACGGACTATATAGCCATAATTAGGATCTCGACTTTTGATACAGAAGGTTGGATGCTCCCAGCTAAACTATGGCATACACAAGAGTTTGAGAAAAGATGGAGCATGATTAAGACACTGATATTTGTTACTGTGCATATTCTTCCCTAGGAGGCTAGCAATGTATTTAATACCATTTGAGTTGCTACCCAGAAAAATGGAATTGAGAAGGTGCTAAAGGGTTCAAAGTGTCCAAAGTATGCTTCTTCATATATAACCACATTATTCTTTGAGTCTGAGGAATACGATGTGATAGAATTGAAAGGCTAAGGGCTAAAGGAATAGCAGATTGAATGGCGAATGTATCCAAGACTCCAAAGTGAGACTGCAGAGTCCAGTGGAAGGAGAAGTGGAAGAACTACAACAAACTGATTCTTATCCTGACTGACTTGTCAAAGTTTAAGATTGGTTGGTTAGAGAGATAAGCCTTAACTCTGGCAAAGGAAGAATGAACTTCAACCCAGTGACAGGAAAGGGTGCATGGGAAAGCGCTGACATTTATCAGTCTTGCTGACTGATGTTTTCTGTTTACTACTGAATGCAGATGCGGAATGTATTGTATGCAATGTACCATGTACAATGCATAGTACGATAACAAAACCACAGCCTATATAATTTGTAACTGTTGTGTGAGTGAACAGAACTTCCTCCTGCAGCAGTTGGTATAATAAAGCTTCATCCAACCACCTTAAAGATTCCATGTGTTTCCCACAATATCAGGCATCTTAAGTAAAATACATTTTCCAGGCCCCTGGCAAGCCAGGTCAAAAGGGCTGAGAAGCTTAGGGTTAGAATGGCAGTTCTGGAGAAATAGATTGCTATCCTATCACATTCCTGTATATAATACTAAGATAATACTAATCTAGTTGGACTGTTGGTTGGGGTTATTTCTAACTGCAAAGTTATAGCACTCTGATTCTGTTTTAATTGTCATGGCTCCTTCTGATACGATTTGCAGTTTAGTGAGGGGTACTTAGAATTCTCAGTCAGAGAGCTTTAGTGCCTCAACAAACCACCAAACCAGGAATCTGCAGGATGTTGCCATGGCAGTTAAGGTAGAACCATAGTGCTAGAATAGTATTGTGAAAGGGTCCTGGTAAAAAGCAAGTTCATCTCATAAGCTTAATTCTTTTAAAACATGGGCAGTGTGCTTGTGTTCCAAATAGAGGTCTAGTTCCATCATATTGTGGGGGAGGGGGGAAGCTAAACTAAGTGCCCCTAGCAAGAAACAGGATTTTATACTTCACAAGGGGAAGAGATGGTCCATTAAGGAGCTCACAGTGCCTCTTTTACTAAGACAAAGAAGCCTTGGTGGTATCTTTTAAAAGTGGAAGAGAAGGGACTCCTATGTGGAGCCCCACTCCAATGGAAAGACCTGAAAAGGGTAAAAAGTATGGCCTGGCAAATCAGTTAAATGGCAGCCGAAATAAATCTCCCTCTGAGGGCATATTCAACAAGGAGATGAAGCCAGCCTTGGTTCACTTAAAAGCACATCTGTATGAGACACAGTTTAAAATATGTGTCTGCGTTATTTATACTTGGCTTTTTAAAACTACAATACCCTACATATATACAGAAATAGATTTCATAAATTATGCTCAGATCTTTACAAAATTTCACTTAAAAAATCTTAGCAGCTATTTGGAGAAGTGGAAAAAATCATTCTCTCATAATGGAGTTGGGGTGGAGGTAATCGTCTCATGTTCTACACAACTGGAAGAAAGGAAGGACAGATGGACACTGGGACATATTTAAACTTTTAGAACACTTTTAAGTATAGTATTTACCCTGTAAAATGACAAGAACAAAGGGTTAAAGCCAATTGTTCATTTCAACCAGAGGAGTCCCATTGAATAAATAGGATTTATATGTGCTGATTTACCATTTAGGAATTGACTCAATGGATCTGCCCTAGTTGGAACAAACAACAGGAACTAGCCTATTCATATTGTCACCTGCACAAGACAGTATATTAGAATGCTGCTGTCTTTACAGCATTTCCTTCATGTTCCTCCCTTTTTTACTCCTAGGTTATGCCCAGCGCCATTTTATGTAAAGCAAGGCAAGCAAAGATGCTGGTGTAATTAAAGCATCACACACCTCTGTAGGACATAATCTCATAATTAAGCATATTCCAATTACTTGCTACCTCTGTTCTGTCCTTCATAAGACATATTATTATAGATAAGGCCGTGTCTGCACAGGCCAAAGAACATATCATTACCCTGTCCTCATGGCAAGCAGTCCAGATAACAGGGTCCAATCCCCAACACTAGTGCAAACTGTCCTGACCACGTACAACCAATTCAGCACTGAACCCATATTATAACATCCCTAAAACAGTTTTTAAAATCTTGCCTTTTGGTTCAGATCTTCCCGGGAAACTTGGAAACCTCCAGAGTGATGCCAGGTGGCTGTTGTAGTGTGAGCCGTTCCCTCTGACATCAGAACAAGGTTACCCAACTATATGATTGATGCTGGGAGCCTCATTTTTGACTTCAAGGGAGTTACTCATGTTGTTGTCATGGGCAGGTGGCATAGCAGGATTCATGTATGAACAACTGCCTGGTGTCACTCTGGAGTGCCCAGGTAACATGGGACTTCAAGGGCAGCTTTGGGGCCAGAATACTGCAGGCTGCTACTGGAGTATTCCGGCCTGTGCACACATGGAAGTGGGCAATTTCTGACCTTCCAGATATTGTGGGGCTGCAACTCTCACTAGAATCATCAATGATGAGAGACAATGGGAGTTATAGTTCACAACATCTGGATGGCCATAATTGCCCATCCCTTTTACAGATTAATGCTTCATGCTGTGAAGTTACACGGCAGAACATGGTGTGATCCAAATCCAGTTGACACTGAAATGCTGAAATCCTGCAGTTTTGAATGCAGCCATGTTAGGATCTTAACATACATATATGACTAGTAAAGACGATCTGCACTGCAAAAATGATTAATTCCTTTGATGATTCTCCTTTCTTAGAAATCTTTATCCCAGCCCGAAAGTTCATCTGGTGGAATTCCCTGTTCAGGGGGGTATCTGTCGAAGTAGCTGTAATCCATTGGGCCTGAAAGCTAAAACAGAGTTGTAAGAAAAGCAAGTTAAAGTGATGTTACATGATTAGCAGCTATGATGCTTTATAAGGGAAGGTTTTGCCTTGACTTCCCAGTCACATTCCTAAAGCATGCTGAGTTATCATGGTGACAGACAGTTACTCATATTACAGCACTTCCTCTTGGAAAAGTAGGCCTCTCCTGTGCCTCAACTGGCCCAGAGAAGCCTGCCCCCAAAGGCACTCTTGTTCCCTCCATATCTCCTACTGGGGACCTAAAAACATTTGGGACATGGTTTTGAATTTTTACAAAAGCTATTTTGGGGGATCCTAGGGGAGACAAAATGGCTCCTTGGTTTGAACTTCCCCCTAGGGCAAGGGCCTACTCTTCTTTTGCTCATGTTCTTTTGCTTTGTGCCATGTTACCTCTTGACTGGCCACTTGTTTGATCTAGCAGAAGTTTTATATACCTACATAATCCATTGTATTTATCTACCTCCCAGAGGGCTTTTTCTGTTGTCGCCCCCAGATTATGTAATGACCTTCCAGACGAGATCTGCCAATTGACATCTTTAGACAGCTTTAAAAAGGCTGTCAAGACGGAGCTCTTCCAGCAGGCCTTTCTGGAATAGATAATCCCAGCCTCAGGAACCCTGTTCTTATGAGAGTCCCCAAGGTCCTCCCTGGAAATGCAACCGAAGTTTACTGGGTTTTTTTTTTGTGTGTGTGTGTGTGTGTGTGTGTGTGTTTTTATGTCTTGTAATAATGTGTATGTGTTAATGTTGTTTAATTAGTTGGTTTTAATTATAATTGATTTAATAATTTTTAAAGGGGGGAGGGAATTTTGATCTACAATGTATTGTATTTTATTGTTGTTAGCCGTCCCGATTGACCTCAAGGGGCAGGATATAAATTATTATTATTATTATTATTATTATTATTATTATTATTATTAAAAGGTACACTGTATGGACCAAGGCAATAACAGGTAAACTCTATGCCCCCCCTCCCACCTAGATGATGTTGGATATCAATTTTCAGCAAATCCAATAGTCTGCCATAGCCAGCATACCCAAGAGTTGTACTCAAACAACATTTGTAGGGTCATATCTTGCCTATCTCTGGTCTCAACAAATGCTGACTACTCCATTCATAGAACAGGATGGCTAAAGAGGAACCATTTCTATGCTTTTGTGTCTTTTTTTCTTAATTGGGCAGCTCCTGCCATAGAACGAATGGCCACCAAAAGTAGCTACATCTTCCCCCCCCCCCCCCTCTCTTTGGTTACTTAAATCCATAGTTTGGTTATTAATGAAGTTAGGTATCAGGACTGGATCCCAAACAAGACTCCTGTAACTTTAATCCTCAACAGAACTTGGAACAGATAAAGGTACTGTACCTCAAAGCTGAATGATGCATAAGCGTTTCTAAGGGGTGTGGAAGGCGAGGAGCACACTGGGTGATACCTCAGAGGGGATATTTGCCTTCCAGTGCAAAGTTTACTGCAGTGCCTCTCTGCAGGTAGACCAGGACTCCTGGAGACTGAAGCTCCTGTGAAGGACTTAGCTCATCCATCCAGACATGGCAAGGAGACCAGCTGGGACACTGTCCACATGCCACAGAGAACTCCTGGAAGCCTCTCCCTTTGCTGAACGGTGCTCAGACACTCTTTAATAGTGGCTCAATCTATTTCTGAGGGACTACTGAGCTGGTGGCTCAGAGCCTGAGAGTCACAGCATGAGTTATCACACTGGGATGAAACCAACCCCAGTGATGCCACTGCAAGAGGGATAAAGGTACCTGCCTTGCCTCTCCTTCCAAACCCCAACTTTTCAGACAAGACACCTCCTCTCAGCATGGCGGTTCCTTCAATGGTGGAGTCTGATGACAAGAACAGAGCTACTGGGTCTCCTCAGTGGCCCACCCACCCCCCAATCTCTAGCAGTGATACAACAGCTATGCTGGGAGGAGATAACATTAATGTCCAGCATGGCTTAATAACTGGTCAGAACTTTAAAGGGAAACTTACTGACTCCCAATGCAGGTTCACTAACACAAATGCAATTTAACCAGTGCAAATTGGCAATCAGTTAATTCCAAACACTTAAGCACCAATCCTGTGGCCTTGAAGATGCATGCTGCAGCTATAAGGTTAATTGGAACCTTCCCTCCAAGACCTAGAGACTCCAGTCTCAGAAAGGAAGATTTGATATCTCTGGCCCGTTACAGATGGGCACTAAAGTACGGAGTCAGTCCGTACTAGGGTTAGGAAGGTGCGGTGCTTCCGCACCCCCCTAACCCTAGTACGGACTGACTCCGTACAAAATGGCGGCGCCCCATCTACATGGGGGCCGCCATGAGGAAGTCACGGCCACGCCGCCTCTATATGGGGCGGCGCAGACGTGATGTCCTCGCTCCGCGCCAGTGAGCATGGAGCAGGAAGGAGCTCCGAAACGGAGTTCCTTCCTGGTTTGGTCCTCTGGGCGCAGCCTTCAGACAGCTGCGCCCAGCGGACCAAAGGAGAAAGGGGCCAAACGGCCCCTTTCTCCTCCTTCCCGCCGCCGCGGGGTGTCCTTGGGGCTTGAAGCCCCAGGGACACCCCTTTTCAGGCTGCGGGGAAGGGGCCTTTTGCCGCTTCCCTGCAGCCTGAAAAGCAGCGGATCGGGACCTCAGCGGCTGCTGAAAGGGGCGGGTGCAGGGTCTGTAACCCACCTCTGTCTCCATCCTGACCACTCAAATCAACAGAGATTTTTGCAGGGGTTTCCCCTTCCATATTGGAACTCCCAGTTCTTAAAAGGGAAAATACAGGCATGCTGGGGTTGTGACAGTGAGAAGTGAAGGAGAGGGTGCTGTTTCTGCTGGATTTATAACCCCACCTCTCCAAAACAGAGCACAAATAAGACCATCTCAGAATATGTATTGTTGGCTCAGTACCTCTCTTTTTAAAGGCGATGATAACTTCCTTGCCTTGAGTCCATCCCAATTAAAACCATTCAGCCATCTAAAAATAAAAATTAAGGACAAAAACAAAGCACAATGAAGTAATTATAGTGTTACGGAAACACTGTATCTCTATGGAAAATTCCATAAACAACCATATTAAAGTAACTTTTTTTCATATCAAGGGCTGTATTCACTCATGGGCAATCTACTGTGATCATATGCCAGCAGTGGACAGAACTACCCCCTTTTCTTTCTACTGTCATCATCATCTTTTTATTTTATTCTGTTTTATGTTTGTTTTATTATGTCTTGTTTCCCTCTCATTTTGCCCACTCCCCACCTTTTACCCCCTTTTCTCTCTCCTATCCCCCCTTTCTATGGTTCCCTCTCTCTTCCCTTTCCTCTCCATTCAGCAGTCTATAGGGACAAATTGCTCATGCCAGCACTCTGAACTCATCACTTGCAGCAGACTTTTGAGATGAGATCATAAACCACATGTAACCCCCGAGTCAAACGTTGTCCACCCTTATCTCAAAAAATTAACAGCAAAAAGAAGCAATCATATTGTGCAGGAAGAACAAATGCAGAGTTACTGCCCAACCCCGCTTGCTCTTTCTGTACCTGTGCCTCTTAATATCATGGATTCCATTCTTCAGATTTCCTAATCTCTCAGTAGGGTTTTGTCTGAAACAACAACAAAGAGAAAAGATAAAAGATTGTATAATCCGGATGTTTCATCATTGGTAATATTATCACTATTAAATATTAACTTCATGTGCACCCAAGGGCTTGTAAATTACATCTAAACAGCCAGGGCATTACTAGGGGGACCTGGACCACACTGGATGACACTCTAAGGGGGTTGACACCACTGCTCCCCAAATGCCTGCCTTTTGGTAGGAATGGGCTGTGGTGTTTGCCTCCATCCCTTTAAAACAGTGGAGCTCAGTGGAAGAGAAGGTATGGCTGGGACGAACCTAAGTGAACAATATGAAAACCATATTGTTTAGGGAAGCGTTCTCAGGGAATTTGCGATTGTTATCTGGCTGTCTGATAACATTTGATGTGATGTGATTTGTTTTATATTTGATGTTTTTAATTTGTTTTTCTTTTCTATATGGTAATTTTATCTATTCCTCTTTTAATTGTTATTATCTTAGAAAGTATGCCTTGGGCAGACTTTTATATACTCCTTAATTATACCGACTTTGTACAGCGCTGTGTATAATTACAGCGCTTTAGAAATAAAGTTTAATAATAATAATAATAATAATAATTATAATAATAATAAGTGGGCAGACAAAGGTGAGGCCTCCGGGCTTTTTTCTTAAATTTTACTCTTTTTATTTTTTGAAATTCACATCTAAACAAATTTTCACTTTAACCACATGAAATTATGTAAATGTAAATACATGTAACAGTGGAATTTAAAAGTATAATTTTAAGTTTGCTAGTTGTTTATGTCACATGGCACATTTAATACTATGGGCAAATTACAATTTATGGGTAACATCAGTAAAGAAACATTACTAAGAATTCTGTATGGTGTGTTATGGGAGAAGGTCAATGGGTGAGTGACACCATGAGTTACTGCACAGGTGACACAGACACTAGTGATACAGCATATGAATGATTACAAGAGGAAGCATTCCATCTGTTTTAACCTCTGCTTATTGGTCCTGCTGGTCAATCTATCAGGGTTTAAGACTACTGGAAATCTGAAACTTTCTGACTATAGCTCTGACAATAGGCTGGTTTTTGCTGAACTGGTAAACGTGTACTGTTAGTCACATAAGAACATCAGAAAAGTCCAAATAGAATATATCATAGGCCTCTCTAGTTTATCATTTTCTTCCCATAGTGACTAACTAAATGCCCTGGGAAACCCGCAAGCAGGCCATTCCCCAAAGTGGCAATATCTGTGGAAGAGTGCATGCATGTACAGTTTGGGTCTCCCTTATTCGAATTCTGACATCCAAAATACAGTTGGCCTTCCACATTCACTGGAGTTAGGGGTGCAGGACCCCCATGAAAGAGGAAAAGCCACAAATAAAAAACCACTTGTTTTTTTGGTACTTGAGAGAACACCTCTCTAGTAATATCTAGGTCCTCCAGCACAACTTTACAGTCAACATCACAAGAAGCTGACCATAGAATTGCAGTGGAGGATTTACAAATGCCTAGATATGTGTTTTCTCCACGAATTTCCAGCTCATCCAGCATGACTCTGTTCAGCTTCTAGCTAAGCCATGCTGGAAGACCTAGAGATTCCTAGAGAGAACCTATCAATTAAATCCGCAAACAAAGCCACAAAAGTCAAAGATGCAAATGTGAAGGGCTGAGTGTATTCCAAAATCCAAAACATTTTTCATGGGTGTCTGATGGTTCAGTGTACACAGACCTTGTTTCGTGCACAAAATTATTAAATATTGATTGATTGATTTGATTTCTATCCCACCTTTCTCCTAAAAGGGACCGAAGGCGGCTAAAAATAGACTGTGTATATAAGGTGTAGATGAAACATATACAGGCCAGGTGTATAAGGTGTATATGAAACATAAATGAATTTTGTGTTTAGAGATGGGTCTCGTCTCTAAGAAATCCCATCTTGTAATATTTGCGTATGTGTATGTGCAAATATTCAGATATTTCAGATAAGGGAGATTCAACCAGGACAATGCCTGCCCATGATCTGAAAGTGCTTCCACAGCTCTGCAAGTAACCAAGAGTTACAAAGTTAAGTTGACCCATCCTGATTTAAAAGATGTGGCACTAAAGCGCCACTTTACAACTATCGTGTATACTTCCAGCGTACAACACAGCAGAAACGTCCCATGGTCCATATACAATATTAAAATTGCTGCAGGCTGGTAGTTAATTACAAGGCATGAAGCTAAAGAGGATGAACACATATTTTTTTCTAGGGCACTAAGGTGCTGATTCAGTGTACGCAATCTGTTTGAAGAGTAGGAAGTAGAACACCTAGAAATAAGGTGCCACTTTCAGTTTCTTGCATTCTTTTGCTTCAAGGAATGTACCACCCTTGATCTTCCAGTTTTCCTAGTGCTCTGCCCTTTTTTCTGTGATGGAATTCGAGGCAGCATTTCTAAAGCAGTCATTCTGAATCTTTGGGCCTCCTGATCTTTTAGACTTCAACTCCCAGAAGGCCAGTCTATTGGTCACGGTGGTTTAAGCTTCTGGGAGCTGAAACCTAAAACATCTAGGGCAAGTATGAGAACCACTGCCCTAGAGGCTTTCTAACCAGGCACAAACTAAACCCAGAGGCGCGTTACAGAGCGCCGAAAAGCGGCGCTCTGCCTGCACCATCATTAGCTGCGCCGAGAAGCCTCAGTGGCCAAACCACGAGGCTTCCTGGCGCAGCTAAAAAGAAGCGCCGAAATGGGGCTTCTTCTTGTGTCTCGGAAATGACGCGACGAGGTGCCAATGGCACACTCAACGCATCATTTTCGCGACGCTACGTGTGTATAGGGCGCAGCCATTTTTACGCCCCTGTCATGTGCTAGGGGTGAGGCCAGTATGGACGCTAGGTCCTTGGCCAACCCCTAGCAGGTGACGGGGGTGCTGCAAAGGCCCGTGCAGTATGGGCTAGAGATTGCTTAGCTCTATCAAGATTGTTCCACTTGTAAATTCTGAACCTGATGTGCAACACTGCCATGATGCTAGCAAGAATGGGAAATGTCAATTCAACGTTCCCAGCCAAGCTTTGACTGTGGGCACAATGGTTCATGTTGATACTTAATTAACTGCCAACTGGCAACAACACTTGCAAGATACATCTCAAAATGGTTTCTAGCCTTCTTCATTGCTAAGTGCTCGGTTTGATGTTAGTTGCCTAGCAACCAGCAAGAAAGTGAACAGAGGAGCCCAGAGATAGCTGATTATAATAGAAACCTTTGCAGGCTAATGTTCAGAAAAGAGACAGAGATACAGCAGGCCATAATGAGAGAGGACCTAGCCCACAGACTAGTCCCTGCACAGTTAAAAGTAATTCTTATATCATGATAAAATAGCCTGGTTATTTTGTTTAAAATTGGCCTCTACCTTTACCAGGGTGTACAAAGTGACAATATGGGAAGAATAATGTATCACAAAAGGGACACCTTCCAACCACATTCTCTTCCCATGATGGACAGCTGCCCATCCCAGGCTATCCAAGGAAAACTGACTTTCAATAGTTTGCAGTGAAGGAGCCGTTCTGCAATATAAGAAAACCGTGACCCAAAATCAGACTGTCTGTGAATGACTTGCATTATATTCATTCTTAAAATTAACTGTCCAGTTTCTGCTTTCAGGTAGGTATGTATGGGGTTGCATTGTAAAATGATAATATTCTGATGACTGTGATGCTAATCAGTTTATAACAAACAATAACCTTGGAGAAAAACCCAGTACAGACAGGCAGGACCTTACAGTAACAGTTTGCTTTTTAAAACACACACACATTTAGTTAAAACTTAGCCATCTTGATTTTGGATGTTTTACTGAATATAATGCTACTAAAGTATTCTTCTCACATCTTTAAAGCACAGTTGCCCTTCTCACCTGCAGAGCCGCCGAATCAAATCTTCAGGCCGCTTTGTTATTATTCTGGGAAAATCCAACCTTTCAACGCCTTTTAAAATCAAATTGTAGGTCATCATTTGATCAACCCCAGAAAATGGAGGGCTAGAGTAGATGTCACAATTTTAAGAAGTGTATTTTTTTTAAAGGGAAAGGGGAAAAAAAGAAAAAAATGGTTAAGTGAAAAAAAAGCTGGTAATGTCTAAAAGGGAATGCTATTCTGTTCTAGTCAAAGTCAATAGGAAACTGCCTTATACTGCGTGAGACTGTCTGTTCAACTAATCCAGCATTGTATGTGTGAGCTGATGTCTCTGCAGCATTTGCAAAGGTTTTTCTAGTTATATTCTCACTCTAGTTTGTAACAGTCAGCTAAAAACAACACAATAACAATAACCTGATTATTAAACAAGATATAAAAATGGCAAAAAAGCATTAATGCCTGGCACCTACTTCCCTGTAAGCAGTTCATATACAAGGATTCCGAGAGACCAGAAGTCCACACTGAAATCATGGCCTTTATTCAGAATCACTTCAGGTGCTACGTATTCTGGAGTCCCACAGAATGTCCAGGTCTTTTGTCCAGCTGCAATCTTCTTAGCAAAGCCAAAATCAACCTCATAGGAAAGAGGAAATTACTGTTATCAGATACTGACATAAAAGTTTGGTTGTTCTGGTTTGCAGAATAGTTTTAAACATTTACATTAAGAATATTGTGTTCTAACTTCACTTGAGTCCCATTGCTTTCTTCTTGGTAAAACATGACATAATGGAAATGCATCAGTCATAAAAACTAATCCATTTTATTTCACTACTAGAAGCAGCAAATGCACTGTATTTGTTGTATTTTGCTTATTATATTTATTGTAGTTTGCTTCTTTTTTATATTTATGTCCTATCTTTCTAACTTTCAAGAGAAATACACAAGGCAACGTTCCATATTAAACTGCAATAAACTGCAAAGTTTATCAGTAACAAGTGCAAATCACCATGGCAATAGATCCTAATAGAGAAGCAGACAACATAAAGTTAGATTAATGCTATAATATTATTGCACTTGAACACAAAAACTGCACATATTAACTATATGTTCTTCTTTCAAATCAGCTTCAAGTTATGAAGATGTTACGTCCTGAACTCACAGTTGGGTTACTCCCCTATTCTGTTGCATGAAACAAACCTCAAGCTTTAGACAAACTAATAAAGCAGAGAATGTTCTTATACCAAGCCTTACTGATCTACACATCTCATTCTTCTACCATGAGGAATGGCAGCGGCTCTCCATGGTTTCAAGCAGGGGTCTTTCCACATGTACCTGGAGATGTTCAGGACTGAACCACAATCCTTCTGCTTTCCAAGTTTCTTCTCTACTAAACCACAAACTGAGGCTACTGCCACACTGCAGAATTAATGCAGTTTGATGCTATGGAATCCTGAGATTTGTAGTTTGCTGTGAAACCATCACTCTCTGACACAAGGCTAAATATCTCACAAAACTACAAATCTCAAAATTCCATGGCATGGAGCCATGGCAGTTAAAATGGTGTCAAACTGCATTATTTTTGCAATGTAGATGCAGCATATATCCCCTCCCAATTAACCTCCTTTATCTCTAGCTATTCAGAGGGCTAGCTCTTCTTGGGTCATAAGCCAAGGCCTAAGTTTGAAGCATTTTGAAGGCAGAGCAGCCGATGGCTTTCTTTCTCCCAGAATCATGGTACATGGTACTCGAGGCCAACCAAGTTATTTTGGCACTGAAGCAGAAAATCCCACAAACCCCTGTCTCCGTCTACCTGGCGGTAAAACCATCAAAATAACTTAACAACTTCTTTCCTTATCACAACACCTAGGAACTGCTATCTTATAACACTACACTCAGCCTAATTCTACAGCTGTCCCTGTATGCAGATGTGACTCTTTGATCAGCAATGCATTTGCAAGAACACAACTGTGATGAATGGGCTAGAAATGACCCCCTGGGGTCCATCCTCATGCCATCCAATGTGGCATGTTAATATTCCTTCCACATATGCTTGCGCCTCTGAGCAAATGGCCTTTGATAATTTTGAGATATATATTTGACTAAGAATGTCCACAATTGCTGATCCACAGTAGAATTCCTTCCCACATTACAAAACTGATCAAGTACATAAGGAACATGCAAAGATGTAGGGATTCTTCCTAAATCACTAGGAAAAAATAGTAGTACTTTCAATGTTTTAGAGCCTTCAAAAATTATGTGGTCTTAAATTTCTCATGTATTGCCTGATGGGAGTACAGAGAAGCCTCGTACAGCAACACACATACATGTAACTTTGATGAATACTGATTTGGTCCAGTGGGTGGGGAAACCTTAGTTCGGAATGAGAGAAAGAAAACTGGAGTTGGAGAGAAGTTGCAGCGCCAAAGCTAAGGAATAGGTCCTTTTTACTTTGAATAAGGTAGTGGTATTTTCAGTTGTGTGTATTTACAAGAGAACAGAAGGGTAAATTCTTTGTAATGTGATTTCCTTTTTGCATTTGCTTCTATTTTTCATTTAGGGCTTTAAACTTTGAATCCAAATGTTGCAATATTATAGGACAGTGTAGGCAGAAGAACCTTGCAGCCAGGTCCTGTCCTGGCTACTCACTGGATGCATGGAACTTTGAGGACAGTGCATATGTGTTGAATTTAATATATAATTTGATGTATTGTTGTTTAATATACAGTATATGTTGGGACTTGTGATTATGTTTGCAATATTCAATTACATTTGGCTCCATAGAATCTAGAAAATGTTTTTCACACACACACAACTTACCAATTTTATATATCCTTGGGCATCCAAAATTAAATTTTCTGGCTTCAGATCCCTGTAGATCACACTGATGCAATGCAAATACTCAATTGCTTCTGTCACACATCCAACACAGAACTTTGTAGTGGTTTCATCAAAGCTACCTCTGAAAGAAATTTTCCATATCTTTCTCTGATTAGAAATATAACACCATATATACTATATATTAACAGGGAGAAACCAGTCTTATAACTAAATGTTAGGCTGGTGATGTTAAACCAGTGTCATGCCCTCGCATGACACTTGAAGAGAATCAACAGAGGAGGTGGAATGCTTAATTCCTTCTTCCTCTCACTGATTCAAACCTTTTAAAATTACTCTTGGAGTATTTTAAATGGCTGCTTTTACATGTTGTAAGCACGGCTAGCAGTCATATTAGGAGAGAACTGGCAGGAATAGAAAGTGAGGGTGGCTGTCTTTCCAGCCAATTCTCACTTGCAAATGACAACTGGCATCTTATTAGTATTTTACTCATTTGTAGGCTCCCTTATACATGTGGTTGCATCTTTCTGATGGTGTAATACCTGTATTCAGTTCAGAGTTGCTTAAGTAGATTTCTGCAAATGAAACTGTTGCACATGTACAGTTGGACAGGACATAAGTACTTATCAGTGCCTTTGATGTACCAATTGGTTCATTGGGATTGTAGTAAACAGATTGGCAGGCATGTAATGGGTTGTCCAATGCATTTGGTCCAATTGGTTATACAACCACCACTTGAGTATGTGACTATAGATGTACACTATGCAAGCACAATCTCAGATCTTAGCTGTAGTCTCCCATATTCTCATTTTAAGAAAGGTTTGGGGTTATATCAAAGTCACGCGCATACATAAAGTCCTCAGTCTGCAATCCTAAATACCTTCTTTAGGATGCAGTACAGCTCCATGAGACTTTTCAGCTAATGCGCTTTATATATGCTGTATAAGTCAAACGCTAAGACTTTTAAAAGAAGAAAACAAACCACATTTATACTGCAAACCCATGTATATTGAATAGGATTTATCTCCAGGTGAGCATGTATAGATCTGTATCAAAAACAATAATTCAAAAGCTCTATCATAAAACAGATATCAAAAGCCAAGGGTTTTGAAAATTATTTTTTTAAAAAAAAATCCAATGTATTATAATGTCAGCCTGTCTGGGTCGAAGTCATAGCTCCAGGACCATGAAATTTAGATGACTAAATCATGGTATGCATACAAAAGGACTTTAGGGCTGGCCTGGAAACCAGAGCCCTAGAAAGCAGACCCCTAAATTAGTTGATAAAGTTGTGGATAAAGACTCTGGTAGTTAATTAAGTCAAGAAATTAAAAGAAGATGAGGATTTGGAAGGCCAGCTATGATAAGATCCTCAAATGTAAAAATTATGATTGAATACCACAGTCCATGCCATTTTCTAAATAAGGCTGTATAAGATAAACAGTGAAGAAAGTTGACATGAAGGGAATCAACACATTTCAAATGCAGCTCTGCAAGAAAGTTCTAGGGATATCATGATCTGCCAAAACTGTCATTAAATGGTTCTGAGATTAAATCAAGCTTGAACTCTCCCTAAAAGCCAAATCGATCAAACTGAGGCAATCATACAATGGACATAACCTGAGAAGACATGACTCAATAGAAAAATAGATAATGCTTAGTAAAGTGGGAGGCAGTAGGAAAGAGGGATGTTTGTTTGTTTGTTTATTTCTTTATTTCTTTAGTATGCCACTTTCTCCCAAAGTGGGACCCAAGCAAGACCCAGAGTGGGAACCTTTTGAAAAATTATGGTAGAGTTGACACCCTTTTTGCATCTGTCTCATACTCAGTTTTGAAATATAGAACTATGTCCTTAACATGCATATTGTCATTCCAGGATAAACTAAAGCTGATTGAAACATACTTCATTTCATTTTCATGTATTTCATTTGTATACTACCTTTCTCTCTCTCTTTGTAGGGTTGCCATAAATTGAAGCCGATGGGCATAAGTTGGGCAAACCTTCTCCTTCAGGAGTCTGTCAGTGCGCTCCATGGCAGCATGCAAGCCTAGGAGACCTTGGAGCTTCACTCAGATCCTATCTGAGTTGGCACAAATTGTCCAACTCTGGCATCTGTGCAATATTGCTGTATCAACTTAAGGGCTATTCTAACCTGTGCCAAGCAGAGCACTTTGGGGAGTTAATAAAATGGAAAGCTTTTATTTTTCAATTTCTTTCCCCCCTAAGCTCTGTCAAGTAAACTCTTATGATCTACACAAGCATTATCTCATAAAACATAATTAGGATAAATTGTAGTATGTTTCTAGACTGCATTCCCAGACCTCCCTGTGACATCTGTTTCTGTGGGGCTTTTTTAATTACATTTTTTTATTATTAAACCAGAAATTTTCATTGCAACGCTACAACAAAATATTCTCATTGTCTTTATAATATTAAAAATCTATTAACATCCTTTCCATTTGTATCTTGTTGCAGTCTGAAGGGAAAATATATCACTGAAAATGTTTTACAAGATATGTTAAAAGTTATTTTGCAACACTCCTTCCTTTTTGTTTTTTGTTGAATAATTGTCCAAAGTTTTATTTCTTTTCTAAAATCTCCCATTATTTTAATGATTTCTTACAAAAGATAATGTTTGGAATTATTTACATGTTTTTTTGAACTTTTTTACAGCTCTTAGATTGTTCTGCCTTTTCTGTGGGGCTTTCAGGGCAACACAAAAGGCTCTTAAGGAGACAATCATTTTATGGCTCATTGTAGATTTTCTTGCATTGTTTTAATTTTTAAAAGACACAAACCCTTAAGAATATGAAACATACAGAACAAGATTCATAGGGTTGAACTGGAGGAGACAGGGGAGGAAGAACACATTATTTTAATCATCATTACCTGTCCCTAAGGATGCTCCACAGTTCACCTCCAAGGCAGGCTTCCAAAAGCATGTAAACATATTTGTTATCTTTAAAGGTTCTGTACAATCTGAAGCCAAACAAAAGAAAGACAAAAGCATACTCAAACCAATTGTAGTCTAAAACAAAAGGAAAGAAATCTGTTTAGCATAGCAGTGATAATGCTTTCAAGCATTCTCCAGTTCTAATCCTTAGAGCAAACCTATAAAGCAGGGGAATGCTATTGATATTCTGCAGTGTGCCAAATATCTATATCTATCTATATTAAAGCTAGGTGCCTTGTTTTCAGGTGGGTTTCGGGAGAGCCAGTGCCACTTGTTTGCAATCAGAGGTAGCTTTTCTAAACGTGAAAGTTGGGCTTTTGTCTACCACTGCATTGCCAAATTTTGGCAACACAGTAGCAATGGAAGTAGTAATCCTTGGAAAGTCCTGCAAACATGGCCCTTTCAAGACAGTGCCTGATTCGTTGTGTCATTGATGCTGTCAAGTAAGGTTCAAAACACACTGTATCAATAATCCAGTTTGAAACTGCTTTAACTGCCTTGGCTCAATTCTAGGGAACTGGAAACTAGTTTTGTGAGACATGTAGCCATTTCTGTCAGAGAGCTCTGGTGCCACAATAAACTAGAATTCCAATAATTTCCTAGCACTGAGCCAAAGCAGTTAAATAATCCAGTCTCAAACTGGATTACTTCTGCAGTGTGTTTTAGACCTAAGGCAATATTGTTATTTCTCCATGTTGTATGGAACTGAATCTGAAAGAAGTTCACTTAGTAAGTTGGTGGTTGAAACAAGAATCAAGCCAGAGAGTTATTGAATTACAGCTCAATAGCTCAACCTATTTAGTCCAGTGGTGGGAATCAATACATCCAGATGTTTTTGGTCTGCAACTCTCAGGATTCATCACCATTGATCATGTAGGGTTGGGCTGCTAGGCCTTGCAGTCTAAAAATATCTGCTGGAATATACAATTCCCATCCCTGTTTTAGTTACTTCACCACCACAACAGCACTATTCCTTTGCATCTGGTAGGAATCCAGTGTTCCAGTTAAAATGCAAAGCTATTCCTCTAATTATGTCCTTTGGGGAAGAAGTTCAACATAAGATCCATATGCTAAACATGCCTTTAAAAAACTCACAAAGTGTATATCCCAATATTTGTGGATCTTGACAAAAAGCTCACAAGAGAAGCTGGTCATATTGTTGTAATCTGCTTGGATTCCAAGTGATTAAGTGGAATATAAATTATTATTATTATTATTATTATTATTATTATTATTATTATTATTATTATTGGAAAGTGTTGTGTGGCTATGAGGGGGCAGTTACGTTGGTAACTGGGGAAAGAATCACAATGGAGGTATAATTCTCTGATGTGGTTGGAATACTCTCACAATGAGGAATGCAAATTCCTTCCATCCTTCCTTCCTTCCTCCCTCCCTCCCTCCCTTCCTTCTTCACTCCTTTATTTATTTATAAAATTTATATTTATTCATAAAATTTGTATCTTGAATGGCACTCCATTTTTACTCCTTAATGTAGCTCTGTGTTAAGGGATCATCACTGAGTTGCACATAGAAATGGAAATCTCAGGCGGGTTACAGACCACCATAAGGGATGTCCTTAGGACATCCCATTTTGAAAAAGGGGCTTCTCTTCCAGACGCCCTTACTCCTATTATGGGCAGAGTACGTAACAAATGGCGGCGGCCTTTCCACACGGCCACCGCCATATTGACGTAGTGGATGCTGTGCGTCCGCATGTCACGCCCCGGAAGTGACGCCACAAGTGCACGACTAGCGCCTCGTGACGTCTTTTCCGGGGCCCAGAAAGGAGCATGATTTCCGAGCTCCTTCCTCGGAGCGTCCGGGAGCTGTGCGGTTTGGCCACTGCGGCTCCTGGACACTGCAAGCGACGGGGGCGGGAGACTGCTGCAATCCAGCGGTATGTAACACGCCTCAGTTTGTGGCACAAACTAGAAACCAGATAAACAAATGGTGGTGTCATTTTCTATTAACAGTCATTAGAACAAAATAGGAAATATAAAACAATTTACTTCACAATGAATGGAGAACAAGCTTCTTCTAGAATTTTCTTTTCAGAGTGAATGTGTTCCTGTTGTTTGGTATCCACTATATGTTTCTTCTTAATACACTTCATGGCAAATGCTATGTTTTCATTCTTAAGTTTCACCTGAACTCACCAAAAAGAAAAAAGAAAAGAAAAGAAAAATTATCAAAAGTGTTTCACAAAAAATAAAGTCCTTCCCACTTTGACCTTCACCAAATTCATTAACTATAAACAGGAAAAAAATACGTTTGCATCATAAGGGGGGCCTGTATAAATAAGAAAATTTTCTCGGGAATATAGGACTAGCCATTCCTAGAATATTAAGCACACACATCTAAACCGTCATGGAAAGCAAGGATTTAATTCAATAAACATTGACTTCACGAGATCCTAGCCTGTGTATACTATATGTTCTATACTGTGATTCTTACCTTTAGTCCTTCAAATATTTTGGACTTCAAGTCCCAGAAGCCCCATGAAGTGCAGCCAATTGTTAGGAATTCTGGGAAATTAATTCTTAAACAGATGGAGGACCAAAGACTGAGAACAAATGATGTATAGATTATTTCTTTTGAGAAATCTTCTCCCTAAACACACTGAAACAATAGACACTAAAACCCTTGAGTCTTGGAGGTTTTGAGGCATTCTTATGAGATTCATATATTAAAGTATAAAGTTAAAAGATAGAACTCTGGAAGCTTTAGAATTTATTTTAAAAATATGGTTGAATAACTATGTCAAAACATTGGGCTTAGAAGTAAAACATTTAAAAAGCAAATCCTTACAAGCTCAACTCTTCCAAATCCACCAACACCCAGAGTAGCAACAATTTCCAGGTTCTGAAATGGGCAAGAGGTAGGAAACTGGGTTACTTTTTCTTTCAGCTGTATCATCTCCAAAGAAACATCACTGGGTCGCTCCAAGGAAGAAACTCTGCATTAAAAGAAATAAAATATCCTCTTAAGTTCAGTATCACTTTATCATTTACTATTATTTGCCTTGCTACAGACAAGTACAATAGTGGTCCAATAGCTTTTCAAAAAGCATTTCATTCATGCTGGCTTGGTTCCTCCTCTTAGTTGAACATCTGTTGTGTTCAGAGACTGGCTGAGTTCAGAGACTAGCAGCAGAACATTGCAAGTGAAATGTAAACTGGAGACTAGAGACATTCTTCTGTTTGTGTGAAACACTGGCTGAGGCTTTTCACTGTGTTTTCTTATGACTTACTGAAATCTATATACAGCAGCCATATCATTCTTTTTCATCACTGGAACATGGAAAGATGTCTTATACAAAATCAGACTATTGGTCCATCTCATTCAGTATTTGTCTGTATTTCCAGAATTTCAAATACACCTTCCTTTCAGCCTTACCTGGAGACTGAACATGGGATCACCTGCACGCAAAACATGTGTTGTAGTACTGAGATGCAACCCTTTCCTTACTGAAGTTCTCAAAGTAGCACTACATTTTCTCATTCCACTCAGGATTCTTTGAATTCGAGCTATATCTTTGGCATTTACATACACTATATTTATCACATATACTATACATATCATTGATTTACTATATATATCATATAGTAAACCATATCCTTGGTATTTACACTTCTTCTTCTGTTTGCCCTGGGGAACAAATTGAAATTAAGTAAACTGAAGAAGAGACACTTAAAAACAAAACCTTTAAACAAAATTTAGCAGGTTTAGCTTCCTCCATGGAGGCACTAGATCCCACCTGATATTGGAAGCTAAGCAGGGTCAGCCCTGCTTAGTACTTGGATAGAAGACTGCCAAGGAATGCCAGGTGGTGATGTCTTTATTTCAGAGGAAGGAACTAGCAAAACCACCTCTTGAGTATTCCTTGCCTAAGAAAACCCTATGAAATTCATGAGGTAACCATAAGTTGCAAGGTGACTTGAAGGCACATACACACAGAGAGAGGCTTAAGACACTAAATCCAGCAAGAAGCTTGTTGTGATCTGGAAAATTAAGACATAATTCAAGTGTCTTAATTTACTTCAATAAAATGCTTCTTCTCTAATCATGATAGCATTCTAATCCAAATAATGATTTATCATCTGAGCCTGCATCCAGCAAAGCTACAGGATAGCAAATATTAACATCCACCTACTGCTGTTAATTCTCTGTCAGGCATATTTTGCCAATTCCCAAGATACACTCACCAAGCCAGTATAACATCCTTGGGAAGACAGTTCCAGAATCTGGAAGCAGCCATGGAGAAGGCCCTCTCCCATGTTCTCATTAAACCTTCATGTGAGGCTGATGGAATCAAGAAAAGTGCACTCTCCATACATCCAAAAGCTTGGATGGGTTTATATAGGAACTCATAGATGAGAGCCAGCGCTGGCCATTGTCTTGTGTCAAGGTACTCTTTGGGGAGGGTATAAGTTACTCATGGCCCCTATGGCATTACTGAAGCCCTTAATAAAACCTTGCTTCCCTTGGAAGAAAATATCATTTGATGCAGTTGAGCATGGTGGAGAGAGAGAGGGATAGGATCTGATGACTATACACAGAGTTCCTTCAATTGACAAGGAAGGTCTCCATTCAGAGCAATGGGAAGTATCTCTCTCCATGTATGTCCCTCTATACAAAAGTCTATTAAACTGAAAGGAAAGCAGACTTACATGTGTGCATAAAACTGATTATCTTTCAACAGGAAAAATAATAAAATAGGAAAATGGATTTAAAATGAATTTTAAAATTTAAATTTAAGGAAAATATGACTGAAATAAGACTACAGAATTTTCAAAGGTTAGCAGGCTTCTCTCTATATCAGATATCCAAACTATGTGCAGATGAGCTTCATTTGCTTCCTACAGTTCTATTTAAAGCACCTTTCCAATAGAAACATTTTATGAGATATTAAATATTGATTGCATTCTATCTCTTTGGGTACCTCCGATCAGAAAAGGTAATTTGTCCAATGAACAGTCATCTGGTTTTATAATATCTCTTAAAGGCATTTGGTACCTTTATAGCAAAGCTTTGAAAAGATACTTTGTTGATTTGCAGAATCCTACAATCAGCATGGGAGTTGCTTTGGAGAGTTGTAGTTCCAAAAATGTAATTTTTCTAAGCTTGTTTATAGGAATGAACTGAGGGTCAATAAAATAAAATAAAAATGGCCATCTGAATGACAACTGCAATATCTTCAATTACTGTATTGATTCTTCTTCTATACTGCTGTAATGCACTATTAAAACGGAAAGCATTATGAGAAAAAATGAGTCTCATAACATATAGTATCATTTGCTATTACTGTGCCTGTATACCTCTTGCTCTGAGCAGTAGTTCCTTCCCTTGCAAAAAAACTCTGCACAAGAACTAATTTGAAAGCAACCTCTTAGCCTTGCATTTATTTTTTAATAATTATTTTAATGACTCTTCTGCTTATGGCTCATTAGACTTACTGCTGCCCTTCAGAATAAATGTTTTCTCGAGGTAGCATACAATAGGCAACAAGAGCTCTACACAGGAGTCATTGTGGTGTACTGCATTAGAACTCAGGGAGAACAGGGTTCAAATATATGCTTGGCCATGGATTGGGTGACCTTGGGCAAGTCACACTCTCTTAGCCTCAGAAGGCAATGGTAAAACTCCTCTGATTAAATCTTACCAAAAAAACTCTACCATAGGGCCACCATAAGTTACCATAAGTTTTTTAAAAGCTCAAGAATTATGGGCCTGAACAGACAGGCCAAAATAAAGCTGCTTCGGGTCACTTTGGTGGTATGCTGTTTAAATACTGCATGCGTCCTAAGAGGCTGGAAGCCGTGCTAAAGCCATGCTCTAGTCCATTTAAACAGCATACCTAAAGTGACCCAAAGCAGCTTTATTTTGGCATGTCTGTTCGGGCACAATATAACATCATTTTCTAGGAAATTAAAACCATAGTATAAAAGATGGCATCATATGTTTACAGTGGGACAGCATGCATAGCGATACTATAAATCCAAATTGAGCCATCCTAAATTGTTTTGAATAAAGGTTAGGGAAAACAAAAGCAGAGATCCTTCAGCATTTGCTGAAGGTCTAAATGGGCAAAGGCCAATCAGTGGGCATTTGGGTGAAGGTATGGAACCATGGTTAGATTTGCCAGCCATTAAGGCAGGCAAATACATTGTGTAATGAGGTACTGGATATCTCTTTATGCAACACTGGAAAAAGGAGTTATACTAGCAAAGTCCCCAATTATACTAATACAGAGAGCCAGTGTGGTGTAAAGATTTGAGTGTTGGATTACGACACTAGAGATTAAGGTTTGAATCCCCTCTCAGCCACGGAAACCCACTTGGTGACCTTGGGCAAGTCACATTCTCTCAGTCCCCAGAGGAAGGTAAAGAGAAAAAAAAACCTCTGAACAAATCTTCCAAGAAAAACATGACAGGTTTGTCTTAAGGTTGTCATAAATCAGAAAAGACCGGAAGGCACACAACACCAAAAAGCCTCAAGGAGATATTACCCCCAAACTGCATGCAACCAGGTTTAAGTTTGTATGTGGTAAGTTTCCTATGAGAAACCTTTTTGCTTAAGAATTTCCTGTTATTTTGTGTGGAAAATGCAATGCAAAAGCACTCATGCAAAGAAAGGACCTGGAAGCTCTAAAACATGAGCGGAGGGGAAGTCTCTGGATTTCAACCAATATGTTGGAAGTCCAAAAAAAATGCCTTGTGATTTTTACAGTGATGTCATATATTACAGGAACGCAGCTGAAATATTAAAATATCACTGAAGTGGAATATGTCATTTCTGAGCAGCTCTACTGGAAAACAGCTGAATGCAAAAGGCAACAGCATATGCCCATTAAAGAAGATCTTGGTATTATAATCTCAGTTGCTCTTATATATTATTTACATATAAGATATGGATATAGATATAAGTTATGATATTAGCTACATCCTCCACTGTTCTGCTTATTTTCTACAAATTCAAGTCCATGACCTCCCTAACTGAGTCCATCCACATGGCATGAGGTCTTCCTCTCTTTCTACTACCTTCCACCTTTCCTAACATTATTGTCTTTTCTAGTGATCCATGCCTTCCCATTATATGGCCAAAATATGACAGCCTCAATTTGATCATCTTGGATTCCAAGGAGATTTCATTCGGGGTCACCATAAGTCAGAAATGACTTGAAGTCACACAACAACAAGAACAACAACAACAACAACAACAACAGCAACATATTGTAAAACTTGGCAAGGGTTGTGTTAGCTTTAGCTTGTTTTACAGGGCATGAAAGTGGCTACAAAATATTGCTTGTGAAAGGTTGCCTTCCATGAACTTTGAGCATCAGCTAGACTTACCGTGCATTCCTTTTTTCATCATCTCGAGCTAAAGTAGCCACATAGCCCACAAGGTAAGCCTGGAGTTCATCAAAAGTCCCAACAGTTTGGTTGAAGGTTCTGCAGACACAATTAGAATGAAGTTATGTAGTAAATTACTGAAGTATTCAATTTCTATACACTATATCATATTTTTATTAAGTTATTTTTTTCCAGTTGAAGATCCTATAAAATATAGTACATTCATCCCTCTACTTTGTGGCTTTGACTTTTGTGGATTTGATTATTCACAGATTTTATTAATATGCTCTCTCTAGGAATATCTAGGTCCTCCAGCGCAACTCTATGGTCAACTTTAAGCAAAAGTTGAACTGAAGGACCCTAGAGATTCCTAGAGAGAGTACTCCACTAGGCATTTGTAGCTCCTCCAGTGCAATTCTATGGTCAATGTCCGGCAGATGTTGACCACAGAGTTGCGCTGGAGGACCTAGAGATTCCTAGAGAGGTGATCTCTCAGGTAAAAACATAGTGTTTGGGTTATTTGCAGTTTTTCCACATTCACAGTAGTCCTGTGCCCCTAACGCGAGTGAATGTGGAGGGACAAGTGTATTTCTTTTATGCCTAACCTTGTTTTGAGGTTTTATTTTCATATTAAAATGTTTAAATTATAAATTACCTAGGGTGCATCTACACTGTAAAAATAATGTAATTTGACACCAGTTTAACTGTCATGGTTTCATCCTACAAAATCCTGGGATTTGTAGTTTTGTGAGGCACCAGCATTTCAGATAAGGGAGACTCAGCCTGTATCTAAAAACTAAAGTCAGTAATGAAAATTGCTGAAATGCAAGATCAACTTGGGCTTTCTTTCTTGCTTTCATTCTTTTTGAAAGTCTTAGCTGGGCACTGAAAAAGCCACAGGGATGGCATCCTTGGACAAAGGCATTCCATATACAAGGCTGGGAGGCTGTATACACCTTTGCACATGACAGATTTGTATACACTTGTTCTAGACAGGATCATGCATTTAAGTACTTCTTCTCCAGTTCTTCAGCCCCTGAATCTCAATCTTTACACTTTATTTTTAAGGCATCCAACCTTTGAGGCATGTAGCCCTGTTAGATTGTTGAATTAAATGGACTTCGATCCAGGAAGAAAAGTCTGTTATTTTACATTCACACATTATTTATTCACACCCTGTTAACATACTTTGTGCACACTGGACCATAAACAACATCAATATACATTTCCTTTCTCAGTCTGTTCCATAAATCTGAAGGAAAAAGCTTTTGCCAGCAACAAAGCAATTAATTTCCATTAGATTCTTAGTGGGTCAGCACATCGCCACATATTTAAAGAATATATTCATCCAAAGGTGAAACTGGAGATAACTCTTGTATTGTACTTTCTGAAACTAACAAGCAAGTTTTTCTATTTTTTTTAATCCCCCTTTCCTTCTTCCTGCTTTTATTTGGACCATTTTAGTTATGTTCACCTTTTCAGTGGAAAGACACATTTTCTAAAGACATTCTTTAACTTTCTGAACATCTAACATGTGTCACTTAAAGGCAATTCAAATCTTTGATGCTGTTAACAGATTCCATGTGAGATACCTGATGTTCTTTTCTTACAGAATCATCCAGGTATCCTAATGTAGGTGTACCTTGCTTTAAGGGGCTTCATTCACTTTAGAGCACTTCACTAATATGGCACTTTTAAATGATACGGATTTTGTTATCTGCACTCAGTCAGTTTACAGAATTTGTTCACTGTGTCTCAGTGTCGTATTCTGGCAAAAAAAAATATATTAATTTTTACATTTACATCATTTAAAAGGCCTTGCACTATTATGCACTTAATAAATGATAGTGTAAATATATTTTGAGCTTTTATATGCATTAGTAAGTGGGGAAAAAGCCAGGATTTGCTTTCTCTCTCTCCATGAAGTCACATGATAGCTAATTTCTACCACAGAATCATAGAATCAGAGTTGGAAGAGACCACATGGACCATCCAGTCAAAGCCCCTGCCATGCAGGAATACACAATCAAACCATATGACTATACTTTGTGTTTTGCTGCTCCAGGCAAAAACTGCAGCTCTTCCTTAACATGGAAAAATTAATGTGGGACCTGCAATAAAATCTTGCAGTGTGGAATTTCACTAGCAATCCCATTTCTTTCCTGCTTCTCCTGGCCTGGTTTTGGGTTTTTTCCATTAAAGCATCAGCCAGTATTCTGCAGCCAAGTCACTCCTCATTGGGCTCCTTTTCCTTTTCCACCCCTTAGGGTTTTATTCCCTCAGGGGGTACTTCTGAAAATCTAAGGGTCTCCCTGCTGATACCAGTTCTTAGTGCACAGGTGGTGCTGTGTTAGCTATTTCAACTGAGATGGCAGTTAGTATATATGTTGATGGTTTGCCTTGCTATCATATTTAAAACAGAGGGCTTTGATTTGCTCAGCACTGTATCTCTAGTTGTGTCCAGATGGATTAAAACACCTTCAGGCCAGGCTAAAAGAGTGGTACCTTGTGTTTTATGCTGTATGCATTCTCTAATCACTCCATTAACATGGTAACAAATGATAAGGATTGTTGCACCAAAATCACAGGAAGGTTTACTGTCTGCAGCCTTACATTTGTTACCCCTATTAATGGAATGCAGGTGTCACACCAGAATCCTCCTTGACTTCATTCCAGGCTAAGATCAGCTATATCAATTCGCCAGGAATTATAGATCTTTTTCACTTCTTTATACTATCATATACATAATAATAGTATTATACACTACATAATTTAGTGTCTAAATCTGAAGTTCAGGGTAGAAGAAACTACTATATTCCTACTAGATTCAATAACAGTTTCTGGTACAAAAACATTACGGACATAATTTTCCTTTCTCTTTAATTTTCATTATAATAGATAATGAATCTATTAAGGTAGATTCACAGAACACTTTTCCCCCTGAACTATATGTGATATTTTCCAGTCAGCCACAGAAACATATTTTTTCAAACTTATGCTGGTTTATAATCTCAAAGCATATTGGACTCTTCCCTGCAACTTTAGTTCCACAATGGTCACTGCCAAAAGATGACTACAAAAAACTCATAAAGGTACATATGGACATGAATATGCTATGAGCATTCAGATTATAAAAGGAGTATCATCAAGTAAAAGGAAAATAGCAATAGCAGGTACATTTCTATACCGCTTATCAATGCACTTACACATTCCCTAAGTGGTTTACAAGGTGTAAACTAATTGCCCCCAACAATCTTGGTACTCATTTTAGCAACCTCAGAAGGATACACGCCTGAGTCGAGCTTGAGCCCTTTAGCTGGTATTGAACTTGCAACCTTATGGTTTGTGAGTGAGTGACTGCAGTACAGACATTTAACCACTGCACCACCAGGGCTCTTGTTATATATCAGCTATACTGTTGCTGATATATAGAGTGAAAGTTTTTGAATAACTGTGGGAAAGAAGGCAGCAAAATATGAAGGTGCTACTTACTCTCTGTCAATAACAAGACACTCCACGTCATTTTCATCTGCAATTATATTAGCAGATCGAACATCATCACTTTAACAAGAAAAGACCAGAATATTACATGGACAACATTTCTCTGGCATAAGCAGAAATATTAAGATGTTACATAGCTAGTGTTAATTTATATGCAACTAATTTAAGATTACTGAACACATACACACACACATATACATCTGAACCCAACAAAACCAATGAGATAACAGTGCAGTCCCATACATGTCCATTAATAGGTCCCATTTCCCAAGGGTACAATCCTATAACCTAGGGACTTGATCTTTTAAACATAAGGGGACTGTTATTAGGCATTAAGCTAAACATCTAAACCTTTATGCATAAAACTAGGGCTGGAATCCTGTATCACAGTGAATGTTACACAGCTCTGCTAGCTCCCCTGCACACTAAAATGCTGGATACAAACATTTCTGAACTGTCCTGTAGGTACAAGTCCACTTATGAAAACGTAACTCCCCAATGGGATTCTAATACGTTGTTGATGTGTGCCTTCAAGTCATTTCCAACTTATGGTGACCCTATAAGGGAACCCATTATGGGTTTTTCTGGGGCAGAGAGTGTGTGACTTGCAAAAGGCCACCCAGTGGATTTCCATGGCTGTTCATGAATCAAGCCATCAGCTTCCTCTCGGGCAGGTCTCAGAGGGTGCTACTCGGGGACTGTAGCTCCAGTAAGAGGTACCTCACTTGTGGGGTTCCTCAGGGGGCTATTTTGTCCCCGATGTTATTTAACATCTATATGAAGCCGCTGGGTGAGATAATACGGAGTTATGGTGCTGGGTGTTATCAGTACGCTGATGACACCCAAATCTATTTCTCCGTATCTCGTTCGTCGGCCTCGAATTCCGATGGCATCTCTTCTCTCAATGAATGTCTCCAGGCGGTAATGGGCTGGATGAGGAAAAACAGATTGAAACTGAATCCAGACAAGACGGAGGTGCTCATGGTAGCGGCCCCGAAACCAAGAATTGGGTTGCAACCTCCCGTCCTGGAAGGGGTCACACTCTCCTCCAGCGACTGTGTTCGCAGTCTGGGGGTGCTCCTTGACTCGTCGCTCCTGATGACAAATCAGGTAAATGCGACGGTCAGGAGTGCCTGTTATCAGCTTCGGCTGATACGCCAGCTGCGCCCTTTTCTGGAAGTAAGGGATCTCGAGACGGTTGTGCACGCACTGGTAACCTCACGCCTTGATTTCTGTAATGCACTCTACATGGGGCTACCCCTGTGCTTGACTCGGAAATTACAGCTGGTTCAAAACATGGCAGCCAGGCTTGTGTCAGGTACATCTAGGAGGAACCACATTACTCCGGTTTTGAGGTCCCTCCACTGGCTGCCTATCAGCTTCCGGGCCCAGTACAAGGTGTTGGTTATCACCTTTAAAGCCCTAAATGGCTTGGGCCCAAACTATCTTAGAGACCGCCTCCTCCCGTACAATCCTCCCCGCGCTCTCCGGTCCTCTGGGAGGAACTTACTGCAGCCTCTAAAATCTAGGCTTGCGGCAACCTCCCAGAGGGCGTTCTCTGCTGTCGCCCCCAAACTCTGGAACGACCTGCCGGATGAGATCCGTCAGATAACATCATTAGACAGCTTTAAAAAAGCGGTCAAGACGGATCTCTTCCGGCAGGCCTTTCCAGATTAACCATCCCGGCCCAGGTTCCCAGGTTCCCTGATTCCCTCATTCCTCCCGTGGCCCCATCTTAGAGATGGTTGAGGATCAACAGAGGGATATCAGGGTTTTTAGTTTTAATTGCTGTTTTTATCCTTGATATTGTATTTTTAATATGTTATACTATTTAATACTGTCTTAAGGGGGGAGGGATAAAGTGTTTTTAATTGTCATATTTTATATTTTACTGTTGTTAACCGCCCGGATTGGTTTGCCAGAGGGCGGTATACAAATA
>NC_056526.1:180939674-180960265 GCF_019175285.1 Sceloporus undulatus | reverse complement strand
AATATTATTATTATTATTATTATTATTATTATTATTATTATTATTATTATTATTATTATTATTATAAAGTGACGGGACGATTCCATTTCATTGATGGGATATGTGTGACGTGGTCTGATAATCTTTGTGTGATCACACAATAAGGATGGGAGCGATCTGGTTCGCTCCTGTCTTTTTTCATGTGTGATAATCTCCACTATGAGTGAAGAAGTGGTAGAAGGGATATCTATCTCTTTTCTAAAAATAATCCTTATTCAAAATAAAACAATTTCAATAATAAAAACACATACAAACTATATGTACATAAACATACATACATCAACAAAAACATACCTATATCTCATAACACACCTATATCTCATAACCTATTTATATGGAATAAAGAATAGCAATAATTGTAGTATTAACAATATAACAACACTAATAACATCTTAAAGACTGTCTTATGACCATATCTTATGAGCATATATTCACAGTCACCTACAACCTACACTCTTTACCTTCTTTTCCTTTCTACTTTCACATATCCCATCTTCCCATCATACAATTTGTCTCCCCTTCCATTCTTCCCTTCACGAATGGGTAGCTATCTTTTAAAGTGACATATACATTGGAAACAAAAAGTGGATGTTTGTGAGCCAAATGTAATTTTGAATTTACCTGATCAGGGCTCTTTCCCCAAAGTAATCTCCTTTTTGCAATGTTTTAATCAAATGAGGCTGGTTCTGTCCATCCGTGGTCTGGGTAACCTTAACCTAGGAAACAGAGGGCTATAGGTCACTTGTCTAATACAAATATAGTGAAACCTATTTATTTCCTTTGGTCTGTCATCATGCATTATTCATCCTTCTTCAAAGGAGGAACAGAGTAGTGTAAACAAGAGGCAACAAACAATAGATTATTAAAAACCCAGTGGGGTTAAATCAAGGCAAATCAAAACCGTAAAACAAAACAACAAAAATGACACTTAGTTTGCTTTCTGTCTCTTGAAACCAGGCCAGCATTTTAATATGCTGGAAGGGAGCATTTGAATTTGCATGGAAATGTGCAGCCTCAGAGACAGTTAGCGTGATCCATCAAACCATTCCAGGTTGATAGGCCCCGATACTCATTCATTTCAACTGACTAAAATGAATATGCACGAAAAGTGTGTGTGTGTGTGTGTGTGTGTGTGTGTGTGTGTGAATATTCATTCTCTTTGGTGATAAGATCAGGGGTTTTCAATGCAAGAAGCATAATGCCTTCCAAATATCCTTGCTGGTGACGAGCACTTTGCAAAGTGACTTGATGAATAATTACACATGTCATATGGTTTTTACAAGGGCAGGAATGCAAAACAGGCTAAGGCTGCATCCACACCACAGAAATAATCCAGGTTGACACCACTTTTAACTGCCATGGCTTAATACTATGGAATTCAGGGAATTGTAGTTTTTTAAGACATTGAGCTTTCAGAGACCTCTGTTGCCACAATAAACTACAATTTCCAAAATTCCATGGGTGGGAGCAGAATACTGGAAGAGATGAATCCTTGATCTGAACTAGCAGGCAGTTCTTATGTTCTTGGTTATGATAGCTAAATGATACTTTCATGTTCAGTGGTATCATGCCTCAACTATTAGTCAAACAAAACAGGAGGGCTACTGCACTCATGCCCTGCCTCAGAGTTTCTTGGAGTCTACTTCCTGGAGGTGATGAAGGTCTTGATGGATTTTGGTCTCATGAAAAAGAGTTATTCTTCTGACCTAAATGTAATATTAGTCAGACCCATTGAAATGAAGGAGACTTATAGGTAACTATGGGGCTTGACAGACGGGTGGTTCCGTGCCGCCCCTGTTTGCCCTGCATGATTACCAAATGGCACGGAAATGATATGCTGCCAAAAAGAAGCAGCTTAGAGTGGCTTCTTTTCCGTGGTGCCGGAAACGGGAAAGGGTGCCCTTCCTGCCAGTACTATTTGGGCGCTGTGCGATTCTTGCACATCATGGCACCGTCCATGTGGAGGGTGCCAGGCCATGATGGCGGCATCCTTGCGGACTAGGGCTGCTGGGCATCTAAATGCCCAGACTCATCTAGCCCTAGTTCACTGGGAGGATGCCGCAAAATGCCCATCTGTACCAGGCCTTAAATACCATTGACTGCACTGTGTCTCCTCTATGTGTGTATGTGCCTTCAAGTCACCTGCTGAATTAATCAAAAAGTTGAATTTCACAAGGTTTTCTTAGGCAAGAAATCCAGAGGAGGTTTGCCATTGCCTTCATCTGAAATATAGCCTACAGCTCCAAGTATTCTTTGGTGGTCTCCAAACCAAGTACTAACCAGGGTTTACCCTGCTTAATGTCTAAGGTCCAATAGAATCTGATGCCTTGGACTAATGTCTGAGTTAATGCTATGTATTAAATCACTATCTGATTGAAGCATGATTAGGAATTCCCTCTCTCCCCTTTGACAAAATGGCTTTCAAAAGCTGAATTTATTTTCTGGGTGTGTGTGAAAACTCCCAGATTCAGAAGGTAAATTGCTTGAGCAGCACCCAACAGGACTGATTACTGCCAATGCAGATTTTCTTGCCTTCTGTAAGGAGGCTGCAGAAGTGTTTATTTCTGGAGCTTGCCAACTGGTAATACACCATCTGTCTCTATTCCTGCATGATTGCTGATTTGTTTGTTCTCCAGTAGTTAACACATAAATGGTTTTTGATTAAGTCTCTTCACCTTCTGCATTAAAAAGAGGAAGTATTTCTTTCTGGTGTGTTTTTTAAAAATGAGGCTGTTTTTAAGACTGCGGCTAGGATCCAGAGAGCTATTCCAGGTATGCTTAAAGGCATAGGCACAAAGATGAGATTTTGTTTTATTCCCTTTAAACAGTGGACCACAGATGTTGAATGTAGGACTGTATCTCCCTTTATGACCCCAGTAGAGTTCTAAGATTTTCTGAAGAGGCCCTTCTCTCTGTTCCATCACCTTTCCAGGTTCATTTTGTGGGAACAAGGAGAGGGCCTTCTTGGTGGCTGTTCCCAGACTTTAGAGCTCCCTCCCTAAAGAGGCCAAGATGGCCCCATCCTTGCTCTCCTTCCAATGGTGGTCAAAACATTCCTGTGCCACCAGGCTTTCATAAACCTTTAATGTTGTGCATTTTTAATATTTTTAATGTTCAGTACTTTTAACTTCAGAAATTATTGAACTGTTTTTACATCTTATGTTTATGCTTTTATTGATATGTTTGTATTGTTTTAATTTGTATTGTTTTAAATACATAGTTAGGTTCCTTGAGTCCCATTATCGGGAGAAAAGTGGGATAAAAATGAATAAAATAAGTCAGCCCTGTCTATCTGTGGGCTTGCCATCCATGGATTGGCGCATCTGTGGATGGACCTAGCTTACCATGACTGTATATACCATATAGTGATTCCAGGTTCCAATGTAAAACACAGCTTCATGCATATTTCTTTAGCAAACATAGGCATTCCTCTTTCCTAGTTTCTTACCTTCCCTTTGGCTATAACAAAGAATGTGTTTCCTTCTTCTCCTTCACGAATAACATAATCACCTTTGTCATAGTATTCCTATGGGGAAGAAAGATATGCAAGATTATAAAAGAATGTAGCAAGCTATTTCAGTCTTTTCAAGGCCCTCAAGTAAAGCCACCAGCCTTTTATAACACATTGTCAAGCATGTTGGTTTTAAAGCAGACAGTTATTCAAATTCACAACAAACCTGCAGTCCAGAGCTAGATAACAAGGTGATATTATTCAATCTATTTAAATGCAGGTGTATTGAAATATATACCTCCAAGTAGGAATTAATTTTTTCAGTGTTACATAATTGCTACTATGCTTACAGATTTTCTGCATCAGGATCACAAAGTACCTTTGAGCAAGAAGAATAATGCAAATTCTAAAAAACCAGAGCTGAAAGTGATACTGGAAGAAGGGACAGCATGAGCTAAGCATTCCACATTGTTGCCTGCATTTTTACTGTTTCACAGTCCTGTTATTCTATCTGTTGCCCACCACTTGGAGTTGTTTAGAGAAGGTAACTTGTTATTATTGTAATTCCAAACCCCTCAATGTTAAGTAGTTACCACCACAGATGAAAGTTCACAAAGGGATCTTGTAACACCTTTCAGACTAATTGTGCAAAAGAATTTGAAGCATAGGTTTTTGTAGAGTTGAACTACTTCTTCAGATGCATGGCATCTGAAGAAGTAGACCAAGTCTGTGAAAGTTTGTACTAGCGCTTCTTTCTCACAATTAATCTCAAAAATGATTAAAGAAATCCCCTTGCATTCTGATATTCCAGATTAACACAGCTATGTTTCTGAATTCTACCATCACAGGTGAAGGTTTTTTATAAAATAACTCTTGACATTTTTTCCCAAGAGTAACAAAAATACAAATAAATGTGTCCAAATGCTAATTAAGCCTGAAGTGAAGTCGAAGGCTTTCATGGTCGGCATCCATACTTTTTTGTGGATTTTTCAGGCTATGTGGCCATGTTCTAGGAGAGTTTATTCCTGAAGTTTTGCCTGCTTCTGTGGCTGGCATCTTCAGAGAAAGCCTGAAGTGTTCCTATAAGCCAAAATCACTAAAGTGAGACTGCCATAGTTTGGATATATATTGACAACACATGATTCACTAGAAAGGTTATCCCTTTGCAGATTGATGTTTCAGACTAATACAGCTATATTTCTGAACTGTACCTACCCTCACAGAAAATACAGTAATGCTTGGTAAGGTAGAAAGCAATAGGAGAAGAGGAAGACCCCATTCCAAATGGAGAGATTCAATCAAGGAAGGCCCTGGGTCTGCAAGACCTAAGCAGGGCTGTTGATGATAGGGTGACTTGGAAGTCTTTCATTCATAGGATTAACATAAGTCAAAAATGACAATGAAAATTAATCACAACAATAACTAAAATAGAGCCTTAAAGTAGTGATGTCTGGTGGCTTCCATGTCAATGGGGTGATGACTATGCTCCAGGTTTCCGACAGAACTATCCATGAATAGGAGCTACCAGTTCTGGAGAAAGGGTTCAGAACACTGGATCACTCCAATGAAGTTCAGACTCAAAACCTGAAGAAGATTCTGTGCCCCACTGAATGCAGCAGCATGAAACACAACACAAGCCAGCGCTTGAACTATGTAATATTCCTCCTGAAGCCACTTAGTGAGGCCACACCATAAATATCAAAGTAACACTAAAACCTACCATTAACACTGCAAAAGGGGCAAGGTTATCCCCATGAAGCTGCAATGCCTTCATGACTGGGGGGGGGGGGGATTAATTACAAATAACAAAATTGTATCAAGTTATTTCCCTGCTCTAACAATGCCATCATGATGGTGAGGAAGGTTAACAAGACAAGAATAAATGTGAAAGAAGTGCTTTAGTGATAAATTCCAGTGAGGGTGACTATACATTAGAAACTATATTTCCCTGAGATTCCTCTTAATTTTATAGTTTTAAAACAAACAAGATTTGGTGAAGCCAGGTATGTTGCCTATGTTTAACTAAGGCTATCACTTATTATAGAAATCTTGGTAGATGACTCAAATTCATTCAATCAATCAATGAAATCTGCATTTATTTTAATATACAGTATATTGATCTATCAATATATTTTAATAGATATTGATCTATCACAAATAATAGTTTTAAGAGGAGAAAGTACAGAGTTCATGCATGTATCTACATTCCATGTAAAGTTTGATTATATATGTTGTATTATGGACGATAAAACTTATAAATAAAGAAAAAAAAAGAGGTCTGCCATTGCCTTCCCCAGAGTATGGGTCACCTTGTAGGTTTCATGGCTGAGTTGGGAATCAAATTCTGGTCTCCAGAGTTGTAGTCCAACACTTAAAACCACTATGCCATGCTGGTTGAACCATAGCAATCAATGAAGCATGCTTTAGGCCATTTCTGCATGGGCATATTTTCCCATGCAGCATCCTATTAGGACGACGCATGGACCAAACCTTGGTTGTGGTGTGAACAGTCTGGACAATAGCAATATAGCAATAGCAGGTACATTTCTATGCCACTTATCAGTGCACATAATCACTCCCTAAGTGGTTTACAATGTCCAACACTTTCTGCACCAAAACTGCTCTTCAATTAAAAAAAAAACACCTTCCCATACCTCTGACTTTGGAACTTCTAGGAAGATATGGAGCCCTCTGTTTCCATGTTGGGGTGACCATCTGCACAGGATCCTGCTGAGCTACTTGGCACATCCACCACTGTCATCAGTCACTCACTTTGAGGTCAGAACAAGGTGCCCATCCATGTGACTGTCACTGGTTGCTTTATTTTGACATCAGAAGCAAGCGACCCATGACAGTGGCAGTTGTGCTGGGTGGCTCAGCAAGATGTGCAGACAACTGCTCTGGCATGGAAACAGAGGGGCAGGTGCAATGGGGGGGCATGTATGACGCCAGGTTATTTCAGGCTGTGGATAATATGGAAGTAGACAGACCACTGGTCTGACTTAAAAACACAGTGTCCTATGTTTCTGGTGCCCCTAAAAAACTGCATCCCCCAGTCAATTCCTTGGATTAGTGCTTACATGTTCAGACCTGCTTTGCAAAAAAATCAGTGCTACACAGTTTTTTCAGTGAAGAAAATAAATTGTATATTTGCATAATCTGATGATGGGCAGTAGGTCTCTTTAGATTTCCCTGCCAAATGGAAGGTGAGTGTGTTGCAAAGGACTAGGTTGGAAGGAATTCAGGTCACTCATGCAAAGAGAATTTGCATGCTAGCAAATAAAAAAAAAAGGAGAGGAGAAATGAACTGTTACACAAGTACTGGGCACAAATCTCAAACAAAATATTTTTAATCTGGCTCAAATTACATTTCCTTGTGTGATGTTCCCTGGGGTCCAAGCAGCCAAACACAACCCTGTTCTTGGCCCTTAACCCACAGTGGATCCTTGATTCTCCTAGCTTCCTGGGTCTCTGTTCCCTCTCCTTGCTGAGCTGAATGATACCCCCTGAGATCCTCTAGTCATGCTGCCAGTGAATCTAAAATGAATCCCCCTTATCACACATTGGGACTTGCTAAGGATTTATACTTTCCTTCCCTTGCTGACCTAAGCAAGCAACAACCAAGCTAAGGTATGTGTATAGGAGTACAGAGACAGCAGATACTTTTAAAGAAAGTATTTATTCTAACTGCACAATATAGAGCAATGTTATCATCCCTGCCTTGCAGGTACAGCATGCATAGTTGAAAGATTTCATTTCAGGTAAGCCAAAAGATAAAAATAACAAAAGCTTAAATGCTCTAGCTGACACATTTCCTAAGCTACTCACACAGAGATGGGATCTGCAGTCCTTGATGGGTTTTGGATGTGAGGAGTTGGCCCCCATATCCTAGCTCAAACCACATCCCTTAAGCCACAGGCCCAACAGCTGGGCTCCCAAACAAGGCTACATGGGCCACCCAAGGGAAAGACTCTGGCCACATGGTCTCAGAGGCCTTTTAAAAACCTCTGTTGGAAGATTCTTGAAATTTCCTTCTCAACTGATTGGCCACTTGGGCTTTAGGTCAGCTATGATGTAAATCCCATCAGCATGCACCTTCCCCCAGCTTAACCCTTTGTTGTCTGAGAGAAGTCCTCAAAAGACCCATTGGCCCAGTCATTACACCTTGTCGTTGTCAAGTTACTTGGGATCATTCTTATGCAGAAATGCTACTGGTTTATATATTTATTTCCAAGTAAATGTTGTTCAGGACAGATGACATAATAAGCTAAAGGGGTTCCTTTTCCTGATCATTTGTTCTATTGAACCATGAAGTTATATGCTTACATAAGAACAGTATGCATAATAAACCAATATGCCCAGAACGATTCCATTCCAGCCTTCATCTAAAATTATCTGCTTTGTTTATAGTACAGGATACTATTTATACTAAATAAATAGACAAGGGAAAAAGAGAAAGGAGAAGCATCGATTAGCAATAACTTAGTTCTCAAACAATTATACTAATGGAAGATAATTATCATATTTTAAAAGAGACTAAGCAGCATTCAGATAATGCTAACATTTATTGTGAAAGCAATGCATTACTTAAAAAAAACAAACAGTCATGATCACTAATGTATTCATTAGAGGAAAACAGTAGAAGAATGACAGTCTCATTTCTTTTTGTCTTTTTCTTATTATACTATGGCAGGCTTTACAAGTTCCCAGCATTGTCCACTATAGCCTCTTTGTGCCTTTGGGAGATGGTGTTTAGACACTGTAGACATGTAGGAAATTAACACATCAAGCTAGGCAAGCATCTTAAATTTTCAACTGATATGACATTCTTGTACAGCCATGTAATTCCCCTGTATTCCAGGAACACGAAGAAATTTGCCTTAAACTGCAGCCACACAGACAGCATGAGCAATGGCATAGCAGTGCATGCAGTGAGGCAGCTGCCCAAAATTGATGGTGGTAAAGCCAATATCATAAACAAATGGGATTCAAATAGTAAAGTTTAGCAAGGCTTGTGATGTGGTCAAGGTCATCATAAATGCAAATATGGCAACTGAAGCACATACCAGATTGCGCTGTTAAACTGTTCTGCCAAATTTTGCACTTACTTAACATGGAGGTGAATCTATAACACTTTATCTTTGACAAAATGACCCTGGTTAAGTAACACACACCTGGGGCTCTGAGATTAACCAGAACACACTGAAATGTGTAACAAGCATGTTGAAGTGTAACTTTGTTCTATGAGAATGTTCTTTAAAATTTGAAATTCGATGTGAATACATCTTTTTGGCAGTCCAGGTACTTACCACTTCTAAGCAGTCTACAATCTTTGCCAGCTTATCTTCAGGTAAATTCTTCAGCAAAGACACACTTCAAAATAAAGAAAAGCAAATCTGTGCATTTAATTCATCTTGGACACAAAGTTTCAGCTTTCATTGTTAAAATTAGTTGTGTTTTGGGCAGTTATTGTTACTCAGTGTAGTCCTAAAGGATGCTATGCATCTCAAATCTGAAATTATCCTTGACATTGCCTCCATGGTAGCAGGGGGTTCTGGCAGTTGCAGCTCAAAAAACTCTAGTTATCAAAGGGATCTTTTAGTACCTTTGAGACTAACTGTAAGAAAGAAGTTATAGCATGAGCTTTTATAGACTTAAGTCTACTTCCACAGAGGCATGGAATGACCTCTTGGCCATATGGTTATCCACCTACCCTGGCCTTAGGCAATATCTTTCCTCTTGCCTTTGTTCCTCAACAACCATAGTTAAAAGTGAACTTGTCACATCATCACCATGCCCACATGTTTTGCATTTCTATAGCTATCCACACATTCTGATTATAAAGGTCCTTCTTGGTTAACAATTCACTCCATGCATCTTTGGAAGTAGACAAAATCTACAAAACCTTATGCTACAACTTCTTTTATTCACAGAAAAAAATATCCAGGGGTAGCTATGTTGGCTATACAGCAAAGTACAATAATAATTATATTATACAATTATAATCACTGTCTTGTGGATTTTGAATGTTACTGTACTTCTTTTGCACTACTAGTAATAACTTAATTCTCAAACAATTATACTAATTGGATGATAATTATAATATTTTAAAAGAAACTAAGCACTATTCAGAAAAGAACATTTATGAAACAGGCTGAAGTCTACAAATGCTCAACTTCTTTCAGTTTGTCACAAAGGTGCTACAAAATCCTTTTGTATACTGATTTTCCAGACTAACATGGCTATGTCTTTGAATTCTTTTGCACTGTTGGTCTCAAAGATACCACAAGGTCCTTTGCATACTGATATTCCAGATTAACACAGCTTTGTCTCTGAATTCAAACTCTGTAAGCTTTGCTTTCAAGCAACAGTCAAAGTGTTCGTGAAGTAGAAGCAAGAATTCAAAAAGGTACAGAAGACTCAACACTAGGAAAAATAAATTCAGGTGCTTCGCAGTGATGTCTCTTCATATGCATCTTTGTTTTGGCACATCTTCTCTGTGATTTGGGCACCAGTATAGTTCTAACAACTGCACTTAAGTGAACTGTCTCCCAATCCGCATCCTAAAAAAGGGTGGGCAAAGCACAGTCCTCTGTATGCTGTCGGTCTGCAGTTCCAAGTGACGGTAGCAGTACAAGACAAAGGTGTTTGTTTTTTAACTCTCCAAAAATGTTTTCAACTTATACTATTTTCAGTAAAATAAAAATTGTCCATCTGCCCACTGTCTGCCTGTCAATGGAATGGACATTATTACAGGACATTAAAAAGAATTATTACCAGGTGTCCATTCTTCTATTCAAAATATTCATGAGTGGAGGATTCTCCGCTACATACAGTCCTAACATTCAGATTGTGCTGAAACTGATTATATTTTTAAAATGAGGAAGTCAATACAGCATTGCAAATACATTGATAAACATCAATATCCTAACAATTTTGATAAAATACAACTCATCTACAACTGCATATATATGGGATATATATATGGGATTATTTTGGTTTGCTGTAACTTGAATAAGGTATTAAAAAACCGATGTGGGAATCATGTAGTTCAGTGATTAAACTATTATGTGCCACTTGTCTCCACTGGATGTTCAAAAGCCAAGACTGGATATCCGTTTGGACACACAACTATTACTTTAACAATGCACTGTGTTATTACCAGAAGTGATTTTCTTCATCCATTTTGGAGGGTTGGAGGAACAGGTTTAAGGGATTGTGGGATGTACAGAAGGACAGAACTGTCCTTTTGTGAGTTAAGAAGCCCACTTACATCATGTTGGATAGAGACAACTATGCCTATGTCACTTGTATATCCCACTTCTTTTTTTACTAAAAATAAACTCAAGTCAAAGAATGGCCAATGAAGCCAAAGAATGACCAACTTAGACTTGCACATTCATCACCCACAAAACTGGTGACTAATTAGATGGATATCTGCTAGAACAACAGATGGTTTGTATTAAGAACCTAAATAAAAACATTCAGATTTCACTTCCTAGAGAACACAAATTTTGCTTGGCAGCCTGTTCCAATTAAAATCATCTGGATTAAATGTTCACTGATCATCTTGGACCTAAACTAATCATTAGTAAATGCAATTAAGTACTGTCTGGTCATCCTAAGAAATGGCTTAAAGGCAATGCTACATTTACCTTCTGAGGAAGTTTCTGTATTGCTCATGTCTTGCTTGGGCTGTTCTTCTCATTATATTTTGGAAAACCTCTCTGTCTAAGGCCCATGTTTTCACACTGGTGACAGCTTTGGGAAAGAAAGGGAGAAAAACAAAAGGAAGAAAAGGCAGACACTTTATAGCATACAAGATATTGTCTATACACACTTGAAACAAGTCCATCCAGGACAACACATGATACCCCTCATCTACCTGAGAATAAGTTCACTGTTCACACTCATTGTGTGTGAAGTTTTGCATCATCTTTTTATAGCAGGAATTGTCATTGAAATGACCCCTTCCAGTTTCCCACCTTGTTAATGTTGTTACATGGTTTTACATTGCATTGGGTGTGTTTTTTTTAAAAAAAAACAACAACTCATGACTCTTGACAATTTCCATTTGAAGGCAACTTATAAATACTGTAACTAACTAAATAAATGGAATTGCCAACAGCATTTCAGAGAAAAGCTCCAATAATTTTTAAGAGCCTTCAAAGTGAATAGATGAAATAGTGGGAGCAAATTGTTAACTCTGAACACAGCCATCCTCTGCAATTGTTTGTTGTTGTTGTTGTATGCTTTCAAGTTGTTTCTGATTTATAGCATCTTATCTTTTGCTTTTGCCTTCCTCTGGAGCTGAGAGAATGTGACTTGCTGAAGGTCACCCAGTGGGTTTCCATGGCTCAGCAGGGTCAAACCCTGGTCTCCAGAGTCATAGTTCAGCACTCAAACCACTACAGCATGCTGGCTTATTTGTTTACCCATTGACAAATATTATGGAATAATATAGGGAATATTCCTCAAAATAACTATTATGCATCATTAGGCCTAAAGAAAAATTAAGTTGTTACTCCCAAGTAGAGCAGACCTACTTATTAATTAATTAATTAATTAAGACCAATTGAATTAATTAAATACATAAGTCTACTCTACCTGGAATAATTGGATTCAGGATACAGGATTCCTCTACCTGGAATAATTGGATTCAAGACTGCACGAGGCACTGGGACTTGGCAATACTTGGAAAAATTACTTCTTGGACTAAGAAATCACCCAGCAGCATGGCCATTATAGGAACTACAGCCCCCAAAGTAACTTTTCCAAGCTCTAGGACTTGGCACAGGAAGACTTTTGACCTTTGACTTTTGGCCACTCCTCATTCCTTTCCCTTATTAACCTCGCAGCTTTGCTGTGAAGGAGAGAAATGAGATGGCTACTTGGTACATCCTCCTATGCTTTTTAAACAAGAAATGAAATAGAAATAGAATGGATTATATTTCTTTATTATATCTTTTTATATCTTGCCTTTCTCCCAAAATAGGATTCATTATTATTGATCAGAAGACTTCTTTATTACATGTGTTCACCCTTCACCAAACCTCAGGTGACCAAAAATATATCTAAGTATGCTTATATGTCCTGATAAAACTGTTTTAGAGGAGTTTATTAGCAATGTCAAGCAACAGGGAATGACTGGCTTGTGACTGCTGATGAATTATCTATGGAGAATGTCAATTGCCACAGAAATGATGACCCTTGGCATCTGGAATACATCTGCTTTCCCTTGGGGGAAATTGACACATTCCCTTTCTGATGTAAGAGCATGTGGTCATTCTCAGGAGAATTAGATTTCATAAATGAGATATTGAACAGCTGCCATTTTGTATCTCTGTGATCCTCCCCATCATATCTACTGTGACATTACACATAATGTTACCACACTCTCCCTTCTCCACCTCTATCAGTAAAAGTAGAGAGACTAAAACACAGCAATCAGGATACTTCCAGATGAGAATTTTATTGTGAAACCACACTGCCTCACTCACAGTGGATTACAGGAGGGGAAAGTGATGTCATTTTCTATTTGTATCTTTCTATCATTTCTTTCTTCTTATCCTCCCAAAATCAGTCAAGTAGGAAAAGAGACAGAATTACTAAATAGTGCCTTTTTTTTCATTGTTACCACTAGAGGCCAGCCACACAGAAGCCCCCTTTAAAAGATGAGCAGAAGCCTTTGAATTTTCCATGATTTAACAACCTTTGAGATGTGCCTAGGAAACAGCACAATGTTGCTAACAAAAGCTGCAAATTCATATGCACTGGAACCTGTTCTTACATGGCCTGGAGCTCTAACTAGCTGACAAACTGGGAGCATTCGGTGGAAAACAAAAGGAAATGGAAAAGGAAAGGTTTCCTCAGATATACTACTCTGCATGTTACTACTGCCTCTTGTATGAGATTAGCAAAAATTATTCTGGGCTGCATTCCTGAATATATTTTGAATCTGATGGGCATAAATAGCTGTTGGCATTCAAAAATTGGGAGCTGTTGAGACTTCAGAACAGCTGAAAGGAATGGAATCCAACTCACCAAGGAGTCCAGTACCTGGTCTACCAATCAGTTCCTCTACAACAGGGATGTCTAGAAGTTGTTGGACTGTAGCTCCCAGCATTCCTCAGCATTGGCTATGTTTGCTTAGGGTGAAGGAATTGCAGTTGAAAAACATCTGGAAGATCACAGGCTTCCCAACCTTGCTTTATAAAACCTCCAGGGCCTCTGGCTGCCCTTCATTATGAGAAACATATTGCTAAAAATCAGAGTGCTGTGCAACACCTACAGAATTAGTCCCTGTCTGCCAAATCCTTTCTCTGTCTGTCTACCTGTCTACTCTATTGTAGCTTACCTTGTTGTTTTAGCCAGTGGCATCACTGGAAGTGGGGACGAACCGCACCAGTTGACACCTTAAGGAGGGGTGACACCACTGCTCCTCAAATACCCACCTTTTGGCAGAAACAGGCTGTGGCATTCGTCTGTATCTCTTTAAAATGCTTTAAGATATGGTGGGAGTGGGGTGAGGCTCAGTGGGAGGAGAAAGGTATATGTAAATACATTTAGGCTGTGAATATGCTATTGTAATTTGAAGGTGTAATTTTAATTTTGTTAATTGTTTTATGTCATAACTATTCACATTACATTCAGTGGTATATGGGAATTATGATTTACGAGTAACATTAGTGCAAAAAAAAGCATTACTAAGGATTCTGGATGGTGTGAAATGGGAGGATGTCAATGGTGGAGGGGTGACACCACGAGTGACCACACAGGGTGACACACACCAACCCTAGGGACACCACTGGTTCTGTTGCATACTGACTTTGCATCAGCTAGGTATATAATACTTCAAAAATACCCAGAAAAAACTATATAATACTTCACTTTGGCTTGGTACAGATTAGAAGAAAGGGGTGATCAGAGGCCACCCCTTTCTCCTGCAGATTGTTGCCATGGCAACCGCACGGCCACGGCAATGATCCACCCCCAAAGGAGCTCTGAAATGGAGCTCCTTCCCACGATGCCGCCAAGGCGCCATTTGTGCCATGGGGCATCACAGTGACATGTGTTGTGCTCCACGCCATTTGAATGTATCGTACAAGAGATGTCACACATGCCTGCACCATATGGATGGCATTGCAACAAGATGGTGCTGCCCATACGTATTAGGATTCAGGAGCGTGCGGTTGCTGCATGCTCCCAAGCCCTAAAATTGCTGCCGGCACACCACAAAGCACCCGTTTGTACCAGGCCTAAGTTTCTTTCTGAAGGTAGGAATGAATAATTTCAGCAATTTTCTTCCCAAGGAGAGAAAGCCTTTAAAAACCACACAGCTTTCAAATTTGATTCATAATTTGGAACTCATGTGTGTAAAATTTGCGTGTGGTTGTTTTGTGCAGAAAACAGTGTTTTCTGCATAGAAAGCATTATTTCCGTGCAGAAATATTTATTCTCAAGTAGAAAATGCTCTTTATGTGTAAAACAATCACATGCAAATTTTGTGCAGAACAAGTCTCAAACTGCGCAGACTTCAGTCAGTCCAAAATTCTTCTCATCAGGTTTTCTCAACTTGAAAAACATGGTGTTAGACCATTTTCATATATTTTTGCATATTCCTTCCAACTCTTGTGAAAGCTTGACCCATGGACAGGGAGCTCTGTGGCTTCCAAAAATAATCTAACAACTGAGGGGTTTACTTACAGTACTCCCTAAAAGCATACACTACTGCAGTGTTTTTCCCTTCCATCTCAACATCAAAACCTCTGCTGCTGTGAAGAGTGGCCTTAATTATTAATACTGCTCTTAACTATTTCCCTCCTTTTTCAGCATTCGGAAGAATAAGTATTCTCACCTTTCACGGAAGCTGTCCTTGTGCAGTTGTACAAAATAGCCAACTCCCCAAATGCTGTCCATACAGGAATTGATGAGAGGAGTTTGTTCTGCTGATAGACTTCCACCTTACCCTCTGCAGGATTAAAAACATCAAGAAAAATATTTAGTTCTAATACAGAAGAAACACATATAGTTGTTTTTTTGTGAGTTTTTGGGCTATGTGGCCATGTTCTAGAAGATTTTCTTCCTGACATTTCGCCAGACATTTGCCTGGAAAAATTGGGTGTATATATACTGTGTGAGCCTGGGAATGCAGGAGTGATTTGCATGAGAATGCTTTCCAGGCAAAGCATTCTCTGAAGATGCCAGCCACAGATGCTGGAGAAACATCAGGAAGAAAATCTTCTAGAACATGGCCACATAGCCCAAAAAACTCACAAAAAACCATGGATGCCAGCCATGAAAGCCTTTGACTTCACATATATAGATAGGTTTACTTCCTTGTTTTCAGAGAAGCTCTACTTAAGGATCTGTGGGTTACCTTTGGAGTATATATATATATTTATGGTCCTTATCTGCTATTGAAGCACCATGAATTAAGCTTGCTCATTAATCTCAACTTCATTCTCTAAACATCTAGTGAAACAAATGCACTTCACACTGATTTTCAACTATCAATAAAAAACAGAATTTAAACACATCCTTTGATAAAGCATTCATTTCAAAGTCTTGGTAGAATAAAAGGAAGCATCATGTACCACCTGGCTGTTGTTCTGGCTGGTTTCCAGTAGGATCAACATCCCTCATCTTGATGAATTTCACAAGAACCATGCATGTATAGCATACATTCTATCATTTTGCAGATGAAAACCAGAACACATTGACCAAGCACCATCAGAGTGAGGCCAAAATGGAGAAAGTTGCTCATAAGGTAGAGCACAGTACTGGGAGATGCTGCAGCAGTTTGCTTTCAACTGAATCTGCTGAAAAGAGCAAGATGCTGCCTCCTTCTCTCCTCTCCCCATTGTGGAGTTGAATGAACTTAGTTTATGGCAATGGAATTATGCTGAGGTCAAAGGGGGAAAGTAGGAACGAGGGAAGAGAAACTGGGACATTTTACCGGCAGATCATCTGATATTTCATGTTGTATTTAAAAACCAAGTTATTTTGTAAACACCTAATAGTTTATATGACATTCAGTGTGGTGTAGTGGCTCAAGTGTTGGACAAGACCTCTGGGAGACCAGACTTTGGCCTGTTACAGACTGCCAAAATAAAGCTGCTTCGGGTCTCTTTGGAGGTATGCTATTTAAATGATGCATGGGTCCTAAGAGTCTGGAGGTTGCGCCAAAGCCACACTCTTTTCCTAAGCACTGGGGTGCAGCTTTGGTGCAGCTTCCGGATTCTTGTGATGCATGCATCATTTAAATAGCATACCTCCAAAGAGACCCGAAGCAGCTTTATTTTGGCAGTCTGTAACAGGCCTTTGACTCCCTGTCAACTATGGAACCCCATTGGGTAACCTTGGGCAAGTCACACTCTCTCAGCCTCAGACAAAATCAATGGCAACTCCCTTCTGAATAAATCTTGCCAAGGAAACTTCACAATAGGTTTGACTTAAGTGTCAACCAAAGTTAAAAATGCCGTGAAGGCCCACTGCAAGCATATAGCACATTTTTACAGTATTTTTAACTTCTATGTAGACTAGCTCTTGCTGTTCAGAGCAATTTGGGGCAAATTCCAGGCTTGCAAGAACTACTTTGTTTATTACTAAAATCCCAAGAGTCACCAAGCAGTGAGAGGGACAAAAGCTAGATATTGAATTACGGTCTGAGCTGAGCTTTCAAGTACAAGACCTGACCAAAAGACAAAGAAATGAATCCTAGAGCAAATCAAGACTGAATTCTCTCTAGAAGCTATTGTACTTTGGACACAGAATGAGATAACATGACTCATTGCTCAGCAAAGTGGAAGGAAGTAGGAAAAGAAGAAGACTGGATTACAGACAGATGACATTATCAAGGAAGCTATGGACCCAAGTTTGCAAGTTCTTAGCAGGACTGTTAATAACAAGGTCTCTTGGAGGTTTCTCATTCAAGGGATCACCATAAGTCAAAGCTGACTTGGTGTCAATTATCAGCAAACAAGAACTGAAGAGAGTTCACTAAATCTATTTGTGTTTAATCCCCCAGCCCTAGCTTTCTTCATTTGTTGTTGTTGTGTGCCTTTAATATGGCCATTCTAAGGTGAGCCTATAACTGCCATGCTATAATTTAGGATGGGAAAGAGTCTTTCCCCCCTCTTTACTTTCTTCTTCTATTGGTAAACAATTTAAACAAACAAAAACAACCTTTGTCACCCAGAGATCTAACTGGTAATTCCTGATCCACCATCTCTCTACCTCTGGGTGAGAGCAGGGAGTTAAGATCATACACGCTATAGATCAACGCTCTTATATGAGGTTTAAACTCAATTTTCAATATATACAGCATGGTACATTACATGAGGATTCTGCCTGAGGGCAAGTTCTTTTACAAGGTTTTCTAGCCATTGAAAAATGGATTTCATTAGTGTTAACAATACTTTACCCTTTCCTCTATTCTAAATCTTATTTGGCTTCAACTAAATGTGATATTTCATGTGTAAGAAACATCTTAAAATGGCAACTTTTTTTTCATTCTGGGTAATTGCTTCCCCCATTTGAATATTTTTCCTTAGCATGGATATTTCACAGCAAGCCGTCCACAAAATAGCTGTTTAGCTAAACATAACATTATTGTTGTAGCGTTGGATGGGGTCATTGGAAATGGACACGTTTAGGGGAGGAAAGGACACCTTGGCACTTAACGCCAAATTTCCATGAGCCATTTCCTCTCTAGTATTGATTTTGGTTGCTTAATTAGGAGTAACTCAATTCAGTATTGACTTTACTAGAATGATGGCAGTTAAGTGCACTGGGGTCAAATTAAACATAATGGTAGCATTCGTGACTATTGAATCACATGCCTTGCCATTTGTACAGAAAGTGAGTGTGTGTGGACACACAGGCAATGCATACTTGATTTTAACATCCAAAGAGGTGTGAAGCAAGCAGAGCTTAGACATTTGTTTTCTATAAGTAACTCATTCCAGTTATTCATTAGGTGTTTAAAAGCCTACCAGTTCATTATTATGCTGGAATGAGTTCAGAAAAGGGCATCAAACATCCAAAATACACTGCAGAAATAATCCAGTTTGAGACCACTTTAACTGCCCTGGATCAGTGCTAGGGAATAGTGGGATTTGTAGTTTATTGTGGCACCAGAGCTCTCTGACAGAGAAGGCAAGATGTCTCACAAAACTACAGTTCCTAGAATCCCCTATCATTGAGCCAAGGAAGTTAAAGCATTCTCAAACTGGATTATTTCTGCAACGTGTTTTGGACCAAAGATGATAAGAGGTATGGAGAACAAAACATGCAAGGAAAGGTTGAGGGAGCTAAGCATAGTGACATGAAAACTGAAGGGTGGCATGATTCCACTCTATAAATATCGAAAGGGCTGTTACAGAGAGAAGGGGGCAGGTTTGTTCTCTGCTGCCCCAGAGGGTCAAGCCAAGTCTAATGGTTTTAAGTTGGAGGAGGGTATATTTAGATTAAATATTAGGAAGAACTTCTCAATGGTAAGAGCAGTTTGGAAATGAAACTAATTGTCTACGGAATTGTCTGCTGGCACTTTTGCTGGAAGTTTTCAGAAAGATGTTTGAGGAGCATAGTGTCACCCCTCTTAGGGTGTCATCTGGCGTTGTCCGCACTCCCAGCACCCCCCCAGTGATGCCACTGCTGCCTTGGATTGTGGTGGGTCTCTTTCTTTGGAGATTTTTAAACAGAAGTTGTACCTGTATCTCTTTAAAATGCTGAAGAGATGGGGTGAGTGGGGTGAGGGTCAGTGGGAGGAAAGGCCCCAAGTTGTTGTTTTTTAAACTTTCAAATTTCAAGATATAATTTTTAATTTTTTTTAAAAAATAATTTATTTAAAAACATCACATTTTACCAATTTTCACTTTAATCGCAGGTATATGTAAACACATTTATTCTGTGCATATGATATTGTACTTTAAAGATCATTTTAATTTTGCCAGTTATGTCACAACCATTACCATCGATGATATATGAGAATTATTATTTGTGAGTAAATTAGTACAAAAAACATTACTAAGGATTCTGTATGGGTGCAGCATGGGAGGAGGTCAAGGGGGGGGTGACACCATGAGTTACCGCACCAGATAACACCAACCGTAGCGACACCACTGCAAGGCAGCATGTTCCACTGTCAAACAGCTCGTACTGTCAGGAAGTTCTCCCTAATGTTTAGGTGGAATCTCTTTTCCTATAATTTGAATATACTGCTCCTAAGGTTGCTCCAAATTCTGAGACAGAAGTCTGCCAGAAAGTTCATGGGTAAGGCTGCATGACAGAGCTATCAGATGCTGGGACAAACAAAAAGTTGCAGCTGCCTCATATTCTGTGTGTGAGCATACCTGGAAGCAGCATTCAAAGACAGGGAGATAAACTATAATTGCAATAGCTTATCTAATAGTGCCATTGTAGTGGATCAAAGTGGTAAGAAGACACTATATATAGTGTTGTTGTGTGCCTTGGAGTTGTTTCTGACTTATGACAACCCTAAGGAAATCTACCATAGGGTTTTCTTAGCAGGATTTGTTCAGAAGGGGGTTTCCTTTACCCTCCTCTGAGGCTGAGCGAGTGTGACTTGCCCAAGGTCACCTAGTGAGTGTCCATGGCTGAGCAGGGATTTGAACTCTATTCTCCAGCATCCCAGCCCAACACTCAGACAATTAAATCATGCTGGCTCACATACTTATACATACTTATATACACACATATATACACACATATACCTATATTACTGTGACTGTTGCATTACTTTCCATATAGTCATAAATAACAGTATGTGCACCTATAAAACAGAAATGATTTGCCATGATTGCTAAATAGAACAACATGTTTGGGGGCAACATGCAGTTGGTAGGACAGTGGAATGAAGTGGGCAGGGAGGAAGATATGAGGAAAGAGCTGTTGCATCCCTGTTCGTAGACTACAAAGAAGCATCTCTAGCTGGCCGGCTACTTCAGGAAAGAAGGCTCTGGGTGGAATGAATAAGATGGTTAGATCTCAGTACAGCTGATCAAACAGTAACATATGAAAAGTAAGGCTTATCTGTGTCCCATTCCTAGCCTTGGTTAATTAACTGATGAACTTAAAT
>NC_056526.1:180893009-180934849 GCF_019175285.1 Sceloporus undulatus | reverse complement strand
GGTTACTGACGCTGCCAGTACAAATATATGGTTGCCAGGTTCCCCTTGTTTGATTATAGCTATGCTCCCCTGCTGTATGTTCTTCCATACATACATTCTACCATATCTCTGATCTGCTGCAGATCCAGCCTCTTCAGAAATTGGTTTCGTGCTCAGAGCCTCTGTAATGAGCTTTGGGGGGAGTGTCCTACATTTGAAAACATTGTCCTACATTTGTCCCAGTCTGGCAGTCCTGAGGTATGGCAACCCTACTTTTAAACAACAGTTGGATGGGTCTCTTTCAGTAGTGATGTAGTTGTGTGTTCCTGTATGGCCCTTATGGCCCCTTCCAACTGTAAGATTCTCGTTTTCTAAGACACACCAAAGTAACAAAACCATTCCTCAAAAGAAAGATCTTCAAGCCTCCTGATGATTTTGGCTTCTCCTGCCCAGGTATGCCATAAATTCCTGCTCCATGTGGCCATGCTCACCAGCCATGCTCTACAAAGCACCACATTTGGTAGTTTTTTGAAAACACACACATTCATTTGCAAACAGGCAAATCTGAATCCATGCCTGTCTTGAAGGGCACCCTTTCCCACTGGATTTCCAGATAACATTATCACTTGCAAGCTGCTCTGTCTAATGAAACAAATCTCAGCGCAGCACTCTGGAAACCTCCAAGGTCTTTTTACTCATGGATTCATAAAACACAGTAAAACTGTCTCAGAGAACCAGCCTTCACAGTAAGATCTCTAGAGGACACAGTAAGAGTGAATGATCGCTTCCCGCTTAGCAGCTTGATTTATTTCCTTTATTACCTGTACAGCAAACCTGAAAATGAAAGATGGCAATGAGGAAAGGTTGCAGAAAATAAGATCAGATGCATAGTAATTTGCAGGTTGGAATGGAAAACTTGTAACAGTTAGGTGCTCCCTAGCAAGCTGCACTCGAAATAGGTCACAATGTTCACTTGGAAACAAATTTCATTGGCACAGACTAACCCATACCATTACCCTGCATAAATGGTTCTTACCTAAGGCATATCAAATTAGGCCCAATATTAAAACATTTCCCCAGAGTTTGACCATTTCAAAACTAGCTGTGCTCTCTTAGGGACCAATTCAGGCTACCTCACTTTCAAAATAAGATGGCATCTATCTGAAAATGGCTCTACATGAAATGGTGAGCGAGTTTTGTTTTCAACAGTTGTGTGATCTATACAGATTCATTTCTAATCTTTATTTTTGCCCAGTAGTGTTCCGATGTATATTTAAAACACCATAAGAAAGCAAAATATAAGCTGGCATCCTGATAGTGCCTTATGCCTGTGTAAGTTCCCCTACCAAAACAATTGGACATTTTTGTCCATATCATGCAGTGCTATTGCACATTACAATGTGTACTGCAATTGTGCATTTCACATTTGTTTGCACATACAGTGTTGCAGTTCGATAGTATACAATTGTCACATAACTGTGACTGTAAAGTTAGGTGGTTTTACCTTCATGTGTGGGATCTCAGCCACAGAACAGGGAAAAGGAGAGAGGGCAGGGGAGCTAAAAGGGAAATAAAAAATCAGCCTTCAAAGGCAAGATACTAGATTCTAAATAGTATAGTAATATCTAAGATTATCTCTTGGTCAGTTTAACACAAAGTTTCTATGACAAACTGTGGAATTTAAGATTTTTCCTTAAATTTCCTTTATGATGTGGAAGCTGCTCAAGAGTATCTCTTCCTCGTTCCACCAAGGCTGTGCCAGAAGCTATATGTAGGTCAGCATTTGGCCCAGTTTTAAAACAATGATTCCATGGTGTTAAAAGAGACCCAAGCATGGGACATGGGGTTTTTACCCCCTGCACTTCGGGATCCACACTACAGTGATAGTTCTCACACTGTGGAGAAAAAAATCCCTGAAATGCTCAGTCCTTTCAAGAGGGCTATACCAGCCAGGTAACTTATAGAGATAATTTATTGGGACACTGCCCAAAATAATAATGATTAAAAAAGCTTAAGGCTTTAGGGACACAGATATAGATAGAGGCTTCGTGGATTGCCTGAATACATGCAAAAATCAAACATAGGCACAGAGCCAATTCAGGTCTAATCTGCACTGCATGAATAATGCAGCTTGACACTGCTTTAACTGTCATGGCTCCATTTCATGAAATCCTAGGATTTGTCATTTGTAATGGCACCAAGGCTCTCTGACAGAAAAGGCTACATATCTCACATGACTACCAATCCCAGAATTTCATAGCATTGAGCCACGGCTCAATGGCTCAGTGAACCATTTAGCTAATTAAAGCAATGTCAAACCACATTATTTCTGCAGTGCAGATTAGACTTCAGATGCAATCTTCTGAGGAATTCAACAATTTTTTTAAAGGTAATGCTATTGTACCAGCACTTTTACAGGTCTTTTCTCTGTGATGGAGTGGCTTCGCATGCCTGGCTGTACCTGCTCTTTAAGCCCCACAAATAGGGCAAATTGCCCATTCTCCTGACTCCACAATCATGTTTCATCAGCCACATATAAAAGCTGTTGTTTACAACCCAGAGATTTGCATCGCTGCTGTAAATCACTGTTGCTTAAATCAAGGTAATATATGTATACACCAGGGTCAAGGGTGTGCAAGGGAAATAGTGACTGAGTTGCAGGACATAGGTTTTGCATCTAGCAGGTCCTAGTCCAATGTCCATTCAAAAGTACTCTGCTTTTGCTTATATGAGGACATGCTGTTTTGATCCTGGAAAAGACATGACCTGTTGGGATGGGCAGTATGCCAGCATGATCCAAGACAACTCCTTACATGCTTTGGAGTTTCCTATGTGCCTTTGTGAACAGGGACAGCACTAGTGGGGTTTTGGGGGTACAACTTCACTAGGTGACATCCCACAAGGTGTTTATACCAGGTAGGCTGGTACACCTGGTGAGACTGTCATGGCTGCTGGGTGAATGAGAAAGGGTTTTGCCTCACTTTCTAGCTCATCCAACAGCTATGCCAGACTTGGAATGGGCTGCCGGGAGGCTGCCTTACCCCCTTCACCATCATCAGCTGCTTGTGGGGGGTGCGGTGCCTTCCATTCCAGATCTTGCCAGATGGTTCACTGCCCTCCTCCGGCAGCCCTTTCTGGACACTTGCACTGGATAACAGCAACCATAGTGATGCCACTGTTTGTGAAAATTCTGAGGAAGAAGTGAAACATACAGCAGCTCTTACACACACACACAGCCAATATTTTACAGATGAAGCCCAGATATGTGTGGTAAAGCAACACCAGAGTGCAGTCAAGGTGGCAAAAGTTAATGATGAAAAAAAACACCACACACACAAGCTAGGAGAGGCTCCAACGGTTTGCATGAGGCTACTAAGAGCAAAACTCACCCTACCTCCTCTCCTGTCTTCTCCTCTTTAAGAGTTAACATAGTGCAAACTACTTTTGTATTTTGAATTCAATCTGCAGAAAATGAAGTAAGCCAAGGATAAAGAGGGGAAGTGGGAGGAGAGAGAAGCTGGGCTATTTTAAAAGAAGCTAAAAAATAGGACGACAGAGGATTAGCTGGGACAGTCCATCCCAAATTGGGAAATTTGGATGGTACTGTATATGCCAACAATTCTTCCTCATATATGATCTGGAAATGTTATTGGCTCCTAAACAGAATCATGCTTTGTTCCAATTCATTAAATCATAGCCTATACTAATGAACTGAATTTTTACTCTGTTTCCACACAGTATTACTTTTCTACCAACTGCCCTGCTGCCAACTATTCAATTTGTAATTTTTATTTGCACTGGTGTACTTATTACAGAGAACATAAAGCAACATTAACACTATTCAAAGCCCGTCTGGTACAGTTATTTTCTCCCTATAAACACTGATTGATGAAACAAAAATTGCAAACTTTGTTGTTTTCCTCCATAAAATTTTTCTCAGGGTAATAATTAGTGGATATGTATAATCTTACGCAATAAGAATACACTCCATTGTATGATATTAAACTGGAAACCCAAATGACAGGGTTCAAACATCAAGGGTAGAAAGAGAAATGGGTGGTTGCGGGGGGGGTGGGGGGGGGAAAAAAGAAAAAAGGGGGGGGGGGGGGAAACTAAAAGTGTAACTGACATTATTCTTTGGGAATTTCCCCTTCTTTGAAAATAAATTCTTATACTTTCTGAATGGGATTGACAGGTCAGGTTTCTTCCAAATCCTCATATTTTGTGGCCAAAAACTTAAACCCAAGGATGATCCTTTATGATGTCACAGGATAGTGGCCCTTGTGAAGTTACAAGAGTGATGTTGTAAGGGGCAGGCCCTGGTGAAGCTATTAAGCATGAGACATTAAGCATCAACCACAGTTACAAAGCGTATACAATTCAAATAATAATTTTAAAAAAAACACCATATCTAAGCAATGAGAAAAAAATACATATGCACACACCTTTCAAGACAGTGTTCTCACCCTGAGATTTTTCCTTCTCACCCTGAAAAGCAGGGTCAGGCCTCTGAGATCTGGCACCCCTATTTTTGAAGGAGGGCTTTCACATAAAAGGCTGAGGAGAGTTTATGAGGAAAGATTACACTGGAACATGCTGGGGGAAGGGATTGTGAGCATCTGTGAGAGGACACAACATGCCAAACACAGAGGTCAATCAATACTAATTTCAGCGGAAAAAGTCATGAAATGCCTAGGGGAATTTGGCTGGTTATTAGTGATGGTTGCATCTCTCATCTGGTAGATTTCATTTCTCTCTCTAAACCAATGTATCCACTTTCCAAGCCAATGTATCCACATCTCCAAGAAAGGATGCAGGCATGTCACTTTCACACAAGGGGACCATTATGTAGGGCAATAACCAAAGAGATGCAAGGACAGAATATCCCTCTGCTGTCACCCATTTAGTATAGCTATTGTTAGCAATGAATCTGATTCATCTGTGCCATAAAGGCTAGTTCAGTCAACCTGATATTTGGGCTTTCATGTCAACAATGTCCCAAATTCAATATGGTAGGGTCATTTGTTTTTAAGAATTTTGTGTCTTTTTCAGGGACTGTTTTGTGTGTTGCCTGTTTAAGTAACAGCCCTCATATTTTCTCCATATAATGCAATTTGTGGTCTGTCCCAATTCCAGTTAGCTCTTCACTCACCCCCTATTCTTGGGGCATTGTGAAATATGGATTGATGCACATTAATATGGACCGATGCACATTCTAAGGCATGTAGTAGCCCTTTGCCTAATTCTAAATGTTTTTCCTTATAAAAGGGTACACCTCTCTGTTGCTCTGATTCAGATGTGTTAAGCTTACTTTTTGAGAAGGCTGTGGTGGATGTAATATAGGCACACAAAGAATACTATCAGCACTTCCCATTTTCATCAAGAGAGATGCTCTCAAGAGGCTGCCAAGAAACTGCAACATGTCCTCACCTCCAGTGCAAGAATGAGATAAAGAGCACCTTTCCTTTCTCCAGGGATTCTGTAATTTCTGCAAATGTGTCTCTGTGCAAAATGGCTCTTTCTCCCCCTTGTGAAACAAAACCCATCTCCATAGCATACCTTCCACCCAACTGTCCCTCTTTCATCCCACTTTTCAGCTGCTTTTAAAATGTCCAATTTTCCCCTCTCCTCCTCTCACTCTCTTCTCTAGCCTCAGCTAATTTCAGTTGCTACAAACCAAATTTGCATTAAATTACTGCAAACTGAATTCAGAGTGAAAAAGTAGTTTGCATTCAATTGCTGCAAACAGAATCCAGAATGAAAAGGTAGTTTGCATTCAATTAATTCGGTAAGAGGAGGAAGCAGAGGAAGAGTGCACTCTGGCCCTTCCCAGTAGGTTTAGGCAAAAGCAGTCTGCTGCAGCCTTTCCTAGCTTGTGTGCTCTTCCTCATTAATAACTTTTGCCATCTTGATCACCCTCTGATGTTGCTTAGCCACACATGTTCCAGTTCCCATCTGTGAAATGTTGGAGGGTATGTAGTAACAAGCACAAAAAGACTAGCCAATTCATCAAAACAGATGCCAATGTATCTAATTTTTAGATATTAATAAGAACAAGAATGATAAAATTTATTTATATCCTGCCTCTCTACAAAATGCAATCGGGGTGGCTTACAAGGTTAAAATATACAATCCGAAGCCTCAACCCACCCCAGCAAGGCAGCGGATAATATTGTTTAGCTAGCCATTTCCACAATTGATGCAAAAGTCATCCCTGAGAAAGAGAAAACTCTCTCAGGACCAGCAAAAGATCTCTCACTTGTCTTGCAGAAGAAGAGAATAAGATAAACTAGGATTTACATCCCCAGCATAAAATTTCTGTTCCTACCTGTTTGTTTTCTGAAATGCAAGGAAGCTGCTTAGTTCCCAGGCCTCAGAGGAAGGCTTTATGAAATGGACATTAGAAATCAGTGTTGCCAACAAGCCTGGAAGATATTCCGTGGAATGTTTTACCAAAATGTTTTATCAAAATCCCCAGAATTTCCCAATATTTATTATTATTATTATTCAGTCAAAATCCCCGGAAATTGGCAACACTGTTAGAAATAGCAACTACTATACAGTCATATACGGACTGTTCCCTGGGGTGAAGTGGATGATGATGCCTTTTGGATATGATCATTAGATTGTACCTTCCCAGATCAAAACAATTTTGTTGATTAAATTGGCCAACTATGGGAAGCTCCTCAGTGAGACATGAGTATAATATCACCCTCTCCAATATCTGATATAAAAAAGCATAATGCCTCTGATACTTCATAGCCACCATCAGCAGTGGCCACTAATAGTCTTGTGAAGTACACCACACTGTCTGAAGTACTTTCTTTGATCTCTACTAAATCTGTCACCATATTTTCTATTCTTCATTTGATCTGATTTAAAATAATATGAGTTCCTAAAACTTTATCTAATGTTTACTCATTGTAAAAAGGATATACAGTCCTCCCTCTGTTCTCAGTTTTTAAACTTGTGTCCCTCACTTATGCACAAGGGACAAACGGAGGGGGAAACAATAAGGCACATGCCTGTGGCGGACACCCGTACACCTATATACAAGCCAATTGGGCTTGAATATAAGTGAAGTTCCATTTTCGCGAGAGGGTCAGAAATGGATTCCTCCACGAAAAGGAGGCGCGACTGTAGATGCATACACACATAAACACAATTGTGAAAGTGGAATAGAATGTAACAGAATCTGCTTTATACCTGAGACTTTAGAATCATTGAGACCACAAGGGCCATCCAATCCAATCTCCTGCCAGACAGAAAAACACATTCAGAGCCTTAATACCGCTCAGTATGCAGCCAAAGAAGTGAGTTTACTCATGCTAAAATAAGAACTAGTTAAGTCTTAAAGCTGCTGCCACATTTCTTTTTTTTTCTCCCTCCCTCTCTCCTTTTTATACCTCAAGAGACTAAACATGGTTACTTTTTTGAAAACTACCACAATGGAAAGCATTTTATTCACTGTGTTCACTTGCCCATGGTTTGGGGATGGGGGAGGGGGTTGGTCATGCATTTAACTCATGCATTTCAATTCAATGGGAACCCAATGCTTCAACCCAATGTTATAGGCTAACTATTTTGATTTTATATCAGAACTAAGGCATTTCAAATCCCTAAAAAGTTAAGTTTGTTACAGCTGCAATCTTAATTATCCAAGAAATGCCAGATGGTGAAGGATTAGGAGACTGGAAGTATACCTGGTTCTATCATATGGCTGATCACACTTTAGAATTTAATACCATTAAATTCTCGCAGTGTGTGACTCCCATCTTTTTTCTGTCGTTATATTTGGCAGGTCTTGATGGAAGCACCAGTAGTGGGGAGTTCAAATTCCACTATTGTCAAACCCTCCTTGCTTTACACTCAAGATACATGTTTCTTTCCATGGAATCCCAGTGGCTACATGCTAATGCAACCTTAAAAACAAGTCTACAAAATGCTAGTTCGTATAAATTCTCTTTAGCCTATCTGCTCAGGCAGCTGTTAGTCATTTGTGGCATTCTGAGGGTACCAGAGACATAAATAATACACTCTACCAGTTTACAGAAGCTCATTGCTTTGCTGTTTGAAAGCAGTCCTCACTTGCTATGTATATTTGCAGACCTGGTGTGATTTCCCCCCCCCCTTCAGAATTATGCAAAAGCTACATAATAAATGTCTATTTTGCAGTTGCAATGCTATTATTATACATCACAAGTACATAAATTTCTCTGCCAAAAAACCTCCCCAACTTCAACGAACAGGAAAATTAAAGCACAAAGCAGCAACAACTCTGGTAGGAAATGCTCAAATGGGCATTAGGCACAAAGACAAGCAGTAGTCACAACCTGTCCATTTTGGAACACTGTGCATACTGAGGTCTATTTTTAAGGTATGGTGCTGGTTTTCCAGTTCTTCTTACATACCATTGGACATATCTGCTATCTTGTTTTAATTTTTGGATATATCCACTTAAAGCTAGTAATCCACCATGGTCAGTTTACAAGTCCTCATTTTGGCACCTCTATTCAATGAACTGTACAAGCTACCTCAATTATCTCTGATAGAGAGTCAGGAAACAAATAAAATTGTTATTATTTATTATTATTATTACTTGGGTCTCATTTTATTTTATTATTTTATTTTATTAAAAGTAGTGTTTTGCCAACAATTTCAGCAGTTAGAACTGTGTGGCAAATACTGTCTTTGCAATTTGACTCATATGCTCATGCCAAATTGACTTTATGGGAGGATCTAGATTTGAAAGTTGGCAGGGAACCATTTTTATGAAAGGTGTGGGCTCATAATGAGATTGTTACCTTAACTCACATATTTAGTGTTGATAATGAGTTTTTGCCTTTTTCAGTTTTGCAGGTTCTAAATCATCTAAATGGCAAAACTTACAACTATAACATTTGTTACAATCCAAATTTGGTCCTGCAGCTTTAAGTGCATCCAAGGTTTCCTTAATATTAGGAACATGAATTCAAGCCAAACAAGTATCCAAACTGACAATGTATACTGTGCATATACATTTATGTTATCTATAAATAAATATGACTTGTAAGGTTTACAGCACGAATGGAATAGAGGATTGGAAAATCCAATTCTGTCTAATCAATGATAATCAGTTTTATAATCTATAACTTGTACAGTGTGCCTGTGTCATATGTGGGCACGCTATATGCGGATTTGAGCATACACTTAAACCTGTGGAGAGCCTCCCAGGAGCGCATGGGGCACAAGGGGTGGCGCATCCCATTCAAATGAATAGGGTGCGTGCCCATGGCGCGCGTGCGCCACCGCTGCTTGCACAAGTCCCATTCAAGTGAATGGGGCTCGAGCATATGCGTTTTGGGGCTTACGCGGGGGGGGTCTAGAACAGATCCCCACATTAGCCAAGGGCGCACTGTATTATAATAGATCTATGACTATGTCTTATACTACAAAATTGCCCTTTTGGATCTATTGGTCACCACAACAGCTATTCAAGAAAGGGCTTTCTAAATCATCAAATTGTTGGAGATATAATATTACTAATGCTTCCTTGATGCATGTGTTTTAGTTTTCCCTTAGCGGCTATATTTTGATAGGAAACAACACACAAATAAATTTGGTTTTGGAAAGTTCCTTGACTTCCAGAAACGTACATGTTCTTTTGAATGATTTACCTATTTCCTGGAAATTTACAAATGGCCAACAGGAGTATATTTTTCCACCCTTTTGATTGCTAAAAGATTAATACATTACTAGAAAAATATTTTTTTTCTACCTATGATCCAATGGATAATAATGCTTACAACATTTGAAAATGATGGATAGACCAAATTTATAAATGGGCCTATATTTGGACATTTCATCAGCTTTTACAATTCATATGGTTGAATTCAAAGATATAGCCATGTTAGTCTGTAGAATCAGTATGTAGAATGATCTTGTAGCACCTTTGAGAGTAACTCCAAATCTGCAACGCTATATATATATATATACACACACATACACACACTGAAAGAAAGAAGTTGGCAGCATGAGCTTTTGTAGACTTCAATTTACTTCCTCAATCCTCATATGCTTTTGGTGCAGTGGAAGCCAGGGTCAGACATACATATGCCATAGGTATGTGAGAATGTCAATTCAAATTCAAAATCCTTTGTGTATGGAACAGCAAGTCCAGTTTTAATGATGGCCATTTGTGGACAAAGACATAGCCATTGGGTATGGAAATGAGGTGGCAAGACCAGTTTGGTCTTGGAAACTTGGATGCCCTTGGCTTCCTGGCTCACTAAACACATTTCAACACTATCTGACCCAATCCTCAGGGGGGCGTCCTATCTATTCACCCCACCTACAGGTTAGTTTCCAAGGCCAAGCTGGTCTTACCACCTCATTTTCATGCCCAATGGCCATGTCTTTGTCCACAAATGTTGAAACTGGACTTGCTATCCCACACACAAAAAGTTTTGAATTTGAATTGACATTCTCACATACCCATGACTTACATGTCTATCCTTGGCTTCCACTCCACGAAAAGCATCTGAGGAAGTAGACTGAAGTCTACAAAAACTCATGCTGCCAACTCCTGTGGTTATTTTTCCTCCTTTCACATTTTTATTTACTTGCTTTTGGCAGGGTACAGACCGCCAGAAAGAGCCGGCTGGTGGCTGCCTCTCTTTTCTGCGTAACCCCACCGCAGCATCCAAATTGTGCAGCACGGCTACGTGGAAACAAAAGGATCGCTAAAAAGCGACTCTTTTTCTAACTGCCACAAACTGCCTGCAGCGGCGCGAGGACGTCGCTGCCATGTGCACGTGTCTGGAAGGCGTGCGGCAGTGATGTCACAGCTGTGTACGCCGTATATACGGCACCACATAGCTGTGATGTCCTGGCAACGTCCTTGGATTGTGGGGCATCTAGAAACGGTGCCCCGGGACAACCCTAGCACATCACCAGGATGTGCTAAAGGGCCCGTCTGTCCAGGGCCTTTGTTATACTGGAACATTACTGTGTGTAACTGAGATCCCTTTTGAATGTAAATACATTTATTTCGAATTCCGATGGCATCTCTTCTCTCAATGAATGTCTTCAGGCGGTAATGGGCTGGATGAGGAAAAACAGATTGAAACTGAATCCAGACAAGACGGAGGTGCTCATGGTAGCGGCCCCGAAACCAAGAATTGGGTTGCAACCTCCAGTCCTGGATGGGGTCACACTCTCCTCCAGCGACTGTGTTCGCAGTCTGGGGGTGCTCCTTGACTCGTCGCTCCTGATGACAAATCAGGTAAATGCGACGGTCAGGAGTGCCTGTTATCAGCTTCGGCTGATACGCCAGCTGCGCCCTTTTCTGGAAGTAAGGGATCTCGAGACGGTTGTGCACGTGCTGGTAACCTCACACCTTGACTTCTGTAATGCACTCTACATGGGGCTACCCCTGTGCTTGACTCGGAAATTACAGCTGGTTCAAAACATGGCAGCCAGGCTTGTGTCAGGTACATCTAAGAGGGACCACATTACTCCGGTTTTGAGGTCCCTCCACTGGCTGCCTATCAGTTTCCGGGCCCAGTACAAGGTGTTGGTTATCACCTTTAAAGCCCTAAATGGCTTGGGTCCAAGCTATCTTAGGGACCGCTTCCTCCCGTACAATCCTCCCCGCGCTCTCCGGTCCTCTGGGAGGAACTTACTGCAGCCTCTAAAATCTAGGCTTGCGGCAACCTCCCAGAGGGCGTTCTCTGCTATCGCCCCCAAACTCTGGAACGACCTGCCGGATGAGATCCGTCAGATAACATCATTAGACAACTTTTAAAAAGCGGTCAAGACGGATCTCTTCCGACAGGCCTTTCCAGATTAACCATCCCGGCCCAGGTTCCCAGGTTCCCTGATTCCCTCATTCCTCCCGTGGCCCCATCTTAGTGATGGTTGAGGATCAACAGAGGGATATCAGGGTTTTTAGTTTTAACTGCTGTTTTTATGCTTGATATTGTGTTTTTAATATGTTATACTGTTTAATACTGTCTTAAGGGGGGGAGGGATAAAGTGTTTTTAATTGTCATATTTTATATTTTACTGTTGTTAACCGCCCGGATTGGTTTGCCAGAGGGCGGTATACAAATAAATATTATTATTATTATTATTATTATTATTATTATTATTATTATTATTATTATTATTATATTTTTACAAAAGGGCATGGTGTAGGTGTAAACTCCTCTCACTCTCCCTTCTTTTATCCTCCAACATCAGTTATCTCTTCCTCTTGTCCAGTGATACGTAGATAAATTCCTAAAGCTTAGAAATGTTACTTTTTGGCCTACAAGTCCCAAAAATTTCCATTGACATAACCATATATTAACTAGAAGATTCTAGGCACTATAGTCCAAAAAGTGACCATTTCTAAACTCCATACATTCCTTACAGAATCATCTTTCATGTGTCTTTTCTACAGAATGATAACTTTGGTTCATTAACACGGCACCAAACATATAAACAACCACAAATAGTCATCCCAACATGTACCATTAACCTCAATCACTGTCTTATAATTATGGTGCAGAATCTGTTTTAAAAATAAATGTTCTGCCTATCCATAGGGTGGATATGCACATCACAAAAAGACACAGTTTGTGTGAACTACACTTGTTGCTTAAGCCACAAATTCTGTTGCAAATAACCACTGACACCAAGTTGAAGCACAGTATGTCTTGGTTTTATATGATATGACAGTGGTTGGAGACAGTCACAAACCATATCGACCTCTGCACAGTATGACTTGGTTCTATATATTATGGCAGTGGTGGGAGACAGTCACAAAACCATATCAACTTCTGCACATGATTATGTGCTAATCACATTGATTGCTCAATCAACATGCAACATCTCCTGTTCTCTGTCTTACTAGCACATGAAATGGTCTCACCTTGAGGCCTTTCTGACTCTTGCCTTTTCAAAGGAAAACCGAGGCTGCTCAGTCAGGTCATACGTCCGGGTTGTTGGCTCTGCTGACACACCTTCCTTAGCACCTCTCCTCCTGTTGCTGCATGGTGCTGAGCTGGCCTTGGGTACTTCTTTAAGAGGGGAAAACAGGAAAGGATTTGCTCCCTGGGTATCCACCACATCCTGCAATTTATTCAGCTGGATGCATTTACACTTGAGCTCTTCTGTGAGGTCTGCAATGGTTCTGGTTTGCTTAGCCAGCTGCTCCTGGAGTTCGAGGATGTGATAGTTCCTCTCATGCAGTTCTTCCTCCTGCCTCTTCAGCTCCCGCTCAAGCTCCCAAACCTTGCTTCTCAAAATATCTGCAGCACCTGTTATCGTGCTGATATTCACACCCGGGTCTTTCAAAAACTTGCTGCTACCACCTGAGCAACCATATGGGCAGTGTCCTGCATGGCTTTCTGGCCTCTTCAGGTACTTGGGTTTCACTGAACCATTTCCCATTTGGGATGGTGGCCTACACAAGGAAACAGATATTAAAAAAGCAAACAAGGAACAACCACCTTTCTGTGACAAATAGGAACAAAGAATGCAAACATTAACCTGACAGCAGAATGCTACATCCAGCAGAATTTCTTCCCACACAGTTATAAAAGATAGAGATCATTAGTTCTTTCTCTCTTATTAAATCCCTCCATAAAACCATCTGGAAGGTTGTCTGCCTGTAAGCCATGGCACATTTCAAATCAGTGGCTCATGCAACCTGCTGCTCTTGTTGGACATTCTTATTAATGTTAGTTTCACACATTGAGAACCAAAATACTGTTGTCAGACTGTCAGTAAATAAAACCAAACAGCAACAGTAGAAGCGTGGGAGTAGGGGGAAAGGAAAAGCAACCTCTCCTTGCAAGAAAGCTACTGATGTGGGCAGTATAAATTGTGGGGAGTATGGATTATATTTTCATATTGATACCCATGTCACAGAAAACCTGGAAAATAATTACATGTTTTTAAATACAATGTGCACAGATAAAATGTTGAGCTATCAAGCCAACACAGGGCTAAATAAATGGTTTGGCACTAGTGACAAATTTCTAGATACCTGGGCAATCGAACAACCAGGGAGCTTTTCAGTGCTTCTTGCTGATCCCCTGCCTCATGGGTTTTCCATATGCTGTTTTAGTCTTTGTTTGGATTTTGGTGCTTTGCAGACTCCACACAGCTTTGTTTGATGCAGGTTTCAAGACACTTTCTGAGGATCTAGTTTTTCAGTTGCAGGTAAAGAAATCAGGACAAATACTGAACAATTTATATAACTTGTTCACAGTATAGACAAATCTTTTGGAAGGTAGTTTTCACTAACTGCAGCATATTAAAAGGATTATGTCGTTTACCTCTTAGAAAAGCCCATCACCAGAGGTACAGACACAGCCAGTGTGGTGTAGTGTTATGAGCACTGGACTATGAATGTAGAGACCAGGGTTCAAATCTCTGCTCAGATACAGAAAACCACTAAGTGTCCTAGGGCAAGTCACACTCTGTCATCCTCAGAGGAAGGCAAAAGCAAATCTCCTCTGAACTGGTAGGGTTACCCTAGGGTCGGAAACAACTTGAAAGTGCATAATGTGTGTGTGTGTGTGCACGCACACACACAGAGGCACAGCCCAAGACAAGATGGCACTTGAGATGAAAGACAAGATGGCACACACACACTCACACACATGTCACATACAAAATCCAATAGTATTGCCCACTGAAACTTTCTTCAGCACTGGTGATGGGACAGCATCCTCCACTACACCTGAAGGCAGCAGGTTAGTTTACACAGGGAAGAAGGCTTTCTCTTCCAGCATGTGGTACAGTGGTTTGAGTGTTGGACTATAATTTTGGAGACCAGGGTTCAATTCCCTGCTCGGCCATGAAATCCACTGGATGATCTTGGGCAAGTCACATGCTCTCAGTGTCAGGGGAAAGCAATGGCAAACCTCCTCTGAACAAATGTTGCCAAGAAAACCCCATTATAGGTTTGGCTTAGGATCACCATACTTTAGAAACTACTCGAAGGCACTTGACAACAGCAACAACAAACCTACCTGCTACCTGCCAGCATCTGCTGTCTAATTCTTTCTTATTCTGCCAAATGATAAGGCTAGTCTTACTGAGGTTACATGATGGAGATCCCAGCATGCCATATACAGGAAATTGGTTATCCATTTTGAACAGTATATCAACTCTGCATCACTCAAATGTGAGCTAATTGCCTTCCTCTGTATTATGTGTATCATCCTCTAAAAAAAAGATTGCCACTACACATAGACTCTGATTCTTGCAAATCATAGATTGCACTGAAAATCAACATACTGTATGAGTGGTGGATGGTGTTGTCTTAGGACATGCTAGCACTGGATGGCATTCCAGTCTCTTCACCTCTTGTAACTCTATGAAATGTACAGAGCACAAATGGGGATGCAGGACTATTGGTCAGCCAAAGGTGGAGCAATTTTGCTCTGCCCAGTTCCAAGTATGAATTGTGCTGGACTGGTCATGATAGAACAGCAGTGGTCAAGGAATTGCTTGGAACAGGCCATCATGGAATCAGTTTCAGAAATGTACAGGTGACAAAGATATGCCTTAACCCTAATTCAGGGTATGCGGTTTTTATTGTCATTGTGTGCCTTCAAGTTGTTTCTGACTCACGGCAACCCTCAAGCAAACCTCTAATGGTTTGGTTTTTACTGGGGGGGGGGGGGCTGAGAGTGTGTGACTTACCCATGGTCACCCAGTAGTTTTTCATAGCCAAGCAGGGAATTGAACCCTTATCTTCAGAGTTGTGGTCCAAAGCTCAAACCACTACGCTATGTTGACTCTCAACTGAGAGTTAGGGACACACACACCCCAACCATTGTGATTTAAAAGAGAAGCAGTCATCAGTGGTGAAAAACAACTAGGTCTGATACCTTAACCCCACTATCATTTTGGGAAGGGAACAATGTTTCATTTCCTAAGTACAGTATTAATCTCTCCCTTCCTAGCTCCATAAAGCTCTCACACAAAGCCATCCTGTTTTCCATTGTCTACCAATCAGTAGAACAGGATCCCTTGTTACTACATTGGTTTCACTGTTACTTTGCTAGTAGTTCTCTCTCTTTGGTGTAAGCCTTGGCATAGCTCTGGCACAAGTCCAACGGCAAGACAAGCTTGCACTCATTTTCCAAGTTCACCAATAATTACGCAACTTCCATCATTTGCAGAACATTATAGATTTGTATCTATTCTGGATCAGATGTCTCAGCAAGAGGAAAAAAACAATAATCTCTGTTCTCTATGCATTATCTGTATTGCTTCTTAGATCTAATGGGAAGAAAGGCAGGCTGGTTGGCAGGACCATCATTTCTGCCCAGAGTGCAAAAATCCAAGTGCCCAGAAACAATTTGGAATTTAAATAATGGGTCTGACATGTGGCAGATTTCTGTTTCTTTCCTGTGATCCAATGAATCATGAAAAACCTGGCTACTACTTCCTCCTCTTACATTCCCTTGATTCCCATACAGTTTTCTTCATTGCAGTCCCATTCAATTTACCATTTTTAAAAAATTCACAACCGTTTGTTGTTCTTGGATTGAACATTGCTTTGTCTGCCCTGCTTCCTCATCTTCCCCCATTATATTCTCCACTCACTCCTTTTCCTATTGTGTCTCCTTTTCTGTTTCATGTCCTTTCCCTCTTTGTATGTACCACTTGGTTCACTACCTTTTCTTGGAAGTGGATCTTTATTTCAGTCAAGACTTCTCAAGCTACCTCCTAGAAAATCTGGCTCAGTCTTACTTTTTGCAACGTGAGGTGTTGTTGTTGGTTTTTGACACCTTGATCCTTTTTTCTGCCACCTTTCTTACAAAAGGAGCAACATAAGCATACATTTAGAACACAAGAAGATGCCGCTAAAGCTTTCTTCCCCTAAAACTAATTAGAATCCATACATGATTGTTCTCAGTTCATTGTTATAATATCTCTTGGGAAGAAAGGACTGAGAATAAATGAGAAGGCACTTCAAAAAAACCAAAAGTACAAGTGCTCATTATGGCATTACTCATCACTGCACACTCAAGGGCAGTCCTAAAACAAAATTCACTAAGCAAACCAGCCCTAGTAGCTTTCATTGCTAGCAGGAACAGGCCTTTTGTAAACCTAAGGGATCCTAATTGCCCAGCCAAGACCAACCATCACAAAACCTTTTGCAATAACAACTGACATAGCTCATAACAGTATACTGGGTTGCTGGGAAAATAATTTCCCCCAAACTATTGTGAACCTTGCAGCTAAACTCAGAATCAACAGGGAAGATTGAGGGATGAGGCCGATTATGTCAATATCCCTTCAAATCAAAATAGTTCATTATTTCTACCCGGTAAGTCCTTGTTTCACTACACAACTTATGGCTAGCCCAAGCAAGCTATATGGCTAGGATTTTTGCCCAGATCAACCTAGGCCAAGCAAAACTCTGAACCCTGAATGCTGCACTGACTTACAGAGGTAAAACGGCAGGAATAGACTCTTCTAGAACACAGCCTCACAGAGGAAAAACCCACAAAAATATATGGATGCCGGCCGTGAAAGCCTCCAAGTTCACAACAGACAGAGGCACATGTAAATGAAAGAGTGGTGCGGGATGATTCTGTTCACATTTTAAGTTTTCCAGAAGGATCCAGTACTTGCCACAGGTACATCCACAGTGAGACCATTTGCCAGGAAAATGGTGATAATGCTCACAGAGTCTTTCTGCTGCTCCCCAAACTCTTCTGTTTCCCTCCTTTGTGGCTGGGCTATTTAAGCATTCCACACAGGGGAGAGTGTTCCATCAAGTCACATTCGATCTTCATCGCCTCTCTACCTTATACCCCAGAAGCAAAACATGCACTCAGCTATAAACAAGCAGTTCCATTCTATTGCACATCTTCAGAGTAAGACAGTTATTACAATCAAGCCCACTGATAGTTATTTAATATGCATACAGTCACATAGGCAAAATGCCTCCTTGTTATATAAACTTAATTTCCCCTTTATTTACTCTAGTAAACTGAAAGGGAGGAAGCCCCATAGATACTGTACTTAACACTGACATTTAGGTGGAACTCATGTCCCATCTCATCTCCTCCCTCCTCCAAAGGAAAAAAAAATCATTTCTAGGAAATCATTTTTCAAGGGGAACCCCAGCACACAAGACAACTGTGCATAAATAGTGCAATAAAACCTCGTATTTGTTGTTGTTGTGTTCATTCAAGTCATTCCTGATTTATGGCAACCCTAAGGTCATGGGGTTTTCCTGGCAAGGTTTGTTCATAGGAGGGTTGCCATTACCTTCCCCTGAGGCTAAGAAAGTGTGACTTGCTCAAGGTCTCACAGTGGGTTTCGTGGCCGAACAGAGAATTGAACCCTGGTCTCCAGAGTTGCAGTCCAACACTCAAACCACTATGCCATGCTGACTCATAAGACTCCATAATTTAGCTCAAATGTAAGTCTCTTCTACATGGAGTGAAACAGTAAGCATCTTCTATCCCAGTTAAATCTAAGCTCCATCAAACATGAGTGAGAGGCAAAGGAAGAAAGCTCCTGATAAAAATCTGTGTTCTTTGATTCTCAACATGTTGCACAACCTTAGTTTTCCCTTGTCCAAGTGAACTCTCTCTCTCTCTCTCTCCCTCAAACAAAAATAATACATCCAATAGTTCTTAAGCCTTTGAGACACCATGAAATGCAGATCGAATGCAACCTCTCTTGCAATTGCATGCCAGCCTCAGAAGATATGGGTTAGTTATCCCCATACATCTCTTCCAAGCCCTTTCTGTCAGAGGCCATAAAATAAGGGTGTGCATTTTTTAAAAATAATGATAGTGCTGCTATCAACCGTGGCAAGTAACACTCTGTTTAAAAGCTCAAATGAGACACAGAGAAAACAGAGGCAAAAACCCATGATCAACCCATGCACGGTTCAGGGAAAGCAAGGATTCTAAGACATGTTAGCAGCTTGAATTATTCTGGCTTAATACATGTAGAACACTTTGGGTGCATCTACACTGTAGAAATCATCCAGTTTGAAACTACTTTAACCGCCATGGCTCCATCCTACAGCATCCTGAGCTTTGACGCTTTGCAGTGGATTGATGTAAACTGATTGGGTGACCTTGGGCAAGTCACACACTCTCAGCCTCAGAGGATGGCAATGGCAAACCCTTTCTGAAGAAGCTGTCCAAGAAAACCCAGTGATAGGTTTGGCTTAGGGTCACCATAAGTTGGAAATGATTTGAAGGCACACAATAACAGACTGGAGGCCAGGGTTCGAGTCCCAGCTTGTCCATGGCAAGCCACTGGGTGACCTTGGAGAAGTAACACTCTCTCAACCTCAGAGGAAGACCAGAGCAAGCCTCCTCTGAACAAATCTCGCGAAGAAAGCCCCATGGTGGGGTCAAAATAAAAATAAATAGTATAATAATAATAAGAAGTCAGAAACAACTTGAAGGTACACAACAACCACAACACTTTTCCAAAGAAGGCTCAAGACCTTGCAAAACTAAAAACAAAAACAAAAACAGGATGCCACAGAATGGAAAACTGCGTCTCTTCCAGTGGTGTCAAACCACATTATACCCACAGTGCAGATGCGCCCAGACCCAAAACACCCTGCAGAAATAATCTAATTTGATTATTTCTGGGCTGAATATGCTAGGGAAGTCTGGGATCTGTAGTTTTAGTGAGACAGGGAGCCTCCTCTGTCAGAGGGCCCTGGGGCCACAGGCAAACTGCAGCTCCCAGGTCTCCCTAGCTAGTGAGCCTGGGCAATTGAAGCGGTCTCAGACTGGATTATTTCTGCAGTGTGGGTTGGACCTCTGTGTATGTGTGTCATGCTGGTTGCAAGCCCCATCACATTGGTTCAAGATTTCTCTCTTCTTCCTCAAGAGGAGGGGATTTCTTCCTAGTGTCCCCACTTCCAATATGCCTGGCAGATTCCATCCACACTGCAGGAATAACCCGATTTCATGCCGTTTGAAGTGCCCTCTGACTCCATGCGATGGAATTCTGGGCATGGTAGTTGGCTGTGACACCAGAGCGAAGCTACCATGCCTAGAATTCCATCGCATGGGCACTTCAAGCGGCATGAAACCGGGTTATTTCTCCCATGTGGATGCATACACCTGAATCCCCCCACCCCCCTGCTTGGCCTCCTGAAGCCCACCCCTCCTTCCATCTTCTCCTTGCCCACTTACCTGCCCTCTTCTCCCTTCCTCCAGGTGGGCACCGAGATGCAAGAGAGAGAAAGAGGCAGATGGAGGCAAGCAGAGGCAGAGAAGGAAGGCAGCGCTGTCTCCTCCTGGTTGGCTTGGGCTGCTTGTGCTGAGGAGGGCTGGCAGACTGGCAAGGCTGGCAGGGGGCGAGCAAGGAGAAGGAGAGATGGAGAGAGTGCTGCTGCCGCTGCTGCTGCTGCTGCTGTTTCTGCTGCCTGGCACGCAGCGGAGGGGAAGGAAAGGCTGGGGCAGCAGCAGCAGCAGCAGCAGCCTTGGGCCAGCAGCCTGCCCTCTGCCCGCAGCAAGCAAGCAAGCAAGCAAGCCAGCTGGCAGTGAGGGAGGGAGGCAGGGAGGAAAAGTGGCAGCCTTGCTTCAGCTGGGCATCTCTGTCGCTCTGTGCCTCATCCGCACTGCAGGAATAGCCCAGTTTCATACCGCTTGAAGTGCCCTGGCTCAGTGCTAGGGAATTCTGGGGTTTGGAGTGGGTGGTGACCCCAGAGCCAAGCTTATTTCCCCTTCTTTTCCCCCTGACTTGTTTCTCCTTAATAATAAATAAATGAATAAATAAATTGAAGTCCATTCTTTCTCCTGACTTTTTCCCCTTCCTTCCCCCTTACTTATTTTCCCTTTTGTTCCCTTCTTTTCCCTTCTTTTCTCCTTACTTATATTCCCTTATTATTTTCTCTTACTTTTTCCCTGCTTTTCCCTTACTTATATTCTATTCTTTTCTTATTTATTTCCCCTTATTTCCCCTTGCTTATATTCCCATATTTTCTCTTATTTTCTTTTCCCTTTTCTCCTTATTTATTTCCTCTAATTTCCCCCATACTTTAAACTTATGCTTTGGGCAGTCCCTTTGCACATTTATTTGGTAGCTAGTTACCTTTATGCCCTGCCCAGAGTGGTGGAATGGTTTGAGGATTGGATTAGAACTCCAGAGACCAGGGTTCGAATCCCTGCTTGGTCATGGAAACCCACTGGGTGACCTTGGGCAGGTCACACTCTCTCAGCCTTAGAGGATGGCTCTGGCAAACCCCCTCTAAAGAAACTTGCCAAGAAGATATTGAGATAGGTTTACATTAAGGTTGCCATAGGTTGGAAATGATTTGGAGGCACACACAACCCAACAGCAAAATTATTTTTATAGCCAACCTTTTCTTCAATCAGTTGAAGGCAGCATACATGGATGACTTTCTTCTGACTTTCACAATGACAACCCTGTGAGGTAGGCCACCCTGTGACTCATAAGGCCATGCACTGAGTTTCATGGGTCAGTGGAGGGCTCAGCCCAGATATTTGAAATCTCAGTCCAGGTCTGGAACCACAACTGCACATTGGCTTTGCTATTGTTAAGTACCAAGTAAAGGTTGTATATATGGGATCCAGGCTTGAATGCCTACCAACTGAATGTGTGAACCACAACTTTGAAAAGCCCTGTGTTTCCACAGTGGAGGCTTTCTCCCTCCAGAGTTAAATGCATTTCACAAGTGTTTTTGCCACTTGTTTAATTTGTGTGTGAAATGCCAAAGAATGTCCCTTTCAGAAATTAACATGACGGATAGGGAGTGGCAGTAATGGTAGGTGTCCATGCGCAAAAACCCTGTGGGAGTTACATCTGACCCAAAGGCTGTGTATTGTCCAGCCTGGTGTACATCAAGGAGAAAGAAAAAATTTAATTCACCTAGAAAGTTGCAAAAGAAGTGAGTAGGTGGAGATTTCAGAGGGCAGACTTGGCCCTGTTTCTGTTAAGTTAAAAATGAAGGTTTTGTGCAGCCATCTGTCTGCTCTCTTTCTACTGGCATGCAAAGACCTTTTTATTTAGGCAGGCCTTAATTTTCCTCTGAAGAAACTTGCCAAGAAAACCCTTAGGGTTACCATAAGTTGGAAATGATTTGAAGGCAAACAATGATAACAAAAAGGCTTGAATTCATGTGGCAGAAGGATCTTTGAGTCCCTATGTAGCCGCTTTGAGTCTCTATGTAGTGGAATGTAAGAAAATAATAGTAATATTAATAATAATCATCATTTAATGGGATTCACTGTTATTGTTGTTGTTGTAGTTATTGTGCACCTTCAAGTTGTTTTAATTTATGGAGACACTGAGGCAAGCCTATCATGGGATTTTCCTGGCAAGATTTGTTCAGAGGTTTGCCATTGCCATCCTCTGAAGCTGAGAGAATGTGACTTGCCCAAGGTCAACCCAAATCATCTGTAGCTCAAAAAAGAAGAAAAGATTCCTATGCTTTTAAGGGTCATTTCTTATCTTACTGAATTCATATACTAGGGGGGGAAGTGTGACTTTCTGGATATTGTTTTATTGTCATAACTGGACAACTGGGGTTGCCTTGCTGGGTATCCTGGGAGGGGGACAATATAGTACCCAAATTTGTAACAGTTCGTCATATATAACTACCTGTATGCAATTTCCAGGCTACATGGGATTTTGTAACAAGTTTTAAGAGCTCATTAGAATTCCTTCATACTTGATGTATGATTCCAAATATTGAATGGACTTCCATGAAAACAGCAATGTACCCCACAGCAGAAGTGATCCATGGTCAAAGCAGGGGTCCTCTCTCCTCCTCTCACCTTGGATCATAGGCTGCAGGTAATCCACAACAGATCTTGACACAATGTTATCTAACATGTATACAGTGGCAACTCATGAGGTTATTTTAGTGGAATGCTAAATTCATTCCAGACTTGAAAGGAGCCATCCAAGATTGTGAACCTGTTTTGGAGATAGTTTCAGTACCTTGGATAGCTTTCAGGCTAAAGCCTAGAGCTGCATTCTGACTAGAAGCAAAAATGACTATCATTCTTTGGTCATATTGCAAGAAAAGTTGAAAGCAGTAGAAAAAGAGGAAGACTGCATTATAGATGGATTGGCTCAATGAAGGAAAGCACAGCTCTGAATTTTTAAGAGCAAGGCTATTCCTAATGAGAAATCTTCTGGAGATCTCTCAGTCCTAGGGCTGCCAGGCATTGGGGATGATTTGACAGCACATAGCAACAGCAATAACAATAACAAAGCTCATAGCAAAGGGATCTTGTGGCACCTTTGAGACTGAGTTGGTAGCATAAGCTTTTTGTAGACTTCAGTCTGCTTCATCAGATGCACAGAATGAAGAGCTTTAGGAACAGACCTTTTAGAGCTATGAATAAGCTGAGTGTATGTGCCAACAGAAGCATGACATAGTGGCTTGAGTGTTGGATTAAAGCTCTGGAGATCAGGGTTCAATTCTTGGCTTGGCCATGAAAACCCACTGGGTGACATTGAGCAAGTCACACATTCTGAGCCCCAGATAACCATCAACTTAGGGTCACCAGAATCAGAAATGACTTAGAATCACAGAATCATAGAATTGTAGAGTTGGAAGAGACCACAAGGGCCATCCAGTCCAACCCTCTGCCATGCAGGAAATCCAGTACAAAGCATCCTCGACAGATGGCTATCCAGCCTCTGCTTAAAGACCTCCAAAGAAGGAGACTCCACTGCACTCCAAGGGAGTTCATTCCACTGTTGGACAGCTCTTACTGTCAGGAAGTTCTTTCTAATGTTGAGGTGGAATCTCTTTTCCTGCAGCTTGGATCCATTGTTCCTGATCCTGTTCTCTGGAGCAGCAGAAAACAAGCTTGTTCCCTCCTCAGTGTGACACCCCTTCAAATATTTAAACAGGGCGATCATATCACCTCTTAACCTTCTTTTCTCCAGGCTAAACATCCCCAGCTCCCTAAGTCGTTCCTCATAAGACATGGTTTCCAGACCCTTCACCATTTTAGTCGCCTTCCTTTGGACACACTCCAGTTTCTCAATGTCCTTTTTGAATAGTGGTGCCCAGAACTGGACACAATATTCCAGGTGGGGCCTGACCAGAGCAGAATACAGTGGCACTATTACTTCCCTTGATCTAGACACTATATCTTTATTGATGCAGCCTAAAATTGCATTGGCCTTTTTAGCTGCCACATCACACTGTTGACTCATGTTCAACTTGTGCTCTACTAAGACTCCTAGATCCCTTTCACATGTAGTTTCATTCAGCCAGGTGTCCCCCATCCTATATCTGTGCATTTTATTTTTCTGCCCTAAATGCAGTACCTTACATTTCTCCGTGTTGAATTTCATTTTGTTAGGCACTTGAAGGCACAAAATAACAACAACAATGTATGTCCATCAATAGAAGTGCAAGACTTCTGGACAGGGTGATGAGGTGACAAGTTCAGCTTTAAGGATGGTCTCTCATTGGGGGACAGAGTCAGGAGGAAACATGTTTCCTGTAGCCAAGGTGCGTGGATAACCATATGAAGAGGGGAGGGAGATAATGGATATTATATATATATATTTATAGAAAGGTAAGCCACTTTGAGTTTTTTGGGGAAAAGCAGCATATAAATAAATACGATAATAATGTAATAAACAGTGTGATGCTGGCTGGGAATCAGAAAGGAGATGTGATCAACTGGCCAAGAAAGCCCTCATGAAGCTGGGTTGTTAACTAGTGTTGTAATATATGCAGTGTGCCAGGAAAGCAGTTTCACCATTCCACTAACCGGGAAGCCACATGGAATGAAGAGTGAAGGATGATATATAACATGGAATTTGAATGATAGATACTGTAGTCTGGTAATATTACTGTTTGGATGTTTTTATGTTTCTATTGCATTATTTTAGCTAAAATTATTATTCCCCTAAAAATAGTAAATCCCCTTGATTGAAAGTAGAGGGACAGTTGTATATATAATAAATACATGGTCTTTTTGAGAATGTGCTTCATCCTCTCTCTCTCTCTCTCTCTCTCTCTCTCTCTGTGTGTGTGTGTGTGTGTGTGTGTGCATACTGCAAGACAAAGTGAGCATTTCATCTCATCTAGCTTTCCTCATCACAGTACAAGGATAATTGGCCAAGGAAAAACCACAACAAAAAAAGGAAAATCCCTAGCTAATTCATGCACAGCTGGCAGAGTTCTCTGCCTTAAATCCTGTTTCTAGTCATGTAGACAATGCTGAGTGAGAACTGATACAAAGCAGCTTCTTAAGGCTCTCGAAACCACCACCAGTTTTGACATCAAGAACAGTGCTATAGAATATCTTGGGAAAATGGAAGCTGCAGGCTATGATCTTTTGAAAATGATCAGAAGGCCTTTTTTCTTTATGTGTTTAAACATCTGTCCTGGCAGTGCAATGCGAGCCTTTTAATATTTCCTCAAAAGTAAGCTAGGTTCAGCTCACAGTGGGGCTCATTCTAAGGTAAGCATCGATTAGGTTGGTTGCAGCACTAATCTATTTTCAGAGATGAATCTGGAACGACAGGTTGACCCTTCCAATATATGTGTATCTGAAACTCAGAACAAAACAAATCTGGCAGTCTAAAATATTTAAAGGAAAAAAAATTACTGTAATGATCATTCTTGAAATGGATACATAGCACAGACATGACACAGCGTCTGCAGTGCTGTTCATATTTACCTGGCAGTGGGCTCCATAGAACACAATGGAAGACACTTCTGAGTCCACACATACAGGCTGAAACTAGGAATATTTTTAAAACCATTCATTTTATTTTATTAGAAATAAAATGACTCTAAATCCTAAAATTAATGGAAATGGTTCAGTCTGATAAATTAACAAATTCAACAAGGAGAAAACCCACAGAGGCTATATATGGAAAGGGATATATGAAAACATGGAAACTATTTATAGAATATGTTAGGCAAATAAGAGGGAATAACAGAATGGTAGGGTTCAATAATTAGAAAACAGGCTTTTCTCTTTTTAGCCCTGTCTTTGTTTATAGGTTGGTTAATAAAAGGAATGTAGATTATTATTATTATTGGATATAGCTCAATCAACTAAGAATAATAACAATTAAAAGAGGGGTAATAGGGTTACTAAGCAAGATAGCAATTAGAGAATATGTGGGAAGTCTAAGTTTTTTCCTATTTTTCTTTTCTTTTTAACTAGGAGGAGGGAGGGGAAGGTACTGAAACGTCAATGGTCATGTGTTTAGATGTCTAAATATGTGTTAATTGATTTCTTTTGTGTATATGTGTTTGTGTTCATGTATTTAATCAACTACTGAATAAAATTATTTTATTTCAAAAAATTCTAAAATGACATTGGCATAAATCAAACATCTGGACTTTCTCAGTGGGTTGAGGAAAGATGACATCCATTTCAGCATTACACAAGCCATGGGATACTAATGAATACCGTTGCACAAACCTAAGAGAGCTGCATCAGAGGTTCAGTAAGGGCAAGGCAGTCCTTAGCAGTGAGTAGGGAGTCAGAGCAACAGAGTTGTTGTTGTTGTTGTTGTTGTTGTTGTTGTTACTGTTGCTCTACCTATATCCATGGATCAAGGTGGAGAACAACAGCAATTAACAGACAAACAACATCAGTTAAAACACACTTCAATTTAAAAAGGCAAGATGTACACATACATCCCTGTTCAATCCCAGACTCCAAGGCTGACCCAGCCTTCCATTCTTTCATTGGTCAGTAAAATGAGTACCCAGCTTGTTGGGGGCAATTGACTTCCAGATTGCAAACAGCTTAGAGAGTGCTGAGGTCACAAGCAGGATAGAAATGTGTGTGTGTGTACATGTATAATTGGTACGTGAAAACTAAAGGGAGCTACGATCAAAAAGAATGTAGATGGCTCTACCTGGAGATACTGCCTGATTCAAATATGTGCACATGAAGGAGTAATTTTCTCCAGTCAATCTTGTTGGAAAAGGAAAGCCAAGGATAATAAAGGTCTTTTTGAGGAACACAGAAGACTAGGTTACCGAACTCTGCAAAGGTGCAGGATCTGACAATAAGACTGTATAATGTATGGGTACTAAAACAGTGAACAGGATCCAATCTGATTTTTTCCTGTTAAGGTTCTACACCAGAGATACAGCTGGAGCATGGCAGGGAATGACAGCATTGCTGCCAATTAAGAGTTCTGTCTCCAAATTTCTAGCATTTCACAGAAAGTGACACTGAAAAATCATTCATACCTAGAGTCCTTATATCTGCTGTGTTCACATTCCCTTGTCAACTTTGCCTGCCTCTTTTCTTTGGAAGGTTAGACTGTCTTTCTAAATGCTCAAATGATGTTTTAATTTACTGTGATGCTCGACATTTGGGCACTGAAGGTCAAGGGTCCCAACTTGGGAGAAAGGTGGGATTAAAATAAAATAAAATAAATAAACAAATAAAATCACTTGAGGGAAGCATTTTATGGAGGGACACAATAGTCTAGAGTTTTCCCTCCCCTTGTAGCTGCAACCCTATTCTAGTCCTTGAAATATCTGCATAGAAGGAAGAATTCCAGAAAATGAAGTCCTCTCCATTATGGAAGATCTGTCCTGGAACAATATTCACCAGCTGAATTTCTACCTGTCAGACAGATGATAAAGGCACAGATAAGCTGCTAGCAAAAGAAGGTGAAACATCATCTCATACCAATCTGGAGTACACATACAAACCATACATCTTTGAGATTATTTTACATAAGTTAAACATTTCTAATTCAATGGTAATTAAAAACCAGTGTCTTTATCTTCTTTTGAATTTAGGAGTCATTGGGATGTTCTGTAAAATTGTTCTAATTGCTTCCTCTGATCAAGACAGAATGTTAGCCATGAAAATGAACTCTAATCGCAAGATTCCATTGAGTCCTGCCCTACCTTCCCCCTCCCTCTCATTATGTTTTGTTCTAATTAAAAATGACAACGTTATTACATAAAATGTGCTAATTGTGCTGTTACTGCTTTCTTGGTACTCCAGAAGGCAAATCTTTTTGATAATGCCATGAGAATTATGCACGGGGGGAAAAATAGGCCACATTTTTTTTTATTTTGGATTTTTTGCATAAATTAAACAACTGTGTGCAGAAGAATGTCGGCAAAGAAACAAATGACAAGCAACTCCTCCCTTTTTAGGGCTGGACGAGACATTTATATTTAGTCAGTCATTTAAGAAAGTGTTTTATTTAGAAGAAAGAACAATGATAAGGCCCAAGTCCAGATTGCAGTTCTGATCCAAAGCAAGGTTTTCTACTGAAAATTGCTCTCTCCTGGTTGTGTTTCGCCTCCATTGTGCCATATAATTCAAAGAGCACATTTGAAATACAACTAAGGAGACAGGAAAGGAAAATAGAAAAGGCAATGGGAAAGAAAAAAGGAAGACAAGAAACCCCAGGCATGCTTTTTTTCATGCTATGTGGTTTTAATATTAGGAGATTGGAATGGGGAGAGGACAAATTAGGAGTTAGTGTAATTGTTAAAAAATTAAATATTAGTTTTGCTTCCTTTAGTACTATGCCTGATAGAAATTATTAATCTTGATATGCCACAGAAACAGAAGTCAGGCACAGACTGTGGGCCTTTATCCTTATAGTACAGCAGTGACTAAAACATTTGGCCCAAAGAAAGTGGCTTGGGTTACTTCTGGGTTATTCCTGTTGGAAACAAGAGTATTCCTGTGCTTAAAACAATCCAGCCCCCCACATGTTGGAAGTTGTCCCATGGGGCAAAAAAATGAGGAGGGTGGGAGGTGGAAAGGAGTGATCCTCCAAAGTCCCTTGCGGGACAATTGTAGCATCGTAACTTAATCCAGGAGTCATCTCATGCTTCATTCATAGTACCAGTTGGCAAAGCAGGTGCTTGGCAAAGAATGCCAAAAATGTTATTGTGCCAACAATTTGTAACCATTGTAGAAACTTTAAAGATTATTTACAGAAAAGTAGATCCCTTGCCCAATTTGTCACATAGCTCTGCAACCTAATAATAGTAATTTAGAAAGGAACAAATGAAATTAATTTCCAAGATCTGCTGCAGGAGAAAATTGTTTTCTAATGCTCCCTCCAGGAGGAGCAACCATCTGCAAGGGATTTAGTAACAATAGGCTGAGGAAGGAATTGCATAATTAATTAAGCAATGCCGGAAACTAAAAGTTACTAGTTTGCTTCAGTAGTACCCTCTGGTTCAGTGATCTTCGCTGGTTCTCAGTCTGATCTTAGATCAGTCACCACAACAGCACTGAACACCACACAGTTATATATGATAAAGAAGAATTTGTTCCCAAATGCATGTTTGAGCTAAAGATGAACTCCAGTTCTAAGAAGACAGAAGATGAATGCTCTTGTTCCAATAGGCATGGCTGCACAGTAATATGCAAAACTTTGTCTAGTGGATTTGTATTGGCCATACCGTGCTTTTGTTTGTTTTTGAGGTAAGAAAGTACAAAAACAGGATTATAGCTGAATATTAAGGAGACAAAAATGATCTCTGAAGGCTTGTGTAACTTTAAAATGGGTGATAACATCAAAATTGTTCAACATTTCCCAAACTTTGGATTGGTTAAAGATGTTGTAGCATAAGCTTTCATAGACTTAGGTCCTGTACAGACCAGCACTTTATGCTGGCCTGCACCCAAACTAGGGCTGCAGTAGGGGAGTGTTTACATGCTCAAAGCCCTACTTTTGCCACCCAGATGCCATCTTGGTGTGTGCCCATACAAGCAGCGCATGCCATGATGACATCCCTCATGCACAGTGCCCAAACTCCTCTTCTATGGCACAAATAAGAGCCACATTTAGCAGCTTCTTTTTACACTGGGTTGGGGGCATGGCATGCCGTTGCCGTGTGCCCAACCCAGTGCTTCCAGGGGCAGCATAGTGCTTTAACTGCCATACCTCAGTGCTGTGGAATGCTGGGATTTGTAGTTTGGTGTAGCACTAGAAAAGGCTAAATATCTTTTAAAATCTACAAATTCCAGAGCATTGAGCCTTGACACTTAAAGTGCTATCAAACTGCATTAATATCTAACCTACATCCATACCCTATGTATTCCACCATTTACTTTTCAACTCTTTCTTTTTTCATGTTCTCTGTAATACTTTTTTTTTAAAAAAATACAATTTTTTTTTTTAAAAATGGCACAGGAGGTGCAAATTAGGTATATTTCTGTGAACATCTTGCGTGAACAAATTTTCCTCCATCCTCAATTGATTTGTGAGACAGATTCAGCAACTGCCTAACTCTGATCGAGCAAGAACCTAGGTCACATCCAGAAGCTGGAAAAGTTAATCTTTTGGATTACATCTCCCAGAATCCATTAGCCAGCATGGCCACTAGATTTGTTGCACGGGAGAATCTGGGGAGCTGTAGTCCAAGAAAGTATTTTATCCAAGTTCTGGCCACAGTAGCAAATTACTGTCTCTCTTTAATGAAAGCCTCACCAATTGGATTACATTGCATATAAATTCATGTTGACATGCAACTACAGTCTAGAGTGTCATAAGAATAACACTTCTCTAATCAGCACAATATTCAGAGAATTATGTTGCAATCTTGTGACTTGCATAGATGCAATTTACAGATTTCCCTGCATATTAACCAGAATGATGTCTGTTTTTATAAGAGAAAAGGGAAAAATTATTCATAAATGACCTGGCTTTAACATCTGTATTATACATTTGCAGTAAGCACAGTTCAGTAATCTTTGGTGAATGGCAGACTGATTCATCATTAGTTCAGTTCAATTACATGCTGAATTAGCTACTTCCATTTTTAAAAAAGCATTTTGCTGCACATTAGGTTTTGATAGGCAACTTGTCTTGAAGCTATTTCTTCATGTACTTGGCTAGAAGCAAAAATTCCATTCCTTGACAGGTTCTAATTATTAGGATTCCATCACTTAAAAGTTAGATTCTGACTGTTGGAACGTTATGAATGAGATGACAGAATCCAGTGTCAGAGGAAGAATGAATTCACTCCACCTTTTAGACTGAACTTTAGAGGAGCTAGAGCTAGAGTTCAGATAGCTCCTTTAAAGTTTGGACTTTAACCCAGGACAGATTGTCTCTCCAACTGACATCAAAGCTACAGAAACTGAGATATATAGTACCATCTCAATCTGAACATGGGTTGTCCAGTTTTTGTATGCTCTACAGCTAAAAAAAAATCCATTCCAAAGCAAAACAAACTTTCCCTACCCTCCAGACAAACAGCCCATCAGGAAAACACGTTGTTTGTCAACTTTGACCTATGGCAACCCTATGAATGAGAGTCACCCTTTCCTCAACCGCCTTGTTTGGCTCTTTCCGATACATGGCCATGGTTTCTCTGACTGAATCTAACCATCTGGTACACAGTCTTCCTTTTTTCCTACTGTCCTCAACTTTACCAAGTATTATAATCTTTTCTAGAGAGTCCTTTCTCCTCATGATATAGCCAAACTACAACCTCAGTTTAGTCATTTTGGCTTGTAGGGAGAGTTCAGACTTTATTTGCTCTAGAACCCATTTATTGGTCTTTTTAGCAGTCCATGGCATTGCAGAATTCTTCTGCAGACCACATCTCAAAAGACTTGATTTTCTTCAACTCTGTTTCAACTTTTTTCACTGTCCAGCTTTCACAACCATCCATAGAAATATGGGATACTATGGCATGGGCCATCCTAACATCAATATTGAGTGATATATTTTTACACTTCAGGATCTTGTCTAGTATCTTCATAGCTGCCCTTTCAAGTCCAAGTCTTCTTCTAATTTCTTGACTGCAGTCTCTGTTCTGAATGACAATTGAGCCCAAGTATGGAGAATCTTGAACTACAGTATTTCAGTGTCTCCATCATATACTTTAAAATTATGTAGATTGTCTGTGGTCATTAATTTTTAATGATCAGCTGTTTAATTATCATTTTCTGCCTTGACTTTCTTCAATAATCTTTCCAAATCTTTGATATTTTCTGTTAGTAGTAAAGTATCATCTGCATATCTTAGATTGTTGTAGGCATGTTGTAGTTGTAGACAGGTTATAGTCAGCAACTTTTCCATGCACTAATTTTGGGTGACAAATTGTTTTACATTTCCAGTGAGATCTATAAGTGGAAGGGCATTATCAATGTGATCCCTTCTGCACAGTTGGAAGTGATAGAATGCACCTACCCCTTCAGGACTCTGCCACTTTTTTTCTGATGAATCAATAGACTAACCCCAGTGCATCAGAATACCTTGAAGATGTGTGATTCCATCAGTGTACAGTCAAGTCTTTCCACTGATGTGGATCACAAATATTTCACATCAGCATCAACTATTTCATAGCAGCATTATGTTCATAGACCCTGTGGCTAGTTCATCACCTGCTGACAAATCCTTAGCATCTTTGTATTTAATCTGATCTTGAACAATAGATGTGTAGTTTGTTATTGAAACTGTACACAAAACCTTATCATCTTGTCATAACCTGGGCATCAAGTTATACCTCCTCAATGGTTGCTCCTCATCCTCCTCAATAGTTGCCCCTAGACTCTGGAATTTGTTTTTGAATTTGTTTTCTAAGGTGAATATAAAAGCTGTCTTCTTGCACACCTTCTGATGTCAGACAATGACATTTGTATTATGACAGGCTTTTGAGAACTTAATGTTTTTAAAGAAAAGGCTTTTAATAGGCTTCTGTGCTGTTTTTAATCTGTTCTAATTATTTGCAACTGTCTTAAATTGATTTTAACATCATCAATAGTTTAATTACATTTTAATATTGACCTGGTGTATGTTTTAATTATATTGTAATTGTTTTCATTTGCAAGCTGCTATGAGTCCCAGATTTTGAGAAGAGGTGGGCCATGTCCTCCAAATGTCAAGATTTATCAGGTATAGACCTCATTAATCCTACATCATACTACTTTTTTAGCTGCCTTTATAATGTCCTGATTTTGCTCTCATCCTTCCACTTTCCCCCTTTATCCTTAGCTTAGATCAACTGCTGCAAACTGAGTTCAAAGTACAAAAGTAGTTTATTTAGGGTTGCCATAATTGTCCACTAAAACCAGGGACAAAATGTAGGACAAATTCTAGACCAAACTGTAGGACAACTGCAGGACAAAACTCAGCCCAAAATGTAGGACATTTAAGGTCCTCTATTTTTCTTAAATGTCCTACAAAAAGCGGGTTCTTTTTCTGCCACACCAGTTATGTCCAAGTGCACCAATGGCACACTTGTGACATAACTGGTGCATCCGTTACGTCATAATGTCGGTGCTCATGTACACGGGGTGCCGCCATTATGGCGCCACCAGTACATGCTAGGGTTAGGGACCATGTGGTTGCTGTGTGAGCACGGCACTATAGTGCCGTCTTTACCGCACCATAATTAGGCCATGCCTCATTTAAGTAAAGTCATGTATTTTTTCTTTTTCTTTTTTAAAAAAAACTGTTTTAGATGCAGCATAAATAATTTGTTGTGTTGACACTGGAAGATCACTTTGAATCAGTGATGCAGTCCTTCTCAATCTCCTCCTCCCCCCCAAAAAAAAAAATCTGCGCATGAATAAGAAACATTCAGCATGTTAGTTGGATTTTAAGGACCACACCAAACTCAGTAATGGGCTGGATGAGGGAAAACCGACTCAAACTTAATCCAGAGAAAACGGAGGTACTAGCGATAGGTCCCCCTGGTCCAGGAATGGCGGTGGTTCCACCTGTCCTGAACGGGGTCACGCTCCCTGTGAAGGACTCCGTGCGTAGTCTGGGGGTGCTTCTTGACTCGTCCCTTCGCCTGACTGCTCAGGTGAATGCGACGGTCAAGAGTACCTGTTATCAGCTTCGGCTGATTCGCCAGCTGCGCCCATACCTGGCCCAGAGGGACCTTGAGACTGTTGTACACGCTCTGGTAACTTCGAGATTGGATTTCTGCAACGCACTCTACATGGGGCAACCCTTATACCAAACTCGGAAGCTGCAAGTAGTGCAGAACATGGCAGCACGGCTGGTCACTGGCGCTCCCAGGACCAGCCATATAACACCGGTGCTTAAAGATCTCCATTGGCTGCCTATTCGCTTCCGAGCTCAATATAAGGTGTTGGTTATCACCTATAAAGCCCTAAATGGCTTGGGCCCAGGATTCCTGAAGGACCGTCTCTCCCCGTACATTCCGCCTCGCACCCTCAGAACATCTGGGCAGCAACTCCTGAAGGTGCCTGGGGCAAGGTTGGCCGTTACGGCCAGAAGATCCTTTTCCACAGCTGCCCCAGCCCTTTGGAACACGCTGCCCATAGAGCTCCGCTCATCTTCCACCCTGGCCCAATTTAGGAAGGGACTTAAAACCTTCCTATTTAATCAGGCATTCCCCGTCTAAACATCCTATGGGCCTCCCTCCTCTCTCGTGGCCGTGAGGTTGGGCTAAGGGGGTTTTTATTGTTTTTATGTACTATTGCTGTTTTAATCTGTTTTTAAATTGTACACTGCTGCACTAAGGTGCAATTTGTAAGCCGCCCTGATCTATTGGAAGGGCGGGGTATAAATAAAATTTTATTATTATTATTATTATCAAGATATGGCAGGAGAAAAGTTTTTTAAGTCATATTTATACTTACCTATATATATATTTATATACGCACACACACTTCACCTTTCATATCAGAATATTTATTACCTCCCTTGGGAACACATAAGTCAAGTGAGAATGTAACTAAAATACAAGAAAATGTTAGTTTCCATTTGCATTAGCATTTGGATCTGTTCCAAAGCATACACAAAGAAATCTAAAACATAACCTTTTCTGAGGACTGATTGAGAACAATCAGTGATATGTATTTAAGGGATGATCCAAATGCTCAGCAAAAATACAATTCTTCTTGTTTGTACCTCTCAGAAGGTAGATGAGAGACAGTTTTATGGTATGAAACTTGGGGAAAGTTAGAGTTTCTCCCCTGATACATTAGCTTTTTACATGCTTGGAAGTTTCAATAAGGAGGAAGTATTTAAACATACAGTCCTGCAATCAGATTCTAAAGTGGTTCGGCTGTAATTTGCCTTCATTGTTAAGAATGACAGTGGCCTAGTTTCAACTAAAAGAAAGAATTGAGAAAAGATAGTGAACCCTGCAGAAATCTAGCACTCCATGACTTTTGCATCAGGGCAGACCTCTTAAATGACAGTGTTTGTCTTGCCATACATCATCCATACAAAGGGGCTGTATTCCAAATAAGATAGCATGAAAAGAGATGTACTTATAAGCATGAATCTCTTTTCACGTTATCTTGACTTATATATGCAGTTAATCTCCCACATTTTGCTACTGTTTCTTATTTAGCCATTTTATGTTAAAAGGCAGTGTGTTAGTCTTCCATTTAACAACAATTTTCATTCATATATAACAATTTGTGCAGAATCCTGTCCTGCAATTTGTGCAAAAATTGCTCTCATAATTGCAAAAGCTCTAATTGAGAGCACCTGAAAATATCTCACCTTCACGCAGATGAGAACATTTGTAGTTCTCATTCTCCCATGAATTGTTCCAAGGACATTTAAGAGATGGCACTCTATAAATTTTAATAAATGATAAATAATGGGCCTATTCTACCAACAGTTGCCAGCCTCACCTGGCCACACCTTTTGCATCCAAGCAGCAAGGGCACATGATGGGGGAAATGATGCTGGGTTTCTTCACTACAAGAGGGTGCTTTTTTTTTCATTATAGAAGTCCCCTGGATCCTGGTTTGTTGTTTCTGGCTCCCTCCAGCAGTTGGGTAGGTAGGCCAGTGGTCTACTGTTGGTCAACTCTGTGGTCGCCCTATATTGGTATCTGGATCTATACCGAACTAATCTTCTTTCAGGTGAAATCAATAAATGTTGTGGCCTGCTCTATTCCAAATTATCATCTGGAGTGTTTATTGGGCATGTTGCCCATTTCGCTGCAGAGGGCTGCAAAATACAGTATTGCCCAAAGGGAGACACTACAGAAAACTGGTAACATCAACATGTTTGTTCTAAACTTCCAACTCTTGTATGAATGTGTGTTGCTATTCTCTGGGGTGTTAAGAGGTTGTCACCCACCAGAGACAGGAACCTTGAATCCAACTCTCTCCCCAGATATTGCATAGCAGGTGTCCCCCATCAGTTGAAGGTGCAGCAGTGTGCATGCATCCAGTCCCTCATACCAGGGGAAGGCTCCCACCCCCACTTTCTAGAGGGAGGCAGTGGCATTGACAGCACTTCTGCAGCTCCCTATTATTAACTCAAGAGGAGAAAGAGGAACAGAAAAAGGTGCTGACAGTGACCATGACAATCCATTAATCAGTCCCTTTATTTATATCCTGCCTTTTCAAGGCAGTTTTCAGAATAAAAAGATCTGCATGTTGAAAATGGGCATGCTTGTCAGCTACTCTAAGTTTTTGTTTGGAGGTCCCCCTTGTCACTGTCTGGTCATCAAGGCTCCCAACTCATGAACCACAGTGTAGCCCAAACAGACATAATTAGTATCAACGCTTCACTTAAGCACTCTTAGTTTATTAACTGACTTTACATTATATGTAAGGCCTTATAACATCTTACAACTTGCTAGAATCTTTCACATTCATCTTAGCACACATTCACTAAGGGACTGGTAAAGTTGTCTGATTTCAGCCTCTTGGTTTTATTTCCAACTCTTCCTAGCCTCCATCCAGCTATCAGCTCTCCTATCAAAACAAAGATGATGCCAGTGCCTTATGTTATCTGATCAAAACAAAGATCTTAGATATAATGTCACTTTGTGTCTAGTTGGGGTCTCTGGTTGCCTACCATCCTGACTGCATCAGCCAGTGTACCTGCTAGGAGGATATATTGGCAGTTAAACCTGGTCATATCTCAGCGTGGATAGAAATCCAGGTGTTCTTATTTCTTTGTTCATACTGCACATCATGAATCATCAGTGTTCTTTCCGGGGGACTTTAAGCCCAATGACAACTCTCCCAGCCACTGAGTAAACAATTCCTAATCCCTTCAATTTCACCCACAACTGGTTGTTGTTATCCCAGGTTATTTGCAGCAGTACCGGATACATGTGAAAATTCTGCTTATGACTGCTCTATGTCTTGGTCAGCCAGCTGTGGGCAGGTGCTACCATGAACAGAATTAAGTTTTTGAATGCAGTGGCAAATGTTGTTTTTCAGCAGAAAGCTTGAACTAACTGTACATGACCAGCTGCCAAAGAGAAGGTATCCCACATACTGTGTGCACAAAGGTTATACACATTAGTCCTGATTATCAGACTTTGAGATGCAATTCTCTGTTGATTGCAGAAGGGCTAGAAAGGAGGAATAAACTTGTGGAACATTTTGTGTTTCGGAGAGAACCATTTCCCGTCCCCCACACTTGTACAGGTGTCTCTTATCTTAAAATTAATGAGAAAAAATATTATAAGCACAGCAGGGCAAAGTGGCAATCTGCAAAGATCTGACATTTAGTTTGATATTTTTTTCCTGGATGGGAAAATTTCAGACAAATATTTTAGACAAACTGTGAGTACATTTTTTTGTGGGGTTTGGGGGCTATGTGGCCATGTTCTGGAAGAGTTTATTCCTGATATTTCACCAGCATCTATGGCTGGCATCTTCAGAAAATGTTGGCAAGGCAGTGAGTGGAATGAGTATGTATGTGTGTGTGTGTATATGTGCATACACACACACATTGTGTGACCCTTGGTTGAGAGGAAGTGATTTTCATGTTGATCTGTGTGTTGGTCTGTTGTTGAATGGCAAGGTCTCAGGATGTCTATTTAATTAGTGATCCATTGTCTGCTGGGAAATCCCCCTCATTTGCATTTGCTGGGTCTTGATTTTGGTGTATTTCAGGACTGGTAGCCGAACTTTATTTACTTTGGGGGTTTCTTCTGTCCTGTTGAGGTTGTCCAGGTGTTTATGGATTCCAATGGCTTCCCTGTGCATTCTGACCTGTTAGTTGTTGGCATGGGACAGAATTTCAGTGTTTTCAAAGAGCATTTTATGCCCAGGATGGTTTATAACATTTTCTGCTACTGCTGATTTTTCTGGCTGACATAGTCTGCAGTGTCTATCATGTTCCTTGATTCATGTTTGGATGCTGTGTTTGGTGGTCCCTATGCATACTTGTCTGCAGCTGCAAGGCATGTGGTAAACTCCTGCAGCTGTGAAAGAGTCTCTTGTGTCCTTTGCTGAGCACAGCATTTGCTGGATTTTCTTAGTCAGTTTGTAGATAGTCTGGAGGTTGTGTTTCCTCACTAGTTTTTCTGTTCTTTCTGTGACTCCTATGATATATGGTAAAAATACCTTTGCTTTGGGTGATTGTGTGTCTTCACTGTTATGGGTTTTTCTGGGTCTAGCAGCCCTTCTGAGGTCTGAGCTGGAGTAACCATTAGCCTGTAGTACATGAATACATGACTTCTAAGTAGTGTTGCCTCTTACAGCTGTATATTGAGAAGTCAGGGATTTGTCAAATGCCAGTAACCTTTTTTACTTTCTCACTTCTATCCATGTATTATTAAGAACATATAGCTTTTCATTAGAAAACAGTCTTAAAGTTCCACTGGAAAACACTTTCACAATGAAGGCATTTTCATACAGGAAGCTTCAATAGTTAATTTGCCTAAACTGGGTTTTAATGAAAAACAAAAGAAAACAACAACAGCAACAACAAACATTGGGCAGAATTACACATGCTTCCCTCCTACACTGAATTCTATATTAACAGTTCAAATTAAACAATTAGAGGAGGCTCAAAAGTTAAAACCACATAGCTGGAAACTCTGTAATATTTTCTGTGATACATAGAAGCAAACTTGATTTTTGACTCTTTAAGTACAACTGCAGTGAGGCATAGCAGTCAGATCCCAGCTAGTGTACCAGTTTGTTGCAAGGTTTGACTTTATCTCTCTATATTGTAAGTAAGTAACATGTACCCTCTCAACCATCTGTAAAATCTTAGTATTTTGCAGCCTTTGCTAGACCCATTTGCTACTTGGCCATTTGTACAGAAACATTGGCTCTGATGCAGATATACCCAGGCCACCAAAAACCAGAACTCCACCAAAACTATCTTTAAGTACTTTTTGGATGTTTCATGCATTTCACAAGGCCTCTATCATACAGGAGGGTGCATTTGCACCTTTCTGAACTATAAAAATCTGCTGCTGCCACTGCTGCTGAATATCAGCAAGAAATACAGCATCAGTGGGGGCCTCAGCAATGGTCCTTGACTGTCAGTGGGAGCAGCAGTGTTACAGCCCCAGTTGGGTTGGGTGGGTTCGATGCCTCTAGATTCCCTGTTCCTGTATATGATACATATGTTTGCATTACATCAGATTTGGATGGGACAGTCCCATCGGTAGAACTGAGGTGAAATGTTGTTCAGTTATAAGCTCCAGAAGCCCTAGCTAGCATAAGAAATTAAGTGGAGGAATGTTGGAAAAACAGTTCAAGAACATCTTCAGGGCCACATAATTCCCATCTGTAAAAAAGAAGATGCCTTCAATGACAGCAAGACACATGGCCTCAGGGACATAGCCAAGGGGGGGGGTCTTGGGGTCCGGACCCCCCCTTCCATTACAAAAATGTATGGTGTGTGCTGCTGCGCTGCTGCGCCCAAGCCCCATTATAATGGTGGCACTTAGTCTGGACCCCCCCCCCCCTTCCTAAAATCCTGACTACGTCCCTGATGGCCTTCCTACCACATCTGGGAACTGATAGGGTAAAGGGTTTTAACAGAATGCTGTACTGCTCTTATTTCTCATTTCTTTAAATGCATATCTTTTTAAATTGGCTTTAAGTTTATTGATGGTTTCTCAAGGTGTGGAGCACTGAACCTTTATAACCTTTCTCACTATCCCAACCTGATCATCTTTAATTGCCATAGCACCTAGTTTTTATTTACTAACCGGATTTGGCTAGAAATACATCTTTTTAGCTTCTTCTTTTTTAACCATTTAAACTGTGGTACTCAATGATTATGTATTCTAATTGTGTGCCAGCAGTTACTTTGAGTGAAGTTGCTCTTTGGTAGACGTCCATCTGTCATGGAGTTTATCACACTAGGGAGATCCCACTGAAAAACGGGATTTAAACTAGATTTAAATTTTAAAAAACTTGCAGATGGGGGAAGTTTATCAGACAACATCACTGTTAAAGTGAAATAATGCAAAGTTAAACCAAAGGTAAAGCAGAGAAAAACAGCAGCTTTTTACTTTCAGATCCCTCCCCGCCGCATTTGATAGTCTCCTAAGAGCCCTGGTAGCGCACTAAGAGCCCTGGTGGCACAGTGGTTAAATGCCTGTACTGCAGCCACTCACTCACAAACCATAAGGTTGTGAGTTCAATACCAGCAAAAGGGCTCAAGCTCAACTCAGGCTTGCATCCTTTCAAGGTCGCTAAAATGAGTACCCAGATTGTTGGGGGCAATTAGCTAATATTTTGTAAACCGTTTAGGGAGTGCTTAAGTGCACTAATAAGCAGTATAGAAATATACTTGCTATTGCTATCTCATTGTCTGCACAGGCACCTCTGATGTGAACCTAAGAAGACTTTCTTGGTGGCTGCTTCTAAGCTCTGAAGATTTTCTGGTTTCAGTAGAACTTTGGGAACTGAGGGGGTAAAGGATTTCAACAGAATGCTGTATGTTCTTATTTCTCATTTCTTTAGATGTATATATATTTAAATTGACTTTATGTTTATTGATGGTTTCTCAAGGTGTGGAGCACTGAACCTTTTGTGGTCTACCTTCCACCACCAACCCACCTAATTTTCTGCACGGGTACAGAATGTTTGTAACCTATGTAGGTGCTTCAATATCTCTTCCATACACAACTTAATAATATTATATTATGACATAAGGGATATTACCTTGCTCCAAAGGCCACAAATGATAGCAAATATAGGTTTTACATGTGCAGAGAAACTCAGATGAAGGAATGAAATTATGAGGGAGAAAAGACACAATCAAAATGTAGCATGCTTTGAAAAACAACATGAAATTAGATTATCATGATTCTCTCTAGAAGAATTAGAACAGATTTTATTTATTATGTTTTGATTGAACTAGGAGTTTCTGTCCATAGGTTGTTTATCATGCAGTTTTATTTTGTTTTTATGATCACTCAAAAAAAAAAAAAGCCACCAACCAAGCCACAGAATTATTTTTGAACAAGAGAAAAACTTTCCAAACAAGACATTCATTTTCCATTTCCAAAGAACCATGCTGACTCAAGGGAAAGCATTTCCACCTCTGTTTATAATTAAGGTGTACAGTTTTCCCTGCCGCCACACATTTCATCATCAGTTCTCAGAAATTCTTTTAAGTACAATGAAAAAAAGATCAAGAGTAGGTTTAGGGTTGTTGTTTGCTTGTTACCGCAGCCAGTGTCAAGAGGCTGCATGTTGTAATTTGGCACCATGTCTTTAGCACAAAGTGTCTGGATGAGTTCACACTCCCTACCTGATATAAGCTGGACAAAGGGGAGGAAATTCATATTCAGTTAGCTGTGTAGTGACTTTACACATAAGCTGATGCCCTTATGACAGTGTGGTTTTGAAGGTGCCAGAAATTTGTCAGTGGGAATGTCACTTGAAACCCCAGCAGTGTCATCACAATACATTGCAAACCCAATGCAATCAACTCCAGTAATCATCTAGTTCACATTTATATTCACACTGTCCTTCAACTGTATAGTTCTAAACCCCCAGTGTGTGGGTTTATGCAACCACTATGTTACAACAAAACACAGAAAACACATACCTGAGGAAGAGTGCAAGGCTGGAACAAATTTCCTTGATACATGAGCTTATTATATGCAAGACGTGATTGAGCCGTTTTTGTTTTTTTTAAAAGTAGGGTAGCATTTACGCATGCTATTCCATGCTAGAGCCAGCATGGCATAGTGGTTTGAG
>NC_056526.1:180802472-180892999 GCF_019175285.1 Sceloporus undulatus | reverse complement strand
TGTTAGACTATGACTCTGGAAACCAGAGTTCAATTCCCAACTTGGCCATGCTCTCACTCTCAGGGAATGGCCAAAGTAAATCTCCTTGGAAGAAATCTTGCCAAGTAAACCCTGTGATATGGTCGCCATAAATCAGAAATGACTTGAAGGCACACAGCAACAACATTCCACATTTTAGCTAAGAAGTGATACAATACAATACAAGACAGTGCAGTTTTCTTATAGGAATACCAAATGCTCCTTTATACTGAGGCTAGAGTGCAAATGGCACTCAACTGGACTTCTACCTGACAGAACTTGTCATAAGAAATTCCTTTTTTCTTATAGAGAAGCAATAAACGCAACAAAGAGATCTTCCTCGTCTGCCCGCATTGCATCTGCAAAGTCTTGTCCAGCAGAGCGTCCAAGTGGGCTCTTATCTGAGAGATTTTACTTACAAAGTAGTTGTTAAATGCGTCACAGCAGGCTGTTGTTGGGTTAAGTAGAGGGTTCTGGGTAGATGGCCTGTATCCTATCTGCCATTTTGGAGCAAGGTGTTCGAGAGGGGTGTTGCTCTTCAGCTCCAAGTGGTCTTGGATGAAGCCGATTATCTAGATCCATTTTAAACTGGCTTCAGGACAGGATATGGGGTGGAGACTGCCATGGTCACCTTAACTGATGACCTTCGTCTAGGCATTGACAGAGGGAGCGTGACCCTGTTGGTGTTCCTAGACCTCTCAGCAGCATTTGACACAATAGATCATGACATCCTCTTGGAACGCCTGAGAGAGTTAGGAATTGGAGGCACTGTGTTGCAGTGGTTCCGTTCCTTCCTCTCAGGCAGGTTCCAGAGGGTGATGCTCGGGGACATTTGCTCCTCAAAAACGGAGCTTAATTGTGGCGTCCCTCAGGGCGCCATCCTGTCCCCTATGCTATTTAACATTTATATGAAGCCTCTGGGAGAAATCATCCGTAGACATGGGGTGGGGTGTTATCAGTATGCTGATGACACCCAAATATATTTCTCCATGTCTAGGGCATCAGTGACGATGACAGATGGCATTTCTCCCCTCGATCAGTGTCTTGAGGCATTAATGGACTGGATGAGGGAAAACAAATTCAAGCTGAATCCAGACAAAATGGAGTTACTAACAGTAGGGGCTTCTAAAGCAGGTATTGGGCTGCAACCTCCAGTCCTAGAGGGGTTCACGCTCTCCTCAAAGGACTGTGTTCGCAGTCTGGGGAAGCTTCTTGATCCGTCACTTCAGATGAGAAATCAGGTGAATGCGACAGTCAAGAGCGCATGCTATCAGCTTCGGCTGATACGCCGGCTGCGCCCTTTCCTGGAATTGGATGACCTCAAAACTGTAGTACAGTGCGTCCTTGGTATATGCGGGGGATCCGTTCCGGACCCCCCCCCCCCGCGTATACCAAAATCCACGTATGCTCAAGTCCCATTGTCCCCAACAATGGGGACAAAATCCCCGGATTTGCCATGCGCGTATGCTTAAATCCGCGCATGGCAAATCTGCGTATAAGGAGGACCTACTGTACGTGCACTGGTAAACTCAAGACTTGACTTTTGCAATGCACTCTAAATGGGGCTACCCTTGTGCCTAGTCCGAAAACTTCAATTGGTACAGAATATGGCAGCCAGGTTGATCACTGGAACATCTAGGAATGACCATATAACACCAATATTGAAGTCACTCCACTGGCTGCCTTTTGGGTTTTGAGCACAGTACAAGGTATTGGTTATTACCTTTAAAGCCCTACATGGCTTGGGCCCAACCTATCTAAGGGATCGCCTACTTCCATATAATCCGCCCTGTACTCTCAGGTCCTCTGGGAAGAATTTATTGCAACCTATAAAAACTAGACTGACTGCAACTTCCCAGAGGGCCTTTTCTGCAACCACTCCCAGCCTATGAAATGGCCTGCCAGACAAGATCTGTCAAATCACCAACTTAGACAGCTTCAAGAAAGCTATCAAGATAGATCTCTTTCAGCAGGACTTTCCAGAATAAACTACTCGGCCATGTGGTGATTGCCCCCCTCCCACATATATATTATAACTCTGCCACTTTTATTGGTTTTAATTGTTATGTAATTTTAAATTCTATACTGTTTAATTGACTTTTAAGTGGGGGATATTTTGTATATATGGATGTATTTTAACTCTTGTAGGCCACTTTGATTGTTTTTAACAAAAAGTGGGATAGAAATAAAAGCAAATCAGGCATGAAGTCTCCCTTGAAGCTAAACTGAGACAGTTGTACTTTGGCCACATCAGGAGAAGACGTGACTCAGCAGAAAAGGCAATAATGCTTGGTAAGTTAGAAGGCAGTAGGAAAAGAGGAAGACCACATTCCAAATGGATAGACTCAATCAAGGAAGCAAAGACCTTCAGTCTGCAAGACCTGAGCAGGCCAGTTGAGGACAGAATGACTTGGAGGTCTCTCACTCATGAGGTTGCCATAAGTCAAAATCAATTTGATGGCAGTTAACAACAATAAAGATGACAAGAGAGATGAGGTAATGCAGACTCACCATCTTCCTGGAAACCTCAATTCAAAACCTACCCCTTCCATGATGCTTATTCCCTCTGTCTAAAATGAACCCTAAGGGTGTATGGACATCCCACTGAGCCACCTGGTGCATCCACTACCACTTTTAAGATCAGAACAAGAAACCCAGAGATGATCCCATGACTGAACACTTTGTTCAGACCTCAGACCAAGTAACCTGCAACTATGACGCAGGTGTCTGGCAGCTTGGCAGGATATAAGTACAGGCAGACGTTGCAGCACAGAAATGGGGTGCTCTAGATCTTCCTGAAAGATCTGAAGTAACAGGTTAAGTTTTTTAAAAATTGCATTTTAAGGCTGTTTTACCCTGGATCTAGCATGGAATGTATTGGATGTCGTCCAGACTGCTCACGCCAGAAATGGGGTTTGGGACATGCATCATTTGAACAGGATGGTACCAAAACTGATGGGCTTTTTAAGCAGTACAGGCAAGGCCTTACTCTGTATTTACATGGCTTGAATCAGAACATAAAAGTCCACTGCAAAATAATTCTTTCCTCACGTAGCCCATTGACATCCCCTGTTATTGAGATTTTCAAAGAACTGTTGGTGAACTACAGCAGCTCAGGTAAGTGGTTGGTCCTGTTTTGTTCTTATCTTGGAACACAGATCAGTACACCATGGCACCTCTGTCTCTCTCTCTCCGTCTCTCAGTCATTTTGCTCTAAGACTGTGTTCATTCTACCTGGAGGAGCAGCTTTACTCGTTTCAAAGAAAAGAAATGTTTTCTTTGTGTATGCTTCCTTATATTTGTTAGTAAATACTAGCAAAACAGGGTGGTTGTTGTTTTTATCTCCCAAAGTAGCTATTTTACATCATACTTTTATATTTTACTAATAATTATACCGGGCAAAGTTCCACACCATTTTATTACCTTCCTCGGCATATCATCTATGGGGGGATGTGTGCAATCTGTTCCTCTTGATAATAGCAATAAAAGTTTATGAGAGGGTTATTTGTGTGTGTGTGTGTCCATCAAAGAGGAAATTACATCTTTATTTCCAGAAAACATAATTGTAGGAGGTAGTTCATATTTATTCCCTAGTTGCTACTCCCTTACTTTTTCCTGGAATAAACTCTATTGTTGTTGTTTCCATTTCTCTGTGTGTGCCTATTCAGCACACTGATTAAAATAGTCATCTTCTGTACCTGACAGCTTGATGTTGTAAAAGGCTTCCCAGACGGCACTTCCAAGAAGAAATGCTAGTTTGTTTTAAAATTACCTCTTCTCTCAATATTCAACCATATCTGGTGAAGTTGTACATTCATAGCTACACAAAAAGGAAGGTCCTGTCTAGATCTGAACCCCTAAGCAAGATTTGGGGTCCTTTCATGCTACACATTTATAGTGTTTCCATTCCCATCCTATGGAATTCTGAGATTTGCAATTTAGGGAAGAGTAATGTGTACCATAGTGGTTTGAGTGTTGGACTACAATACTGGAGACCAGGGTTTCATTCCCAGTATGGCCATGAAACCTTGTGGGTGACGTTGCTCACATGCTCTCAGCCTCACAGGAAGGCAATAGCAAACCTCCGTTGAACAAATATTACCAAGAAAACCACATGATAGGTTTGCCTTAGGGTTGCCATAAGTTGGAAATAACTTGAAGACACACAATGACAACTTAGAATTGTCAGCCAGAGGGCTTGAGTGGCTCACCAAATTAGAAACCTTAAGATAATACTGTCATAATTGTGTAATGTGAAAGGGCACTTGCAGTATGTTTACCCAGAAAGTCTTACTGTCCTTACTTGAGCTCAGTCCCTTCTAAATGTGCACACAATTGCACTCCGAAAGATAGAGAGAGAGAAAGGGATGATCCAGTCTGTATGCAGAAAACTAAGGGTTCTCAGCAGCCTTTCTAATATGGTACAATTCCCAGGATTCTTTCAGGGAGACCCCAATGATTAAACTGATATTAAAAACAACTATGTGGCACCATCGCACCAACCAAAGAAAGACCAGTAATTGGAAGGAACCAATATTGTACTCTCTCCTTTCTTGAGTACCAGTTCATAGGATCAAATTTGGGCCAAAAGGTTTTCAGTTGAAGCTTCAGGCAGTACATAGTCATTGTTGTTGTTTTTTAAAAGCATTTTTGTGCAAGAGAATGCAATTGCCTTTATGGTTCTCTCACAAATTGTGAGAGTCCTTAGGGTAAAAACTGTTTTCAACTTCCACTTTCAGTAAATTTCAAATTAAGAATAATAAGTTAGCTGATGCAAAGCTGAACTGCTGTTTCAATATAAGACTGCTTCCAGTTAGATAGCCAGACCTCACGTCTCTCTGGTCTCTTCTACATGCTGTATGACAGGGACAGGCAACTGGAAAAGATGAAAGGGCCACATTAGCCCCCCCCCCCCGAAAATCTCAGAGGGCTGCATCTCCCACTGCACCTGCTCCCACAAGAAAAAAAATCTCACCATGTTTTGGTAGCCTTCCTGGGCCCTTAGAAGGCCTTTCTGGGTCATTTTGAAATAATTTATATTTCAAAATTTTGTCAAAAATTTGTTTTGATCCAGGGCTGTCCAAAATGCCTCCAGATGGGGTGGAAAAGCCCTCCATATCCCCTAAAGGCCATCTGGGTGCTTTTCTGAGCAAAGCCAATTGTTGTGGCCTGCAGATTTCATTTTGTTTTCCACCTTAGCAAACACTTATCCTTTTCTTGATATTTAACTCATACCCTTCCCTAACTTTCCTGATTTGGCAGGAACAATCCCAGTTAATACTGTGTTGTCTCACTTTTTGTGCTGCTTTTATAGTTTGTCCCAGTTCCTCCCACTTTTTCCCTTCATTTTGACTTACTTCACTTGTTGCAGACTGAGTTCAAAGTGCAAAAGTGTTTTGTAGTCACTTCACCTGGGGGAAGAGGCAGTGGCAGAATCTTGCCCTTCCCAGGAGGCTCAGGCAAAAGCAAACTGCTGCAGAATCTCTTGGCTTGTCTGTTCCTCCTCCTTAATGACATCCTGAGCACATTCTAATATCACTTGGACATACATGATCCAAGTTTCATCTGTGAAATGGTATAAATCCCTGCAAATCACACATGGATCATTGATAGAGCCTGGGCTTCCGATGCCCCATAGATAGAAGCCCCAGTGGTCCTATTGTGTATGCAAAACCCATCAAGTCAGACAAAAAAAAGGAACCTATACAAAATGAAAAGACTGGCTGTTTAACTAGAAAAGCTGGGGCTAAAAATTGGATGATTCATTGAGGCTATCAGTACACAAACATATGCCTCTAAGAGAATTTTGTTCATTATAATAGTTAGATTGGGGTCTACTAGTAGATCTGAACAGATATAAGGATTTCAGTAGTTCAACAATAGCAACAACCTCCCCTTTACATAGATCTGCTGCAGCAAAGAACACTTGATACTTGGGTGAGGGGAAGGAATACAGTTTTGTGTGAAGGGATTGTGGACTCAGTTCTGAAACTGAAAACATATTCCTGGGCTGAATGTATATCCACTCCTACACCTCTAGTTTGCACTCATCTCCAGCTAAAGGATTGCAAGGTTCCTAAAAAGCAACAAACCAAAGTAGATCCCACAGAATCTGCCCATGATTTATCAAGAACAATTCTGCAAAGAAGAGAGGATTTCTGTATATGTTGCTTGTCATGCAACCAGGTAACAAGCAACTCCTACCAAAATTCTCTCTTCTATACAACTATGAAAGGTACAGGAACTCTCTTCAGTTTTCACCCTGGCAACCCTAGCCACCATTGCCCTTCAATCTGCTGCTGCCTAGTAGTACGTCTGGCCCTGAGATAGATAGAGTATACATGTTTCTGCCTGCCAGTCACAATAGCTGTATTATATTGGTGGATGGGCTTTGAGCAAACACTTTTCTGAATAACCTTTATTTCACATTTTGTATCACCTATGTGCTGTGGTTGATGTTAAAAATATAAAAGCATATAAAAATTCAGTCTGGTTTCAGAGCAGTGAAAGGCATACAGCCCAAACAATACATTAGAGGGAGAAGACTTGAAGGATTAAATTAGCTCCCCTTCCTTCACACTCTGATTCACTGTCTGTTGCTTATGCTGTGTGGAGAGGTGGAAACATCACACATTGTTCCAGCACACACATTGTCAGGAAATGTAAGGTGAAAGGCAGGAATCAGTTACACCCACACCTCTCTGTAATATAGCTTATCCGTAAATTACCCTCTTTAATATTTGACATTTTCTCCCCCACATTTTTCACAGGTTTTAGGACAATAATGAACACTCCCCCCCCCAGCACCTTCTCAGCTTGTTTACTTAGAATCATAGAGTTGAAAGAGACCACAGTGACCATCCAGTCCAGCCCCTGCTATGTGAAGACATAATAAAAGCACTCCAGACGGATGGCCATGCAGGCTATTTAAGAGCCTCCAAAGGAGGAGACTCCACCATACTACAAGGCAGAGTATTCCACTGTCAAACAGCTCTTGCTGTTGGAAAGTTCTTCCCAATCTTTAAATAGAATCTCTTTTTCTGTAGTTTGAATCCATTGCTCCATGCCTTAGTCTCTGGAGCAGCAAAAACAAGCTTGCTCTGTCTTCAGTATGACACTCTTTCAAATATTTAAACATGGCTATCATGTCATCTCTTAACATTCTATTCTCCAGGCTAAACATATCCAGCCCTACTCCTCATAGGGCATGGTTTCCAGACCTTTCACCATTTTGGTTGCCTTCCTCTGGACATGTTCCAGCTTATCAATATTGTTCTTTGAATTGTGGTGCCTAGAACTAGACACAGTACTCCAGGTAAGGTCTGATCAAAGCAGAATAGAATAGTAGCATTACTTCCCTCTATCTAGATACTATAGTCCTACTGATGCAGCCTAGAATTGCATTCAGTTCCATCTAACCTGCTAAAATCACAAATGAGGGATATGACATTAATAAAGTAAAAACAAAAAAGGCACACAGTTCCAAGAAAATTATCAATCAGATTTTAAGAGTGAGAGCTTTAGCAGTAAGCATAATTGGAAATATAACTGTGTCGAATTCTGGGTACCATAGTTCAAGAAGGATGTTGACACACTATGTCCAAAGTAGGGAGATGAAATGGTAAGAATTGGTAAAAGATACAAGGAAGCCAGTCCTATGAGGAGTGGCATAGGGAGTGTGATATGTTCAACTTGGATAAGATATGTTTGAAGGGTGATATGACAGTGCAAGAGGAAAACCTTAAGGAGTTTTCTCCAAATATTTGACAAGGTGCCATGGAAAAGGTGAAGTGAGCTTGTTTTCTGCTGCTCCAGAGAGTACGACATGTAGCAATGGATTCAAATTTCAAGAGAGGGAAAAGATTCTACATAAACATTAGGAAGAACTTTCTGATGGTAAGAGCTGTTTGAAAATTCAAAAGTACCACTCGAGAGAAAGCTTTCCTTCTTTGGAGGTCTTAAAACTGAAGTTGTACGGGCATTTTTCAAGAGCGCTGTAGTTGTCTATTCCTGCATGGCAGGGAGTTAGACTAGGTGGCCCATGTAGTGATTCTAAATTAAATCTTGAGACAAGTATCTCTATCAAGGTTTTTGTTGTTGTTGTTATTGTTCTGTGATGAAAGGGAATGCCTTCATCCTCAAATCATAGAGCTGTGTTTGTGCTAAGACATATTCAAAGCCCGGTAGCTAATATGGAATTTGTGATGGGGACCATAATGCATGGTTTGAAGATTAAAGTTGAGGCTTTACCTGTTGTCATGTGGGATGTGGTTTACTTTTTCCATCACTGCAATTCCATGCCAGAAGAAAACTGCACCTGTTCAATTTCTCCCTGTTCCCAGGTATTAAAAGTTGGGGTGCACAACTGTGGGCTCTGGGATGGAGATCAGTTTTTACCTCCGCACTCTCACGGCATGTGACACCAATGTATTGTCAGATGTGATGCCATGTCATTTCCATCTTCTATTTGGTGCAACTTTGGATCATTTTTGTGGGATTGTGGTGTGTGTGTAGAGTTCATTTTGGATGGCTTTTATGTGTTTGGAGCCATTTTGGAGGTGGAAAAGATTACCCAAAAGGATCCCAAAATATTTTGAATGGGGAGGGAGAGATCTGAGGCACTGGGCTGTCCACAGCTCTGTATTTAAGCCACAGGAGCAGGCTAGGGGTATAAGCAGCAGTCCTAAAGGTGGGAATAAGAGGAGAAAGCATGCTACTTGGGACTCTTTTCTGACCTAATATGTAACCTCACTCCCTTGCAAGTGTGCAGGCTACCTGTAAATAAAGAAATAAATATGGTTCTGCATTGCCTTTAACCTCACACTCTGTGCCACCTGTGTGTTGTGATTGGGGCTAAAAAGCTATAAAAGCATATTTGGAAAAGCAGTCTGGGTTTCAGAATAGTGAAAGGTTTAACACTTCCTACTCCTATATACTTCTTCCTCTCTCCCACTTTCTCCTGGTAGGAATATTTATTTCCAGCAGTGTTCATGACATAACCTCTATTTCATCCCCCTGCCTCTTTCACAGAGAGTCAATAGACTTCACCTTTTTGGTGGAAAGCCAGTGTTCTTTTGGAACACCCTTAACAAGCGCATTGCTGCTAGTTAACACAGATGTGCCCCTCAAAAGCAGGTGGAAGGAATTTCAACTGGAGGAAGAAAGAAGCCTTCTTAAGCCTGCCGTGCAGGCGCTATGCACTAGCACATCTGCCACAACAATAAGTTTTATGCTCCATTTTCAAAGCATTCTAACTGGTGCGCTTCCTGCCTATGGTGGAAAAAGCAAATTAGAAAAGGATGGCTGAAGCAAGGGGGAAGAAAAGAGGGAGAGGAAAAGCAAAACGAAGGTAGTTTGGCTTGGCATCGTCAAAATTATTCTGCAGTGCATATTATTCACTTGAGAAAAGGAAAAATGAGAGAAGACTAGCAGTAAAAAATACAAACTGGTAGTCCAAATCAGGCTAACAGTAGCACAGAGCACAAGCAAAGGACATGTCGAAAACCAGGACGTGTATAGCCAAACAACATCAGAGTCTGGTCAAACTGGCAAAAGTTATTAATAAGGAAGAACACACAAGTTAGGAGAAGCTGCAAAAGTTTGCTTTTGTCTGAGTCCACAGGGACAGGCAAGATAAACCTAGCGCAAACTACTTTGACATTTTGAGCTCAATTTGTAGCAGCTGAAGTAAGCTAAGGACAAAAGGGGAATGTGGGAAGAAAGAGAAATTGGGACATTTTAAAAGCATTTGAAAAGTGGGATGACAGAGGATTAATTGGGACTGTGCCTGGGCAGGTGGAGGATGTGGACTAAAGCAGGCATGGGTCCTATTCTACAGAGCAGTTTTCTATCAATAGAGAGTACACAGCATCCTTGTTATTGCAGGATCAGTCCCATAACAGTGTGGTACACTAATTCAAACATAGCCACACTGGTATCATTTTAATGATATTGAGCAGGTGAACAGGACTTGGTGACTAGCTGATAAGAAGGGGAAAACAAGACCCTGAAATTGCTCATTAACAGCACCAAGTCAGCAGACAAACAGGTCACTGTTCACAATTATATCTACTATCGTCAACGATACATATAATATACACACACACACACATACATATACAGATATACATTAGATTCATGTATCATATATATACACACACAAACATAAACATTTGCAAATGTTAATGCAAATCTATGACCTCTTCTTATGTTGTTCATAAGTGACCATCTTATCAAGGCAGAGATCTCACAGCAATATCTAGACTGTAGGTCAAGTGATAGAATGGTTTTTTTATATATCAGACTCCATCGTGTGCTGAAAACTTGGTATCAGGAAGAGTAATTCTGTTCTAGCATTCTTCTTGACATAGTCAACTGCTGTGAAAATGGTATTCTTGTGTATGGTGGAGCTTTCCATTATGTGAGACCTATTAACATACAATAGTGACTCAGTGAGAAAGAGGGCTAAGACCTCAGGCTGCCAAGTTCTGAACTGCCAGTATATTGCTTTCTCTTTAAACAGCAGTTTGATCAGCAGCAGTTAATGGGGATAATGTTTATCACCTGTGCTGTGACAAAACATTGCCTGCTGATTTCCACTGACAATTTTTCTTCTAATGGCACCATTAACAGGCCAGGGCATTTTCCTTCCTCTGGCCATTTGGCAACCCTACAAAGACTTTAAACTGGTCAGTGCCAACATCCAGCAAGGCTAGGTTGCTGTTCAAAGCTTGTTGAGACTTAAAAGGCCCACGAAGTCACAATTCAGAACAGCTGAAAACTCTGCACCACTGGTTCCTGCCATTCAAAATAATGGGATGGGGTAGGTTAAAGATTGTAGATAATGAGGCCACATCATCCTTTTGTTCAAGGTTGAACAGGTCTTCTGTGTTGTGGGATTCACTGCTACACTCTTCCTCCAAAATATACTGAAATGTGGAACTGGTCCCAAAATTGATAATATGTCATAATACACTTTGAATACTGCCAGAGAACACGCAGTTACTATTCTAGTACAATATTATTCATTACTAATATTACAATATCTCACCCCAATGTGATTGGATAGGAGAGTTATGCTTGGGGATGTTTTGTCTCCTTGCTGCTCTTAAATTAATTAAAATGCTCACTTCTGCACCAGTTTTTCTTCCTGTAACACAAGAATGAGTTGTGGTGGCCCTCCAAATGTTTAGGGCCTACATTTCTCATCAGTCCACAGTCTATAGCAAGGAGTTATGAGACCTGCAACTGAAAAACTTGAGAGCTGTCTCCTTACTTTAACTCAGTACTTCTCAAATAGTGGGGTGCGCCCCCCAGGGGGGCACGAGGCTCCGTAAAGGGGGGGCTCGTTTGACCTCGGCAAATACTATTTACAGTCATGCGGGGGCACGAAATGTTTTCTTCTTCCTAGGGGGGGCATGACAGAAAATAATTGAGAAGCACTGCTTTAATTAAAGTTACTCTTCAGCTCTTTTTAATACCACTGCTTATGCATGTGTGTATTTTAGGATTTTATTTTATTTTATTTTATTTGCTAGGCAGGATTATCAGAAAAGAGGGAAAGATCAGAAAGACAGAAGTGAAGTGAATAACATTGGGAGGTGTATACATAGCTTGTTATTTATGATTAATTGAAATAGGATGGCATTCCTGAAGCCCTCCAGGTGTTCATCAATTGTAAAGCCCAGTAGTTCTAGCCAGCACTATCATGTATGGAGTGTGAAATCCCAGAGGCCCAAGCTGGATTCAGGAGAGGGAAAGGCACTAGGAATCACATTGCAAACATACATTGGACAATGGAGTGCACCAAGGAATTTCAGGAGAAAATCTGCATGTGCTTTATTGACTACAGCAAAGGTTTTGACTGCATAGATCATGAAAAGCTATGGTTTGCACTTAAAGGAATGGGAATGCCACATCTGATTGTCTTGAGACTAATGTAATCTGTACTCAAGACAAAAAGCTGCCATCAGAACAGAAAACAAAGAAACACAATGATTTCCATCAGCAAAGATATCAGGTAAGGCTGTATACTATCACCCTATTTATTCAACCTGAATGCAGAAAATACTGTATGCAGAGCAGGCTTAGACTCAGAGGCAGGAGAATTTAAGAGCAGTGGAAGGAACATTAACAACCTAAAATATGCAGATGACATAATACTACTAGCAGAAACAAACAAAGACCTGGGACAATTACTGAAGAAAGTCAAGAGGAAAATAGGATTAATGCTAAACATTTTAAAAAAAAAAAACACACACACACACAAAGGACCACAGAAGATCTACAAGAATTCACTGTAGACAACCAGACAATTGAATCTTGGTTCAAATATTGGTCGGAACAGAGAATGCAGTCAGGAAATCAGAAGAAGATTAGGACTGGGAAGGGAAGCTATGAAAGAAGTGGACAGTTAACAGCAATAACAACAATAGCTAGCATACCCAATGATAAAGAATGCTGGAAATTGCAGTCCAACAACCTCTTGAGGGACACACTTTACCCTATGACAGAGAAAAAGGATTTCACAGCATTATCAACTGCATTCCTTCTGTCCTTGAATTTAGATCCAAACTTTTTGCCATGAATGGGATTAAGGTAGCCTAAAATAAAACAGTACAAATACAATTGAAATTCAACAGCCAGTGTGGTATAGCAGTTTGAGTTGGACTAGGATCTCAGGAGACCAGTATTCAAATCCCCATTTGGCCATGGAAGCCCTCTGAACAAATCTTGTCAAAAAAAAAAAAAAACCTGTGAGAAGTTCACCTTAGTGTTTCTATAAGTTGGAAATTACATGAAGGCACACAACAACTGTAATTTTTCATGAATAAAAGCATTAAAAACAGAGTTTTGAAACTGTGTGGCCCTAACTTTAAAACACACATAAATAAACACACAGCACCCAACCAGTTAGAAGCTTCATGCCCAAGAAAGCACTGGCATTTGCCAAAGTCCAGCCTGATTTTTTAAAAAGGGGGTTTTGTGTGCCAGTGGACACACATTGTCATCAAAGGCTGCCTCTCCAAAGTAGGTGAGACAATAGTGTTGAGTAATTTCAGGTGACAAAACACAAGGCAGAAAATGGTGTTAGACGTTTCAAAAATTTCAAAACACTTGCAGTTAAAAAAAGAAGAAGATGAGACAGACAAAACCTTAGGGGGAAAAACAGAATATGGAATACAATGGTTTACAACAGGGTGGGAAAAGGGCAGGTACTGGGCAAGGTGCAGTCTCCAGCTGTCAAATGCCTTCTGGAAGCGTGGGACAAAATCAACACATTTTCCCCAAAGTCTATTTTAAGACCAGCAGAGGCTTTTTAAATACAGGAAGTAAATCAATAGTAAAGCATACCTCCAAGATCTTCTAGGACCCATTTATTTAACATGTTGCCAGACTTTAGTATTTGTAGAACTCTTGTCCAGCAGTGCATTTCAAAGAGTTGATTTTCTGTTGGACACCCTTCTTCACAATTCAGCTTTCACAACCATGCATAGAAATCATAAATGCTATGGCGTGGATGATCCTGACTGTGACATTCAATTATATATCTTTATACTTGAGAATCTTAGCTAGTTCCTTCACAATGCTGCTTTTTCAAGAGCTTGCAGATGTATGCTGGTCAGAATGTTGTAATTTTTTTCTGTCCGCATCACTACAAATTAGGAGTATGAAATACAACGATAAAATTTGGTCTGAATCATCAATATCCACAAGGATCTGAGACTGCAATAGATGAGGTCTTCCCTCTCCATGCAGCATGATTTCCATTTCACCTGAAGTACAAACCTGACCGTTATGAGAATTAAATAATCTTATTTTTCCCCTGTATAGTGCTGACATCTGGTGGCAGAGGAAGTCATGACAGTAGTTACCCCCTTTCTTCCATGGAAGCCTGGGTTCTGTAAAAACTTTGTAAGAATCTGAAGTTTTAGAGAGACCAAAACTATTCTTTAGGCATGCTGGTACTCTGTTGCCTTGCCACATCTACCTACAAAAGAATTCAAAGCACATTTGGGTGTTCTTGACTAACAAAAAAAATGATTTTTTTGTGCTAAACTTAGCCAGAATACTGTGAAATTTATTATGCAGGGAGTTATACTAGGGTTGCCAGGTCTCAGGCTTCTAGCTAAAGTCTCAAGGAATCACTGTGCTTTCTAGGTGAGCAGCATTGTAGAAGAAGGAAGTGTTAATTTTTATATATGAAATGCCTTTAATGCCTGGACATGCACCTCTGCCACTGATAGCAGTGCTTCCTGGTTCACTACATAGGCATCTGTTGCAATTGTGTAATATTGGTGCACCAAGAAGCCTGGAGTAAGGAGAGAAAGATGGTGTGTAGATTTCGGTCTGTCACACCATATGGATCAAGGCAAGGAGCAGACTGCCAGCGTGGTGACTCATATGCTTTTTGTTGCACACGCAGAAACAGCAATGGAAACAGCAGAACAGGACCTAAAGAAAGGAGACCTGGAACCTGGGGGAAAATCCTGCTCAACTGTGAAAAGTAGTGGAGATCACTTCAGGCTAAAGCACCCCTCTTGGCTGGACTGTGTAGATTAGAGAAAATAAAGCAGAGCTTGTAACCTCTGTACTGCAGAACTGTCTGGAAAACCCCAAGGAACAATCAGCCTCACTAAGCACACTGACCCACTAGGCAACATGCCTTTATGACATTACACCATTTATAATATAGCTGAGCACATAGTTATAAAAAATACAAAAAAAGAAAGAAAGAACTATTCCATTCTGTGACTTGTTGCAAAACATTGGGACAATAAATCCAGATGTTCTTATTTCAGCTTGTCAAAAATTAGACCTTTTCCTTTTAAGAAGCAGAGAGGCAAGAGGGGATGAATTGGCCAGATCATGTTGTCAAATGTGGGGGATGAAATTCTGGAAGATTTATGAGCCTTATGAGCATTGCTTGAAGAGATATGTAAACATCTGACATCTGTATTCCACCTCCACCCCCATTATCACACTGTTCTTATGTAGAAGGGGGTACTGTTTGCCTTCTGTACTGGGTTTTCCATGAAAAAATAAAATTAATGGAATTGAGAGTTGGAACCCTCTGTGCTTCAGTTCCTTAACTGGATTACAATGTAGTACTTCAGTATAAGAAAATGTGTGAAGCCCACATTGGTATATGAGGATAATTCACATATGATGCAAAGGCACAGGCATATGATTATCATGTGTGACATGTGGGTTTCATGGCTGTCTGTAGGTTTATGTGCAGGGTGCCTTAAGTTGTGGAAGACTTGAAGGCACACAACAACAGCACTATGAGGATGCATCCTACTGTTACCTCTCCTTTGAAATATTATACTGTTCATGTGTGTCCCTTCTCTAATTCTTCATGGAGTTTTCAGTCTGTTCCCCAATCTGTAAGAACATTAAATGAGCTACATTGGAAAGTCCAACATTCTCTTTACACTGGAATCAGCCATATGTCTATAGGAAGACCACAAGAAGGACTCTAATACAATGACAATCTTCCTGTTCATGTTTGCTCCCAAACAATTGATAGAGAGATATCTTGTATCCACATATCTATCATAAGTAGTGCCAACTGAGTGGCAGTCCCTGTTTGTCCAACCAAATTTTAAAGTTGGCAGCCCTCTACACTTCATGTAGTAGTGAATTACACAGTGTAACTATGGTGTGTGTGTATTTTATCTGTCTCAAAACTTCAACTGCTCTGTTTCAGTGGATCACTCTGGGTTCTGGTGTGTAGGAGTGGAAGAAAAACATCACCATGCAGAATTGGAGTAAGTGATACCCACAGTTGAGGATAGGTGTTTTGAAGATGCCGCATTCACAAAGTCACCAGAGGTCAAAGTCAACTTGAAGGCAGCTAACAGTCAACAAATCTGGAGGCACATATTGCCCAACTCTGCTTTAGGATGTAAAGTCGAAGGCTTTCATGGCTGGCATCCATAGTTTTTTGTGGGTTTTTTTGGGCTATGTGGCCATGGAGCCCTGGTGGCACAGTGGTTAAATGCCTGTACTGCAGCCATTCACTTGAAACCACAAGGTTGCGAGTTCAAGACCAGAAAAAGGGCCCAAGCTCGACTCAGGCTTGCATCCTTCCAAGGTCGCTAAAATGAGTACCCAGACTGTTGGGGGCAAATTAGCTTACTTGCTAATTAGCTTACTTGCTGTTCACCACTATGATCTTTGGAATAGCGGTATATAAATAAAACAAATTATTATTATTTATTATTATGTTCTAGCAGAGTTTCTTTCTGACGTTTCACCAGCATCTGTGGCTGGCATCTTCAGAGAATGCTTTGCCTGGAAAAATTGGGTGTATATATACTGTGTGAGCCTGGGAATGCAGGAGTGATTTGCATGTGTATTGTTCTGTGTTGATGGCTGGCCTCAACCTGGGAGGCTAATGCAAATGAGGATTAATGTCTGCTAATTGGTTATCATTATCTGCTGGGAAAGCCCCTGACTCTGAATGGTTTCCCATTTGCATTTGCCGAGTCCTTATTTTGCTCAGGACTGGTAGCCAAGTTTTGTTCACTTTAAGGGTTTCTTCTTTCCAGTTGAAATTATCCAGATGTTTGTGGATTTCAATGGCTTCCCTGTGCATCCTGACATGGTTGTGGTTGGCATGGTCCAGACTTTCAGTGTTTTCAAACAGTATTTTATGCCCAGGATGATTTGTGGCATGTTCTGCAACTGCTGATTTTTCTGTATGGCCGTCTGCAGTGTCTCTCATGTTCCTTGATTCTTGTTTGCACACTGCATTTGGTGGTCCCTATGTAGATTTGTCCGCAGCTGCATGGTATGTGGTAAACTCCTGCGGCTGTGAGAGGGTCTCTCTGGTCCTTGGCTGAGTGAAGCATTTGCTGGATTTTCTTCGTCGGTTTGTAAACCATTTGAAGGTTGTGCTTCCTCACCACTTTGCCTATTTTGTCTGTGACTCCTTTGATGTATGGTAAAAATATCTTCCCTTTGGGTGGTTGCTTGTCTTCACTTCTCTGGGTTTTCCTGGGCCTGGCAGCCCTTCTGATGTCTGACCTGGAATAACCATTGGGCTGTAGAGCCCGGTCCAAGTGCTTCAGTTCATCTTCCAAGAAGTGGGGTTCGCGTTTTGCTCGGTCTACCAGTGTTTTGATTGTGCTCCTTTTTTGTCCTGGGTGATGGTTGGAGTTCTTGTGCAGGTATTGGTCTGTATGTGTGGGTTTTCTGTACCCCAGAGCACTTTTTATCACCGCAGGACAAAAAAGTATTTGAATGGGTGTCATATCAGGATGGAGCAAGTTTGTTCTCTGCTGCTCCAGAGAGTAAGACATAGAATAATGGATGCATGCTACAGGAAAAGAGAATCCTGACAGTCAGAGCTGTTCGAAAGTGCAACACACTCCCTCAGAATGTAGTGAAGTCTTCTTCTTTGGAGGTCTTTAAACAGAGGCTGGATGGCCATCTGTCGAGGGTGCTTTGATTATGAGTTCCTGCATGGCAGGGAGTTGGACTGGATGGCACTTGTAGTCTCTTCCAGTTCTATGATTCTATGATTCTAACTTGTACCTAATATTTACTTCTTGCTGTTTCTGAAAACTTATACATACCAGCAGAACCACATTTTTCCTCACTACTGTTGCTGCAGCAGAAGTGGTGCCCCTGTATAAAACACTGCTCTAGGTAGTTACCAGAGATCTTTAAGTGGCAGGTCAGCCTCCATTCTTCCTTACATGATGATGGGCTGTGAAGGATCTAGAATACAGATAATATTTATCTTGTATATAGTCAAGTTAAGAGAAAATTGGTTACAGATGTCTCACAGCTGTACAGGATACCTATGTTTCATTTGAAGCTTGCTGTAAATCTGGTTGCTTAATGTACCTGCTCCAGTGATTTTAATTTAGGGGGCACTGGGAATGTCCCTACACATGACCCTCATATTTTATTATAAGAAAGGGAGGTTGTTGGGGTTTGAGGCATCTCAAGGGAGGCGCTGTTAGATTTATGGGAGGGCTATGTTACAATGAGCAGTTGCGGGAGTATGATAAAAAATATCTTTCATTGATTAGCAAAGTTGTAAAAAAGAAATCAGTGAAAATGGGTTTCCTAAAAAGAATCTCGTTGGGACCATAATAAAAGTGCTCTATTAGATTTATCCTCTTTTTTTCTCATAGGTACAATATGCATAGTCTATGACTGATTCTCTCACTTCTACCATTTGGGAATGCCTTCACACCATGTTGTCTGCTCAGGAACGTTAAAGGGCATTCTGGGACATATTTAGAATGCATGCTCTATTTACATAGGGCATTGGCCAGACCTAATGGCAGGTCAGGATCAAGGTGGACAGGGCCCTGCAGCAGTTCCAAAAGCAGCCTCCAAAAATATACATTTTTGTATTCAAACAATGGCATAGAAAGAGTATACATAAATGAATAAATTAGGTACAGTAGACAGGAAGGCAAAAATCTTCAAATATAAACCCATTTTCAGTAACTGCAGTGAGACTAACAGCTGGGCCCTGTTGTTTTTTAATTTAGTTATTGAAGTTACACACAAAATGTTGATAACAGTAACAACAACTGAAACCCTTTGTCAATAGGGCCACAGAGAGTAAACTAACAAAGTTGAGACCCTGTGTGTAGAATAATAATCATGAGGCATTGGTGAAGTTATACTGAGAAAGGCAGAGGAGTTTATCACATGGGAGGAATTTCTCTAAATTTCGAATGAAAAGAAAGTGGGGCCAGAACACATTCGTGTGAATTCGCTAGTTAAGTGAATTTACATGAATTCGAATTGCATTCAAACTGACTTCCCATTGCCTGAAAATACCTTGCTATTGCCCAAAATTGTGTGTGGTAGTGTATCACGCAATACTGTGAAACCCCCTGATTGTGTTCGGATTTCCATTGGATTATACTTCCAATTTCCCTTGTCTGATAACATCCAGAAAAATAGTCTTTGAAACACTGCAAGTTCTAAAAGAATCTAAAATCCAACCTTTTAGATTCTAAGAGGAATTTAGTTTCAAAGATAATATAAAATCCAGCCTTTTGCATGTTAACCACTTATTATCACCCATTCACCTGTCTGTTCAGCAGTACAGAACACAAATCCTTCTTATGCACCTCTGTTCATTATGCAGGAGAAAGCATGGACAGCACAGCATGTTCAGGAAACTTTCAGTTCTAACTATTCTATAGTTCTATGATTTCAACCTCCAGATCCCAATGAGAAACTTGAAAGTTTCCAGAAAATACTGCTGGGACTCCATTACCCTACACATGTTTAGCTCATCACTTAGTTTTCCAGAACAAAATTATAAGAGTAGGCACAAATGAACAAGTACTCTATTGACATTAGTCAAACTAAACCCAAAGAGTGCTTGCCAAACCCTTCCTGGAGAGAAGGGACTAGTGAGGGGCCTCAGGGTTCTGTCCTGGGCCTGGCGTTATTCAATAACTTTATAAATGACTTGAATGGTGGATCTGAAGGATTTTTCCCCTCAAAATTCCAGGTGACACCAAATTAGGAAGGGTAGTTAATACCCTAGAGAACAGGATCAGAATCAAACAGATATTAACAGATTGGAGAGCTGGACCAAAACTAACAAAATGAATTTCCACAGGGATAAATGTAAGGTAGGCTGAAAAAACGCAATGCACAAATATAGGATAGGTGACATCTGGCCTGAAAGCAGTACAAATGTAAAGGGTCTAGGGCTCTTAGTGGTCCACAGACTAAACATGTGTGATGTTTCAGCCAAATAAATAAATAATAAAAAAGATGCACTTATAGGCTGTCATCAACAGGAAAACAGCACACCCGCATTTTACATGGGCGCGCCATACACGGCTTTCAGCAGGGGCGCCCATTGCGTGCCCAGAAGAACTAATGGAGAAGAGAAGTGTGAGACATGATATGATAACCATCTTTAAATATCAGAAAGGATATCCTATAAAAGATGGAACAAGTGTGTTTTTGCTGCACCAGAGACTAGAATACAAACCAGTGAATTCAAATTACAAGAAAAGAGGGTAAATTTAAACATTAGGAACAATTTGTTTACTGTAAGAGCTGTTTGACAGTGAAATAGACTGTCTGAAAGGATAGTGGACTCTCCTTCTTTTGATGTCTGAACACAGATTGAATGGTCATCTTTCCTAGGATGCCTTGGAGTAGATTGTCAATCCTTGGCAATTTACATGAAGCCCTCCCATTTGGACTATTTACTCCAAGTTTGCTCTAATTTTTTGCTCCAACTTCATTGTGCCTATTGGTGAAACTGGACAAAAGGCATTTTAAAAACAATAGAATTCAGGTAATGGTGGTGATGGAGGACTGACTATAACTGTCCCAGCTCTGCTATTTGCCCTGCTATAAATAGGGGTCAAGGCTACACATCTGTGCAAGAAGATGCCTTGCTGGAATAATAGCTTGTGCACAACCAGCTCTATTTCTCGCCATCTCATAAAAATCATTTTAAGAATTGGAGGCCCAATGACAAGTCTTTGGATCTGTCTCAAGAAGCTGTCAGCCTGGGGATCCCGCTGTTTGCTACTATTTTATGTGATAAGCAGAGTTCTCTCTTTCTCTCTCTCTCTCTCTCTCTTTCTCTCTTTGCCTTTCCCTAGACCTGGGACACGCTCATCATTGTTGGTGATTCATGCGTTGAAGGCGAGGGGCCCCTGTCGGCCAGGTTGGCTCACGCATGCAGAGCTTTGGCAGAAGAACTGTAGATGTTTCCAATTAGGTGAAAAACAAAACCTCCAAAGAGCATGGCTTTAACCCAAATCAAACCTCTCCTGAATATCACATTTTCTGCATCAGGAAAGTGATTGAGACAGCTGCGCCACACAGGTGGTATCACAGGCAGTAAATTATGTTCTTTTTTATAGATGGCTTGGGACAGCTGGTCTCTGAACAATTAATTTTACCACTGGAACTTTGACCCCAGAGCACTTTTTATCACCACAGGAATTTCTTATCGAGTTTTTGGATGCAGGTGTGGTAGGGCCACTCTAGGGATGAGAGCCACAGCCTTTAAGACAGGTAGGGCTGAGAACTAAAGAGGGAACAAGGGATTCCAAGTAGAGGATAGGGAGAAGGAAAATGCTCACCCAAGTGCAAAAGGGGAGGGGGGAAAGAGAACAACCTCTAGTAAAATCATCCCCTGCTAATGAGTTTATTACCTTCCCTCTCACCCAGAAAGTGTGCTTGGAAATCTCCAGGGCTCACAAATGGCTTGCTGAAATGCCACTGAGAAAGAAATTACCAAGTACAGCTGCTCACTGCACGCAAAGGGCTTATCACAGGGAGGTAACTAAGGCCCAGCTCCAACATAAAGACACATGTGTGATGTTCTCTTTTTTCTTGTTGGCGTTCATTGCATTTTTCATACATTCCACCCAGGGAGCTTTGCAAGTATTATGATAACCTTCCAACCTACTCATTAAATAAAATTTGTCCAGAGTGCCACACAAACATGTACCAAAACAATACCAGTAATTCCTATTTACCCTGATTTATGTTGATTTCTGATACCTGTCCATTCTCAAAATATATGCATTCCTTTTTAATATGCTCCAAATGTCCCAGTGTAGCAAGGACAGTCCCAATTAATTATTTGTCATCCCACTTTTTCAACTTATTTAAAAATATCCCAGTTTCTCTCTCGCTCGCTTTTATCTTCCTCCCTTGTCCTCAGCATACTGCAGTTACTACAAACTAAATTAAAAGTGGAAAAGTAGTGTGCATTCAACTAGTTCAATGGGCAGAGAGAAGAGGAGGGGATGAAAGTTGCCCTTCCCTGCAGACTCAGGCAAAAACAAACTGTTGCAGCTTTTTCTTGCTTGTTTGTTCTTTATCAATAATGCCTCCTGCCACCTTGACCACACTCTGATGTTGTTTGAGCACACATGTCCCAGTTTTCATAAGGGAAATGTTAGAGGTGATACTATTTTGCCTATTCAATACAAGGCCAGGCACAGATAAAGCATTTAAATACTGGCTAAAGATCTCCAAAATGGATTCTACAAGATTCCCCAAACTCTGCCTAGAAGAACAGTTATTGGGCGCCCTCACTTTTGGGTTTGTCAACTATCCCTAGTTTTATTCCTAAGGCATCTGACTCCATCCTGGCCTCTGTGGGGAGAGAAAGGTAGGCCAATGCTATCAGGCCTCCCTAAAGGAACTGAACCCTTCCCACAAGGCATCTGACTCCATCCTGGACTCTGAGGGGGAGAGAGGGTGGGCCAATGCCATCAGGCCTATCCTTAAGATACAGAGCCCTCCATCTGTCCATCTGCCTTGGTCCAGGCCTCAGAGGGAGAGAAGAATGCTGGACCTGATCCCCTTCCCCCCCACCATTCCATTCTCCTTTTGTGTCGTGTCTTCTTAGAGTGTAAGCCGAGGGCAGGGAACCATATAATTAGAAGAGTTTATGTACAGTGCTGTGTAAATTTAACAGCGCTATTAAATAAAGCTTAATAATAATAATAATAATAATAATAATAATAATAGGCTTTTCTCCTTCTTATTTTCTTTCAGCTGGGCACAGAGTTCAGAAATCTCTAAAACGAAGGATCTGAGATATCAGCGTGTAATCAGATATAGCCTTGTTAGCTGGGTGTAAATCTCTTAACTGGTTAGCTAAAAATAAAACTGTATTTGGCCTAGAAAATTATCTTGAGTTGCATTTAACACAGAGCCAGAGAACAGCCTTCACCAGAGCTAGATTTGAACAACTGAACTCAATGGTAAGAACAGGATGGTTTCAAAAAATACCTTATTATGAAAGATTATGTATTTGCGAAGACCCAACTACTGAGGATACTCCATATATCCTGTTTGACTGTTGTTTATATGATAAGGAGAGATCACACTTTTTACAACCATCCTTGGATAGAATGACCTACTGGGACCTTTCAGCTACAAACTCTAGTGAATGCCAACAAGTCTGGTGGCTTTCAAAAAAAAGGTCTAGTGCGCCAGTGGTGTCATTAGGGATGTGCAAGGGTGCAGACTACAGCAGGGTGGCACCATCACATGGGATGAGGTGACACCAAAATAATTATCTTAGGGGCAGGCCTCTCTCACTAACTGCACAATCACCAACCAGATCCAGCGACTGGCTCAGACTATCCTTCTTTCTCACTGGCCTTGCTCCACTTACCCTGACTGCTAAATTCCAGTCTACATGAAACAGACGATGATGACTAAAATTTCCTCACTGGGCTTCTTTCCAAATCTTTTATTCAGCATGGGATATGAAAAGGCTAAAACAACCATTAAGCAATGGGTGACAAATATAGAGTGACAGCTAGACCTAGCTAGCCCCCTAACTTTTATTGTCAGTGAAAGATACCATCAAGATACTTGGCATCACCTATGGCATACTTAACAAAACTTGAAGTACCAAACACCAGAGAGCCTTTATTTTGACACGATGCCATGCCCTTCACTAAGTTGTCCCTGAAGGCCGATACAAGAAGATCCTCTTCTCAGACAGATTATACCCCTGTGACTCTGGCCAAATGGAGACAACAGAGCATGCATTACTCCAGTGCTCATACTACGTCAGCCTTACATCCAAGACACACCAGTCAATTTTAAACTTTTTTGTTGCTTTTGGACACCAACCCTGATGTAACATGTAATGTTGCCAGATTCTGTGAAGTTGCATTTAAAATCCATCAGGCAATGACCTCCACAGTAGGCTAGTACCAATCTTGCCCTGCCTCACTGGATTTTAAAAGGATACTTTAAATACTGTTTTTAACCTGTGTTTTTACCTTGCTTTTACCTTCTTTTATTCTATATTTCCCATTTACCTGTGCTGATCTATGACCGTAATAAAGATAAACTGATCTGTCTTTGTCTATTCAGCTGCCTATCTAGCCTCATTCAAAGCCACTCCATTTATGCATCCTGTGGCTAGTTTGCTTTTCAGATTGTGGCTTTAATTTGATTTTGCCTTTTAAACTTTCACCTTTTTGGTGAAATGTTGCAGGATGCATAAACTAATTCTTAGTTGGTTGACTAATTTAGTAGTAGTAGTAGTAGTGTGCCTTCAAGTTGCTTCTAACATGATTACCCTAAGCCTAAGGCAAATCTATCATTGGATTTTCTTGGCAATATTTGTTCAGAGGAGGTTTGTTTGCATTTTGTTCTGTTTTAAAAGATCTTACAAATAGATTTTTGGACAGTTCTCAATTCTTTAGGCATTTCCATGATAATAAGCCACTGTTAAAGAACGGCTGAATAACCCCCCCGCCCCCGATCCAAGTCTGGTTCTCTGAGTCTTGAAATTAAGACTGGGGAACCTGTGAGTAATACCAATGCAGATCCCACTGCTGTTATTTCTTGATTCAAGATAATAGAGTATTTAAAGGTATTTAAATTTTAAATACCCAGCATAGAAATAAGCCTTGTTTTGCAGGTGGAAAAGGTATTGCCTAAAAATGGTTTACAGATGGGAAATTGGACTGTTACATTAGGGATTACTCATACGTACGCAGGCATAGAATTGAATTGTTCTCTGTATGGTAGTGGGAGAGTAATGTCCCACAATTTGTTCCAAATTATATCTTGCCATTGCCAGGCTATTCTTTTTTTCTAGCTTGAGTTGGGAAATAGGCATTCTGTTTTGCACTGATGCCACTCTTACTTGCAAGGGGTGGTTAAAGAAAGTTGCACAGATGACAGTGCCATGGTAATTATACAGTGCGGTGTCTCAGGTACTACCCTGTCATTGGTGCTATTTATAAAGCCCCTGTAGGTGATCATTTAGAAATTTGGAGTTAGATGGCTTCACTGTTCTGATGACCCAGATCTATTTCTCTGTGACATCAGATTCAGAAGGGGCTGTGCACACTCTGAACCACTGACTGCATGTCATGACAGGATGATTGAGGGCCAGCAAACTGTATCAGGACAAGATGCAGATTCTGTGGATTTGGAGTTCCTAGTCTTCAGACTTGGGGATCTTGTCTGTTGTAGATGAAGCTGCACTCCTTCAGGGGGAAAAAACCCATAGATGGTTTAGGATTGCCCCACATTTAACATGGTCCTGAAGCTGAACTGACTTCAGTGAAGGGGAGCACTTATCAGGGGCATCATTAGATGGTGCTGGGGGTGTGGGCCACACCAGGTGACACCTTAAGGCAAACCTGCACAACATACAGCCCTGACAGGTAGCTTGCCAAAGATTTTGGTATCCCACAAGGAGGTAAAACGACTTCAAGGCTCCTCTGCCACTTGGTCTTCTCTTGAGGAGAGGGCCACACGGAGAAGGACAACCAAACACTTGCCCTGCAAGGCTCCTCCATTGGTTGGCTTTCTCCTTAGAAGGCCAGTCAGTGGAGGGAAAAGAGAGGCAAACACTAGCCCCTCAAGTTTCTCCACTGCTCAGCTTTCTCCTGAGGAGAGGGCCAAGCAGAGTAGGGGGAGGATGGAATTAATATTAATAATAATTAATAATAATTAATAAATTTATATTAAATTAAAACCTATTTGTGGCTTGAAGAATTTCAACCTATTTTAATTTTGTCCACTACCTACTGCCAAATTGTGCAGGTCTACCTTAAGGTGATGACACTTTGTTGTTGTTGTGTGCCTTCAAGTCATTTCCAACTGATGGCAACCCTAAGGCAAACCTATCATGGGGTTTTCTAGGCATGTTTCTTCAGAGGGGGTTTGCCATTGTCATCCGCTGAGACTGAGAGAGTGTGATGTGCTCAGGGTCACCCCCATGGGTTACCATGACTGAGCTGGGATTTGAACCCTGGTATCCAGAGTTGTAGACCAGCACTTAACCCACTACATCACACTGGCTCTCTATTGATACTATTGTTCCTCAAACATCTGCCTTTTGGCAGAAATGGGCTGTAGTGTTTGCCTGTGTCCCTTTAAAACACTGGAGCTTAGTGGAAGAGATGGTGTGAGACTATGGAGATTACCACACTGCGTTCTGACAACGTTCCGTGTCGTAACGTGATGAGAATGTTCTCGGAATGGATATTACCGCATTAGCAAACTAGAACGTGATCAGAACGTGATGAGAACGCATTTTACCGCACAGTGATTCCTTTTTCTTGAAACAGTTCCCAGAACATATTCCACCGAGGTCCATTCAAGCCGAGAGAAATCCATTCTCTCATTCCTCCATCTCCTGATTGGCTGAAAGAATGACAGGCAGGGAGGCAGGGAGGCAGGCTGGCAGGCAAGCAGGCGAGCGACTGCAGTGAAGGAAGGTGTGTGTGAGAGAGAGGGGGGGAAGAAGAAGGGAGGGAAGGGAGGGAAGAAGGAGGAGCTCCATGCAGGTCTCTTCAAGCCGAAGGAAAGCAAGTTGCCAGGGAGGGACTGGGCCAAGGGCAGAGCCCCGGCAGGCATAGCAGCTCTTTAAACCCGTTAGAAAAGAATGCTGTCATCCCAATTCCCCTTTTTGGCAGCTTGTCACCCTTTTGCCTCCTGTGTGTGTGCGCATGTAATGTGTGCCTTCATAGAATCATAGAATCATAGAATCATAGAGTTGGAAGAGACCACAAGGGCCATCCAGTCCAACCCTCTGCCATGCAGGAAATCACAATCAAAGCATCCCCGACAGATGGCCATCCAGCCTCCCTTTGAAGACCTCCAAGGAAGGAGACTCCACTACACTCCAGGGGAGTTTGTTCCACTGTCGAACAGCCCTTACTGTCAGGAAGTTCCTCCTAATGTTGAGCTGGAATCTCTTTTCCTGTAGCTTGCATCCATTGCTCTGGGTCCTAGTCTCTGGAGCAGCAGAAAACAAGCTTGCTCCCTCCTCAATATGACATCCCTTCAAATATTTAAACAGGGCTATCATATCACCTCTTAATCTTCTCTTCTCCAGGCTAAACATCCCCAGTTCCCTAAGTCGTTCCTCGTAGGGCATGGTTTCCAGACCTTTCACCATTTTACTCGCCCTCCTTTGGACACGCTCCAGTTTCTCAATGTCCATTTTGAATTGTGGTGCCCAGAACTGGACACAATATTCCAGGTGGGGCCTGTGAGCTTCCCTCCCCGCTTTAATTCTTGTCTGGCTCTTTGCAATGGAATTCTGGGAGTTGTTTGCTTGCTTTTGTGTGGTGCTCCAAACAGAGGAGCTTTTGTGGGTTCCTTCCTGGAGGGAAGGAGGAGAAGGTCCTGGGCATCCCTGCCATCCCTGTTTCCTGCAGGCTGCCAGCACAGGAGCCCCACTGCACATGACACCAGAGCCCCCCCACCGCAGAAGCAGCCAGACCCTCTCCCTCTTGCTCTCTGCCCTGGCCCCCTGTTTCCCTCTCTCTTTCTCTTTCGCTCCTTTCCTCTTCTCTCCCATGTCCCAACTTTCCTCCCTTCCCTCCCTCCTTCTTTCCCCCCTCACACACACACACACACACACACACAAACACACACACCTTCCCTCACTGCAGTCGCTCACCTGCCTGCCTCCCTGCCTGTCATTCTTTCAGCCAATCAGGAGACGGAGGAATGAGAAAACGGATTTGAGAACGGATAAGAATACTGCACAGACCTCTGTTGGAACGTTCTCATCACGTTACAGCTCGCTGGGAACACATTCAATCCGTACCCTCCTGGAACACATGTAGAACACATTTAGAACGTTCTGAGAACCCGATTGGAACACAGACGTGCGGTATTCTTAAATGTGTTCCGTTCTCATCACGTTCTGAGAACGTTCTCAGAACGCAGTGTGGTAATCTCCTATGTGTGAAAGGGATCGAGGAGTCCTAGTAGACTACAAGTTGAACATGAGTCAACAGTGTGATGCAGCAGCTAAAATAGTGCCACTGTATTCTGCTTTGGTCAGGCCTCACCTGGAATATTGTATCCAGTTCACAATTCAAAAAGGACATTGAGAAACTGGAGCATGTCCAAAGGAGGACAACTAAAATGGTGAATATCATATGAACAGCCTAAATGTATTGACAGGTACATTGTTTCATGTGGTTAAAGAGAACATTTGGTAAGATGTGGTGTTTTTAAACAAAATTCGAAAATTTAAATTCAATTTAAAAAAAACCTGGGACCTCTCCTTTCTCTTCCCCCTGAGCCTTGCCCCCATTCATATCATCTCTTCAGCATTTTAAAGGAATACAGGTGAACACCACAGCCCATTTCTGCCAAAAGGCAGATGTTTAGGGTTCAGTGGTGTCATCCTCCCTTAGGATGTCATCTGGTGCTGCTGCACCCCCCATGAGGCACCTGGCTGATAGAGAGGAGAAGGGAAATCCAGGATATTTTGGGAAATAATCTGAAAAACTCAGAATGCAAATCATTAGCTATAGCTATCCCAGCTGTTGGAAGGCATAGGATATAAATATTTTAAATAATAAATTGTTACTGGAAAATCCACCTTTTCCAGCTACTTGGATTGTAACTAAGGACCTATACAGACCAGCACTTTGTGCTGGCCTGTGGATGGAGTCAGGGTACAGCATCCTGATGCTGACACCCTGAATCCACACCCAGGGGGCATCATGATGTTGTGTGTCCTTCCAGAGGGCATGCAGCATCATGGCACGACTCCGGTGCTGCAATGCCTAAGAGGCACCATACAGCCGTGTTACCATGGCTATGGTGCCCATTGGAGGGTGCAAAAAGAAACCTCTTTTGCAGCTCCTTTTTGCACTCTCCAGAGGCCGGATTGCAGCCGCGGCGTGACGTTGCCGCAGCCCTGATCCGAACAGGAAAGGGGCAGCTGCAGCCCCTAAGTTCAGAGAAACTGCAGTGAAGCACAGCTGAGGCTATTATCGATTTCAATACAAATATTCTGTTGCTTTGACCCTTCAAACCTTAGTATTGTATCCTTACAACTATGAATTTGAAAAAGTTTGTCCTATTTGAGTTCCAGTAGGAGTTTGAGGAGGAGAAAGAAGAAAATGAAAGAGAGGGCTTGAGAATAACAATGGCTGCAAATGCAGCAGTGGATTTTCTGTAGCATATTCTCTGAGAGATACAAGATACAGAAAAAGGCAGATACAAAAAAGGCTGCCTCTATTGTACCACTGCTTGGTAAAGTTTGAAACATAAAACCTGTCTAATAAAGGTGGTATTTGGAGAAGGGCCTTGGCCAAGAATTTTAACATTGATTCTTACACTGGGATTCTTTTCAGGCATTATTGATGTTTGCTAGGGACAGGTTCAAGTGGATTAATTTCTATTTTCATCTCAGTTTTTTCTGACTCTTCAGTCATTCACTCTTCCCACAAGAGGGCACCATCTAGCAAGTCATGCTTAAGGAAAATCTGGCTTGCAAATGATAAAACCCTAGCAAGATACCTATTTGTCCTCTCTCCTTTTTATGTCCATCCATAAAGTTTATACAAGGATTGTTGGAAAGAATCTTTTTGTTCCTTACCCTTCCTTTTCTCACCCCAGATCTCCCCTTAAACCTCTATTCCCACAAGCAGACAAGGGGCCCATTCCCACTTACAGATAAATCGGTGTGCAATCCGAATCGATGGATCGATTTTACAGCGGAGCATGATTCCCACTACATTTGCCCCAATCGCATTTTCCCCTCCAAAATAATCCACTTGTGGTTCACATTGAGGCATGAATTGTTTCAAAATGGACCCGCTCCAGCCAGACGAAAGGCAAATTTAAATTGATTCCGATCCACATGTGGTTCACACTTGCACCGATTCAATTTATTGAAAAAGAAGCAGAAAAAATCAGCATCAAAAAGATGCAGGTTGAATGGGCCTAGCACATGCCCCCCCCCCCTCTCAGAAATACTTCAGCCATTTGGATTAAGTAGGAACAAGGGTCGTTTGAACCGGTTCAAACCGATTCATGATCCAGTTTAAAAGGTATTGGGAATGAGGCCAAATCACTAACAGAAGCTAAATGGAGATGTAATGTTTAAGAAGACCAGGTTTTACCCAGAAAGCATATAGTTTGCATGTGGAAGGTCCCAGGCTCAATCCCTCTGTTAAAATTATCACATAGTGATGTCAAAGACTTAAGCATAGAGAATAATGAACTTTACAGGCACATAGTGTCTCCCTGGTATAAGGAAGGTTCCTAAGTACCCAACCAGAACTTGGAAAAGTTGCTTTTGGGGACATCAATTCCCAGACTCCTCCAGCCAATATGACAAGCACTGTCCAAATGCATTTTGCATTCTCCCCTAGGCAGCCACCATGGCAGAGTAAGGCCCGTTACAGACCGTCCAAAAGGGGTGGTCTCAGGCCGCTGCCGGTTGCAGCGTGGAGGAGCCGCAGCAGCCAAACCGCGCGACTCCTCTGCGCTGCAAAAAAGGAGCACAAAAATCGCGCTCCTTCCGGCAACCTGGAAGAGACATCCCAAGTGCCAAAGTGCGCACTCACGACGTCTCTTCTGGGTTTGGACGTGCGGACGCAGAGCGTCCGCTACGTCAAGATGGTGGCACCCATCTGTAAAGGGCGCCGCTATCTTGACGTATCGGTTACGCACGAGGGGCAAGGTGCGTCCAGAAGCGCCGCCCCTCGCGCGTAATCATGGTGCAAGGACGGCGCCTCTTAGGCCCGTCTGTAACGTGCCTAAGTTTCAAGCTGGTGATTAAGCTTAAAGCAGGGAATTATGCCATAACTATCCAAGATGAGCAGCACTGTCAGAGACAAAAGCCATAAAGTTTATCATTTAGCAAGCAAGTCCTGGCCTGATCAGGAAGACTTTGTTTTCCTGGCTCTTGAAGTTAACATGTCTGTCCAGAAGAAAGATATCCATATCTGCAGACTTCCTGAAGCCTTGACCAACTCATTTGCTTTGGCACACAACTGCTATAATCTTTGACTATCTGTTGTGCTGGCTGGAGTGGATGGGAGAAGCAGTAATATCCCGCCCCCCCCCCCACCAAAAAAAAAATATTGGAAGTCTACAGGGCCTTTCCATTCACCTCATGAGCCAAATATACAAGGAATAGTCTCAGTTCTAAGCCTGGTAATGTCTTATCCCAAGCCATACCCTCCAGCTGTCCTGATTGACAGAGATAGTATTGATTTATCCTTTATTATCACACTTTTCGGCTGCTGTTAAAATGTCCCAGTTTTTCTCCTCCTTTCACTCCCCCTTTGTCTTGACTTAATTTGCTGCAAGCAGAGTTCAAAGTGTAAAGGTAGTTTATACTCAGTTAACTCAACAGGAGGGAAATAATGAGGAAGAACCTTGCCCTTCATTGTAGACTCTCTTAGGTTGTGTGGTTTTCTTCATTAATAATTTCAGGAAGAGTGTAACTCCATCTGGTACAGACAGAGTCCTTGCTCCCTAATCTGCCTTTCAACTGACCAGGAGAAGTGCACCACTGTCTTGTCTGGATTGAATTTCCATTTGTTTCTCTTCATTCAGTCCATTACTGACAGCAGACAGTTCCATACTAAGGCAGCTTCCCTGGAATCAGATGGGAAGGAGAGATAAGAGTTGGTGACGCCAGACCCCAAAATTCTGGACCCCAAAACACCAGATTACTTCCACAAATGGCACAAGCAACAAAACTGAATCCTGAGGGAACCCAGAGGTCAGCAGTCAGGACATCAAACAGGAGTCCCCCAGCACCACCTTCTGAGTTTGTCCCTCCAAATGACTGGCACCACTGCATTACAGGGCCCCCAAGTCCCATCCAGAGAGGCAGCCTAGAAGGATATCCATCTCCCATTTGGAGAGAGACATGAGGTACAAATCCAATCAATCAATCAATCAATCAGATGGGTGGTACTGAAAGCCACGGGTTCCAGCATGGTTGGGACCCAGCTGGGACCCAGGCTGATGGTGGACGGCAGTTCGGTGGTGATTTGGTGTGTAATAATCCCATGTCCCAGCTCCAGGAGGCTGGAGCCTGCTGAGTGATAAGCTCCTGAAACGGATCTAGACAATTCATCTCATCCAAAAAACGCTGGAGCTGGGAGGACACCACACATTCCAGAACTTTGTCCAAGATTGAAATGTTAGAGATTGTCAATACATGTTCAGAATGGTGGGATCTAGGGAAGTCTTTCTTCTTTTGGTAATGGCCTCCATGGATCCCATCATTCTAAATAATTTTATTAAGTCTCTCTTAAAATGAATTAGAATCAGTGTGATGTGAGAACCAGCATAGTGTAGTGGTTTGAGCACTAGACTATGACTTGGGAGATCAGGGTTTGAATCCTGGCTTGGCCATGTAAACCCACTGAGTGATGTTGGGCAAGACGCACTCTCTCATTTTAAGATGATGGCAATGCCAAACCCTCTGATGAAATTTGCCAATAAAACCCTGTGATAAGTTTGCCTTAGGGTCACCATATGTCGGAAACAACTTGAAGGCACACAACGACAACAACAACGAAAGGAATTGCCATCAAATGACATTTTCAAAGGTTCTTGGGTTGAAACCATAGCTGTGAAATTGAAATTAAAAACTAATTTTCATATATAAATATTCAATTTATATTCAATTAATTATATATTATCAATTCGCTTGTTCCTTTTCTTTTCTTTGCATCTATTTTGTTTGTTTGTTTTTGTTTGACTGTTTGTTTATGTATAAAAATTAAAAATAAAATAAAAAAACTAATTTTCATAGATTATCACTATATCTTTAAACCTCGAGAGCCCAGTGTAGCAATTGGGCTCTTTCTTTTCAGTGGCAGTAGGTGGCGCTACTGTCCATGTAATATACTGGCTTGCCCCCTAGAATTTTTCAACCAACTATGCCAACTCCCAGTGTGTGTGGCAGGATCCCAAGAACCCTTATAAATTGTTTTCCTTCCCTAGTGACATCTGCTGATTCAGCGAAAGAAAAACTAAGCAATAAAACTACAGTCCATCAACTGATAGCATTGTAATAAAGCTTGTCCCATCATCTCTTTTTCCAAGTACAAGTTTTTCTTGCTAGCTTTCCACAATTTAGTGTATATAACCATAGATAGCTATTTTGCATTCATACATTTGCACGTTTCAAGGTGTTGGAAGAAAACATCCCCAAAATATCCATAGCAAGAAAGAATCCATGTGCTAAAACCTATTCAAGTGTGTATTGTTGTTATGTACATTCACGACAATGCTGATTTATAGTGACACTATCATAGGGCTTTCTTGACAGGATTTATTCAGGGGATTCTCGTTCTTTCAGGCCAAGGGTGTGTGACTTGCCCAAGACAACCCATTGCTGAGTGAGGATTCAAATCCTAGTCTTCCAATGTTCTGATGCAAAACTCAAAACTATTTCATCACACTGGCTCTCTCAACTGTGTATTGTATGGTAGGAAGGCAAATCAGATTTTTCTAGAATTTCAGGAACCCAACATGATTTGCATAGGAAAAAAGTCACTGGGAGGAGGCAGAGAAAATTGTCCCATAAGAGTTTAATCTTGCACTTATGGCTAGTCATGCTAAGTCACCTCATTGGCTCTTGGTAATTTCAGGGGACAATTCAACTATTAAATAGCTTAGGATGAAGGCATCTTAGGATAGAGATGGGTAAAGTGTGGCCCCTGAAGAATGTTCTTGTGGCCCTCATGAACCAATCTTTTTTCTAGCTGAAAATGAAGCTAATTTACAGTTCCTGGAAGCCTCTGTGCAAAACAATTTACCTTTTAAACAGGATGCAATGTACTGTTTAACTTTTTTTAAAAGAACAAAACCAATTTCTGAAAGCCAAAAGAGGATTTGGGTGCAGTTTTGCTTGTTTCAATTGCCCACCCTTAGGACCAGTTTTAACCTGTTCCAATGGTTGTCTGAAGTCCTTCAGACCCTAGCTGCACTGCACACATTTTAGATTCTGAGTTATCATTTCATTCCTTCCAGCAAAGGTTCCCTTCTTCTTCCTTTCCTTTCAATACAGCAGGCATCACATTTGAACAGAAGAATGGGAAGGGGAGATGGGACAAAGAACAAAGAGTGCTGTGTGTTGTTGCAATCAAAAACCAAGCTCATTAGCAGCCAAAGTGAAGGGCCTCCGGCTTACCTGGAGCAATAGTATTTGCTTCTCCTTTCAAGAGAGAATCCCATAGTGGCACATTTTATAACACCTGCTAACACAGTTGTGCAAGTGGCAAAGCTCATGTCACTCGGGAACACTGGCTTCTTTAGTATGCACAACCTCTTTCCAATCTATGCTGCCAACATCCTCCTGATTGTCAAAGCTCAACACTATACCCTCTTTTAAATTTCCAACTTTTAAAAGGATTTCTTTAAATGCCAGCAGAAATTAGGCTCTTTGCCCCAGCTAGCCCATAAGCTAAAGATACATCAGTGGAACTCAGAGAAAGTGTAAGTGAAGTCCATGGATCAGGGAGCATCAGAAGAGGGAGAATCAATCCTAATAAAATTGTCTCTTCTTATGTAAGTTGCCTTCCAGGTCTTTCTGGGTTAAAGGGAAAAGCAGAAACCAGATTTTTAAAATAATAATAATAATAATAATAATAATAATAATAATAATAATTATTATTATTATTATTATTATTATTTCTAAAAATCAAACATACAATAACTGTGACCCTTGCAGTCTCTGTGGATGTAATATTAGCTGTGTGATACAGACTGGGACCATCTATGTCGAAATCCTCATTTATCCATGGTACTCACAGGACTAATGATGGACAAATCTTTACCTCTCAGCATAGCCTAACCTAATCCAAAAATGGATTAGGTGACAGGACCATGTACATGTCCTCAAACACTTTGGAGGAAAAGAGAAATTTAAGTATTCAGTCTTTCATACATTCAGTTTGAAAGATTCTTCTGTTGTTGTACATACTCATTCTAGGGCATCTGTGTAGAATTCCCAGGCATCCTGAATATTTGGAAGCTTCAAGTCTGGCCCTATATTGAGGCTGCATTGCTGTTATTAACTGCCCTTGAGTCAGCTGCAAATGATGGCAACCTGATAGATCCAATACCCCTTATCCTCCATTAATTTGCTCAAGTCCTGCAAATCCATGCCTGTAACCTCTCCAATTGAGTCTATCCATCCAGCATGAGGTCTCTCTTTCTGCTGCCCTCTACCTTTCCTAGCATCGTAGTCTTTTCTACTGAACCATGCCTTCTCATAATGTAGCCAAAGTATGACAGCCTCAATTTGACCATCTTGGCTTCCAAGGAAATTTTGTACTTGATCTCCTCAAAGACCCATTTGTTTTTCTTTTTGGCTGTTCATGGTATTCTCAGCACTCTTCTCTGGCACCACATCTCATATGCATTGATTTTCCTCTTACCTGCCTTTTCACTGTTCAGCTTTCACATTTGTACATGGTAATGAGAAATACAATAGTTTCCCATTTGGGGCTGTATAAGGTGCCCCAAATTCTGCATTCTTTGACTCGCTGGCAGCATGCACCAACAGCACCCCCAACAGAGCAACCCCTAACCATCTGGTACATAGCAATGAGGCTTACATAGGGGGCTGTCTGCCGAGACTTGTGTCACTCTTCTTTCTTCTCCCCTGACCAGCAAGCGAGAATACCTATAACTTGTGCCTCATTGACTACTCTTGCAGTCACCTGCTGAGTTGAGATCAGAAAGAAAAACTGCTAATAATGCTTGCAACAGTACATGGGTTTTCATGGAACTCTTAAGTTGTTCTTCTCCCATACAAGACCAGGGACAACAGCCTGCCACACATCTACTGGTTAGTCTTGAGAATGTAACAGAGAACGTTGACCCATAATGGTCCCTGAAGAACCTGGCAACGTGTAAAGGAAAAGAACATGATCTTTTACAGATGTTGTCCAACTACAGTTCCCATTGACCCTGATGTCTGGAGCTTATGGGAGTTACAGTTGCAACTTCTGGAAGGCATCAGTTTGGCCTTCTCCAAGCCAACCAGCTAGCTATGCATAATATTTTAAGTTAAAGTGGGACTGGAGTCTCAGCATAGGCCTTATGTTGACACATGTTGAGTTTATTCAACTATTTTATATATGAAGAAAGAGGTGGCCATGTTTCTGAGTCTATTTACTGAGATCCCATTTGTGGGACAGGAGCAACTGGACTGTTGAACAGTGATGTCATGTTGCTGCATTTGCATTTGCTTTTCTTTTTTTCAAATTTATTTATTATTTTTCATCACAAAATAAAAAACTAAAAAGATGAGTAAGAAAAGCATACAGCGATTTCTCCTTGGCATTAAGGAGCTGGAAATATTTTTTTAAAAGAGGGGGGGGAAAGATCACGAATGATCACATGAATAGTATTCATTTGTTTCCCCTACTCCAGGAATTATAAAATGGAAAAATGTTTCCACACAACAAATTGTTAAGGGGAAATTTTGGAACGTTCAGAATATAACATTTTCTTATACCACTTGGTCAGTGAAATCCATCAATTTGAAATTAAAAATGAACAGAATACACAGATTAACATGGGATTTCCTCCCTACCCAGGGTCACACAGTACATATATATATATATCCAGCTCTCTTCTATGCCAACATTCTGTGAAGATTCCAGCCACAGATGCTGGCGAAACGTCAGGAATAAACTCTTCTAGAACATGGCCACATAGCCCAAAAAACCCACAAAAAACTAAATGAAGAACCCCTATTTAAAACAAAAGGTTTGGAGGAAACTATACTTCCCTCCCCCCTACAAAGAATCCATCCACTGCAATAAAGAGGAATGGGATCTGATGAATGAAAATGCACTTTGATCTATTCAGATCTTGTTTTCGGTAGATTGCACTTGTGGAGGAACTAGAAATGGTACTCAGGATCATTGTGTGGAGAACTGGACTGGGACTTTGATGACCCAAATTCAATTCCCCCCCCCAACCATGAATCTTCCTGTCAGCCTGATCTACCTTGTAGGATTGTGGGGAGAATAAACTGAGTAGGAGGAGAGCCATTTGTGTAGTGTTGAACTCAGTGGAGAAAAGGTGGGATATATAAATAACTGAAAATTATAAATTATATTTCTGTATATTTCACAATGGAAAGAACTCCATTCTATCAAAACAGGGAGCCACAGAAGTATTTTCAGAGACCATCAATGCACTCCTTTTCAAATTTCCAGATATGCAAAACAATATAGGTACACTTTTGAAATTTATTTTCAGTTTTGAACATTGGCATCAAATACATACAAGTCCCTTTATTTAGAATATGATTTGTCACTGGCTGCCTAATGCTCAAAGGGCTGTTTCAGTTTTTCCAGAATTTCCTAGGGGGATTAAATTACAGTGGCTACGCATTCAGAGCTACTACAGACTTCATAGGATGTGTAACAGTGTGACCTGTATCGTAGTTGAAAAATGCTCAAACTCTTAAAACAAACAAACAAAAAAGAGGGGTGACAGATGTTTTCAGATCACTGCTATAGTTTTAGCTGAAGCTCCTCTTTGTCTGTGGAATGTCACTATTTCATTTAGCTTTACTAGATCATATATTACAGCCATTATCCTCTGACAGCTTTTTGAAAGCTCAGTGAAAGCAACATTTCTATCATATTTACCTACAGTCCAAGCTGTAGTATGCCAGGTAGAAAACAAAATCAAAGTTCAACCAATAATACACGTGGTAGTGGTGAGACACAGAAAAGTACAGACATTTTTGGCAATATCTATACTACAATTTTAATCCAGCTTCAAACCTATTTAACTATTACGGGCTTAAATTCTATAGTTAGTCCTAAGTAGAGCAGACCCATTAGTCAATGGGATTTAGGTAAGTGTTGACTCATTATTCAGCAAGTGATTCAATGGATCTGCCCTAGTCAGGAGTATATAGGTTTCAGGTCATAGCTGGCCACTGAAAGGAACCAAAATTTTGAAGTTCAAAGGTTCTTTTATAAATACCATGAAAAGGGTTCCCCCGATTATTTAGATAAAACCAGGAAGTTAAACTAGTTTCACACTGGATTTAAGTTTTCAGTATAGAAGTGGCTTTTAAGCAAAAAACAAAGACAGCATAACTGTAAATGGGAGGAGGGACATTTCTACAGTCTAGCTACATTTGCTACATATCCTTCTAGTGTCTGCTTTTCCTATCACAGCACTGAATTTAATTGCTTATTTTCAAATAATACACCATAAGAGTGTGCTGACCAGCAGCAAACTCGACTGGGGAAAAAAAAACTGAAGGAAAAATAATTAACCCCCTTTCCACAATAAATAGACAAAAAAAAAAAAATCTTAGCAGCCCACTTTACTCCATCATGAACTTGTTTCTCTTTCACTCATGAAGAAAGCCAAAGTTCTTAGAAATAAGGGCAAGGTAGGTTTTTCTTCTCTTGGCCCAACATGTGAAAGAGTCAAAATTGGGAATTTCAACCATGGAAGTTTGCTTTAGAATTCAGCACTCAAATATACAAGTAGCAGCAGGTTGTAACATATCAAAGGAGCAGCAGAGCAAAACTAAAAGGTGGCGGCGTGGAATCCCCATCCAGGTGTTTGCGAATTATGCAAAGAAGAGTTTGATCTTCAAACGAGTTTTCTCATTACTGCCTTTGATCAATCATACATCACAGACTTGTGATCTAATCTGATAATCCATCCAGTTTTAAGAGGCTGGTCTGTTTATTCTTGAGCTAGCTTGCAGTTGTACCTTCACAGAAAGTGCTGACTTGTTTGAACCAGCTGCACAGTTCTAATAGTTGAAAGCATCACTTGAGTTGAAAGAGAGGGGGCACAGAGAAGCAGGAAGGGGAAAATAAATAGATGACCTCAATAATGTCCATCAAATGATAAGATTCCATGCCAACACAGCAGCAGCAGCAGCAGGAAACCAGTCACGTTATCACACCCTCCCCAGAAGCGTTGACCTAAAGGCAATCACAGAGAGAAAGAAAAGTATCAATAAGGGTACTAAGAAACTGGCTCTGATAGTTGGCAATCTGTTCCAAGTGTTTTATTTTGTGTCCCTCTGAACTGTCATTAGAAGGGTCTCTATGTGGTTCTGGGTCTTGGCAACACAGGAGAGGCCCTTTCACATTATGTAATTATGACACTATGATTTCACTTTAAATGCCATGGTTGCATCCTATGGATTCCAAAGCCCTATTCTCACTATGAAAATAATCTGGGATGAATCCAGGTTGAATCCTTGTTGTTCACACATGTCTCAAATGCAATTTGGGGAGGAGGACTGGCAAAACTCCTACTTAACCTGGGATATTCATTACTGGTTTTTTTCCTAACTTTTCTGAAAGATCCACATTAATCCACATCATCAGCAGTGCAAATAAGTTTCCGGATCAATTCAGACCACTCTGTATCTTTCAAAGGAAAAGAGGCAGCTCCATTTTATTGCAAAATGATGACATGTGTGAATAGGACAAGGGTTAAAATGACTCTGAGCCCAAAACATAATGGGAACAACAATCCTGATATGCACCAGCGCAGCAATCCACATCTCATCAGGACAAAAAAATTAGTGTGAATGCTCTCCCAGACTTGGTGGTTTGGTGAGGCACTACCGCTATCTGGCTGAGAATTTTCTATACCCCTCCCTAAACTGCAAATACCAGGATTCCACAGGATGAAATCATAGCAGCTAAAATTGGAATCATAATGCTATAATAGTGTAGTGTGGAAAGGACCCATAATGTTGCACAGTGCTGAGAAAAGCAGAGCTTGGAAAAGTGGCCCTGCTAATGAACGATTCATATATTCATCATCTGCCAAGCACATGAGTTCATGTGTTGTCATGCAGCTGGAACTGCTATGCTTAACTATCCCCAAAGCAGTTTTTCAGAGTAAAACTATTCAGCTTTTTGGCTAGCATGTACAAGTGACACCTGACAAACTTGGTAGGTACTCTACAGCAGTGGAGGTATTCTAAAGCAAGTTATTCAATGTGGGGGCTCACAATTATTATTTTTTTCAGTGTGTCCATTGGCCAACATGTTTCTTTCTTTCCTGGAAATTTGCTGTGAGCAAATAACTTGGGAACCAGCACTAGTCCAGGAACCACTACTTTGAGTGTCATTGCTCTACAATAACCAAGATAAACTTGAGATGCAAATTAATAGATCATCTCTTATTCCTCAAACAAAACATAGTGGGGAAGCATCTGGCAAGCCATTACAACCCTGTGAGTAGCCAACCCATGCTTCCCATCTTTGGGAATCCACATTTCCCATCCAGAGTTGGAAAAGGCTCTGCATCTTGTAGAGGTTTAAATCATGCACCTGGAAGCCTCCAGGATACATGAACCTCCTTCTAGGACAAGTCACATGTGTATAAAGGCAATTCAGACATAGGGACAGGGTGTTTCCTGCCACGTCCTATAGAGCACCTAACAAATTTGTTAGACTTTACTTGTAAGTGCTAACTTAAAAGGTAAGCAGTTATAAATAAAACAATCTCTCTGTTGCTGGATTCTGTAGTGCAGATGACCCATAGCAGGATCTAGGGAACTGGAATTGACCCCTGGACCTGCCAAAGTTGTTCAAACCTGTTGGAGAACCTCTTCCTGTATTCATTGCTCTTACAAAAACAGAAACTTTAGCAAAGACTGCCTATGACAGCCAACCAACATGGCCAATGCAGTATCTGTGGCTTTTTTAGCTACATATATTTTGTAATATTTTAAAGGATAAATTTAAAAGGTTTAATTCTGAAAGTGAACTTGCTTATGACCAGTGGAATATTCTTTCTGCTTTCTGTAACTAGTCATCAAAAGGGTTTTTAAATCAGTGTCAAGGGGATAAATCAACTGTAGAATTTAGAAAAGGAGAAGAATTATCCGTGACAGATTCGACAACAGCCTCAACAGAGAAAGGAATAAATAAAAAGCAGAATTGGGCTAGCTGGGAAAAAAAAATATGTTCTCAAATTTTAAAAAGGGAAAGATTAAAGATCTTAGTGCACTGAGGATGAGAGGTAAAAACAAAAACAAAAAAGGAAGCAGAAACAGTTTGAAGCATTTCTTCTGGAAAACCCAAAAATTAAAGTGATAGTTTCTTTTCATGCTCACACTGCGTTCATCTGTTGAGGCATGCAGTAAAAACCTTGGTGCTGAAGGTGTCTAATGGTAGAGTAAGTTTGCAGTCTGATGATTTATTGATGGCAGTGCCCTCTGACACTGACCTGAGTGTCTTCCATCTGTCCTTTTCAATGTGGTTCTCAGGGCCTTCGCTTTCATAGGATGCCAAGTAGAGTGCTGCAGGAAAACAAAGACAGTGTTACCATGACAGACATCTTCCAGACTTCACTCTAGAGGATGATCTTGCGATAGTAATCTGGCATACTGTCAGGTATAAAAGAAACAGGTCTGGATGGCAAAGAACCCTCTTACATGGTTTAAAAGCCTGCAGAATATTCAGAGAGTGAAGACAAGATACATTAACATAGGGTTTTTAAGAGGAGGACTCTGCACAGGATACTCCTACTGAAGCAGGGTCAATTTCATTGGCGGGATACAAACGTACAAGATGGCAGCGCCCCTTCCACATGGGCGCCGCCATCTTTACAAACTGGACGGATAGCGTCCAGACATGTTGCGGCGCCTATGACATCGCGAATGCGCCAGCGGCGCCTCGCGACGTCATCAGGGCGCCGCGGAAAGAAGCTCCGAAATGGAGCTTTTTTGCTCCGCGCGTGAGCCGCGTGGTTTGGCTGCTGCGGCTCCCGCGTGGAGCAAATGGCGCTGGCGGGGGAGCGCCGCAAAGCGGCGGTTTGTATCCCGCCATTGTCTGGAATCATGTCTGTGCATACTGCCAGTGTTGCTGGTGGAAGAAAATGGATGTGGATGCAACAGCCACAAGAGAAGTGAGGCACTGGAGAAATATGCTGCTTGGAGCCAGCAGATTTTGTCTTCCTTTCCTCACGATCACTGGCAAACCTAAAAAAGATGCAACTGCTAATGCACCAATGAGATCCTGACCATTAAATCCTCCTCCTTCTAACCCTCCTGTAGCCCCCAGACAGCTATTCTGCAAGGTTTGGGGAGCCTCAGTTGGATCTCAATAACTTCCACATATGGAAGGGACAACCTGCATCTGACTTTATTTTTGTCCTAATTCTCTATTTTAATTTTCCTGCTATTTGATTAGGATTTCTGCCTCTGAGTTTTAGAAAACAAATTTATTAAAATATTCAAAATGAATTAGTTTAAAGGCAAAAAGTTTTATTTGGCATGATCTTTCAAAACCTACATCCCACTTCATCAGGTACAATTGGGTTTCAGCCCATGAAACTTTCCCATTCTGAGAGAATGCTGGGAAAAATATTCTTGTTCTGAGGGAATGCTGGAGAAAAAATATAAGGTTTTACTGAATGTGATGAGGATGATTTCACACCAACACACCACCTGGTAAAATATTAATTCTGCCCTTTCCCCACATATGTACAGGTCCAATAATACTGGGTCAATGTTTTGAGCTCAAGGGCAAGAATAAGCCACGAAAAGTAGACAACAATAAGCCATATAAAGCAGACATGCTGGGGAGTTATAAAAGTTGGCCTGTTTCTTACCATCCTCACTGAAGACTGGGACGGTGAGCAGATACTGAAGGATTTTCCGGTCCCTCTCAAAAGGACACTCCACTTGTTTCCATGTCATAAACTCACTCACTTGTTTAGCCAGTTCCCAAAATTTCTGTAATTAAAAGTAGAACGGGTTGGGGGGGGGGGGGGAAGAAAGAAAGACAGACCATGTTAGCAAAAAACAAAAGAAAGCAAAACAGGAGAGAAAACAAATAAATCAAATGCAAGCCAAATGGAAGGAGAGATCCATGGTAAAATTTTAAAACAGCATTTGTGAAAGATGAGTTGTATACTTTAAAAACAGTTTAAAAACAAAACAAAAACAGTACCAAATATTACTTCTTATAGCTTCTTTCTTTATATCTGGCATATATGGTAGCCTACACACACACTTTCCTCCCACATATACATATGAGAGAATATGAAAGTCAGCATGGTGTAGTGGTCTGAGCACTGGACTATGATCCTGGAGTCCAGGGTTCAATTTCCCACTCAGCCATGCAAACCCACTGGGTAACCTTGAGTAAGTCACACATTCTCAACCCCAGAAAATCCCATAATAGGTTCTCCTTAGGGTTGCATAAGTCAGAAACAACTTGAAGGCACACAACAGCAAGGGAGCCATGGAAGAGCAGTGGCTAAAATGCCCGTACTGCAGCCATTCACATCTACAAGGTTGTGAGTTTGATCCCTGGGCTCCAGGGCTGACTCAGCCTGGCGTCCGTCTGTAGGTGGTTAAAATGAGTACCCAACTTGTTCAGGGCAATAAACTTACACATTGTAAACCACTTAGGGAGTGCTTAGTTCACTGATAAGTGGTATAGAAATGTACTTGCTATTGCTTTTGCTAATATAGGCTTGCCATCAAAATGACTGCAAGGAGGGAAAGCCATTCTAACCTCCCTAGGAAACCTCCAGAACCTACAGGCAGCCACTGTGAAGGCCTTGTCTCCTGTACTATCAGCCATACCTGTGGAGTTAGAACAGTGAAAAGGACCTCTCCTGAAGATCTCAGAGCTGGGCAGGCTCACACAGAGCGCTATGGTCTGTCAGATGGCCTGGACCTAATCCAAATAGGTATTCATAGCCATAAACAGAAATTGGAATTGCCCCTCAAAACAGACTGGCAGACAGTGAGCAGTTCTAGAAAGGGAGTTGTATGATGCTACAGCCAATGATGAGAGGGGAAATAAACAAGCGAGAGCAACAATTCTCTCTAGAAGATCACTGTGCAGCCATGCTTCCATGCCACTGGGGCAAAGCAGCAGACAGTAAGTGATTCAGTCTATACTCCCAGGCCTGGACTTGCTCACAATTAGCATCAAGAGAATAAGCAGCAACCCTTAGGCCAGGCTTCTTGCTCACATTTTAATTAGCAAAGCATGGCAGTTAAAGCAATCAGTAAATTCTGAATATGCTCTACTTACTTCAAAATTGACATGGCCGTTGGGCAAGCGGTTGGCACAGCCCTCATTGAGGAAGTAGATGTCCTTGATGAGTAGGCTGAAGAAAGGGATCACAATCTAAAGGAAAGACAACAAGCAAGATCCCAAGTTCAACATCAAATCTGGAACTGGGGACAAACAGCAGTGAATTCAGATTTTGAAACAAACTGGATGTCTATATCCAGATATCCTAGAGACAGAGAACAGAACAGGGTGTTTTTCTATCTTTCACTGAGTTAAAACTAGTATGAAAAGGGCAATTCAGGGGCCTTGGATATGCTGGACTTCATGACCCATCATCCACTGCCAACCAATGGGCATGCTGTTGAGGAGTGATGACTGTTGTAGTCACATCTAGTGGGCACCAGCTGGAGTAAAGATGTGCAAACCCTTGATTCTCTTGTCCCACTGTTTACTCTATCCAAATCAAATTTGCAGATTTTGAAGATCACTACAGAAACATGCAAAACATTTTTCAGTGAGATGGCACCAAAATAAGACAACAAGAAATACACTAGAAACTGTGAGCTAAAGTTAATGGCAGCACGTATTATCATCCTTCTATCTCTGTCTGTCCAGAGATGCCAGCATCAACTCTGATGGACCCTGTCTAGCTATAAGATAACTCGGTCCAACGGAAGGGTCAACTTTTAGGTCTTTTTTGCTGAGCACAACCTTCTTAATGAATTCAGTCTAAATAATAGACACTAGTTGAAATCTGCTTTATATTGTGTGATGGAGTTTTTATAACTGGTGCTTTACTATAGAAAACAAGAAACAGTATCTCCTTCTCTCTCCACAAAGAACCTTCTGGGAAACAACAGGTTGAAGAAGGCACACCTTCAATAGATTTCCATACTTGTGTTAACACTTTGTGCTACTAGCTATTAATAAAGTCGTGGATTAATTTCAAGAATGACAAGTTAGCCTGCATTTCATATTTTTCATAAGAATAGTTCATAGCCATTCCCAAAACATATTTGGTCTGTACCCATGCCCATGAATGATACATATTTTCCTCCTGGTAATTTCCTTCAACAAAGACCAGCTCCTCTCCCTGTATATTTTTATGAAACACATTAAATTTTAATGGTGATCAAACAGAATAATAGATAAGAAAAGATCGGGCTGGGGTGCAAGATCATTTCATCTTCAAATTCTTTTCTTCTGTATTTTTTCCTAAATTCTTGGCCATGTAAGTGAGAACAGCTCATAAGAGGGACTTATAAAGATTTAGCTGGCCCCTAGGATATCGTGCTCTTTTAAAAGAGGTAGCAAACAATACAGAGATTTCCAATAATAGCTGTGGCCAAGAGGCAGTCTTCCAGTGCCTTGCTTCACATGTTTTCATATTTGTGCCTTTCATTCCCAAGAATAACATTTTTCTTTTCTTTGTTACTTTTTTTTTAACCTTTGTTCCATTTCTTTTACAAGCTTTCCTTTTGGGGCAAAACAAACCAGTGGCTGGGGAAACCACTTGGAAATTTGCTTTTCAATGAAAGGCATCAAAAGCAAAGCAGGGAATCAAACATAAAATAATAAAATATTTCCATTGCGATGGAAATGGAAAATTCATTTCTGAAAGGCTAAGAATTATATGGTTCATGAATAAGAGGCTGTGCACCAAAAGAGATGGATCACTATAGAGCAGGGATAATGTACCTCTAGCCCAGGGGTTCTGGGGTCCATAGGCTGCCAAGAGATCTGTGGATAGATTTCCTCATATTGAAATTCTGACCCAAGGCTAAACAAGATTCCTCCAGCATTGCCACCAACTACTATACACTTTGTAACTGTGATCTACGGCGGAAATGTAAAATTGTACCTTCTCTCTATTGCTGTGAGCGGTCAAAGACCTCTGAGCTGCTCCACGTAGAGCTGTGCGGTAATTGTAGAAGTTGCTGGAAGGGTCCATTTGATGCTAAAAAAAGAAGGAGAGAGGATGTACTGTAGACCACAAGTTTCATGCCATATATAGCAGATCCTAAAGCATCTTAGATTTTTGTAAAACGCCAGGACTTATTTTAGGGAGAACAATGACCATCACAAAGCAGAAACTGGACTATTTCAAGATCACTTATTCACTTTAGAGTGCAAGAAGGCTAGGGATAGACAGAGAAAGCCATTTTAAATTTCACTTTAATCTGATTCCCTACATTTTTGGACATAACAGTAGATTAGTGACAGCCAGTGTGGTGTAGTGGTTTGGGTGTTGGACTGGGACTCTGGAGACCAGGGCTTGAATTCCTGCTCGGCCATGGAAATCACTGAGTAACTTTAAGTCAACTCTCTCAGCCGCAGAAGAAGGCAATGGCAAGCCCCCTCTGAATAAATCTTGCTAAGAAGCCCCTGTGATAGGTTCTCCTTAGGATCGCCATAAATCAGAAATGAGTTAAAGGCACACAGCAACAACAACAGATTAACAAATTGGTTGACACAGAGGTGCCATGCTCAATATCTTCTTCCATAATGCTCTATTAATTTAATTAGGTATGTAAAGTGTAGATGTTAAGTCTTTCCTAAGCTATCTGGGCTGCTAGGAGTTTTCTTCACAATATGCCCATGATCAGCACCATATTTCTGCCCATTGGCTACAAGTGTTACTTCTTTTCCTGCAGTCTTGCTGTGGACCTGACCACAGGCCACCATTCTGAGCAGCACTGGGCTAATATATTCTTCTTGTAACTAGTAGGAAGATTGGGTTGGTAACTTTTCATCCCACTATAACCAAATATGCTCAGACCATTTATATTTTCCCCATCTTTACCAGAACTGATATCAGCTGTACATAAAAAATCACACACAAAAAAAAAAGAAGTACACTTGCACAGGTGAAGAATCCCAGAGATCTTTCTCTGTTCTCCTCAGCCTCCATGCAACCCAGATCTCACACTGAAATTTACCTCAAGAATGTCAAACTTGGCTGTCTTGACTTTTGACCAGGTTTTCTTTAGTCTGGAGACAGGACTCATATTCATTCCAGCTTTTAGTTCAAAGGATGGTGGCAGAAGATAAGGATAAGGAGATAAGAGCAAAAGAATATATAAACATTCAAGAGTAAATATATTTAAAATGAGGAAAAGTAAACAATTGCTTTGGAAACTTCATTACACTTCATTTTTTTTAGATGTAACAAAGAAAGTAAGTAAGTTAATAGGGAAAGTACATACTGTAATCGACAGCTGTCTTTGATTTGAGGGAGGGGAAGGGTTTTTAAATGTAGTTTGTGTTAGTAATTGTATGTATAGTTGTAGTATATATGTGACTGTTAGTATGATATGGTTTTTGTTTAATTTATGTTTTGTTGTGTTTGTTTTTAAACAATAAACTTTTTGTGTGTGTGTGTGTGTGTGTGTGTGTGTAAAAAGAATTGCACTGGCTGCCTATTAGTTCAAGGTTCTGCTGGAAACTTTACAACTCAGGACCAGGATATCTAGTAGCTTTCCTTCTCCTATATACATTCAGTTGAGATCACTTCAAAGAAGGCTTTACTGGTCTTTCCATAAGTAAGAGAATGTTGTTATTTAACTTCATGAAAACAGGTCTTGCGAATATAGGGGCAGCCATCCTCTGGAAAACTTTCCCATATGTGCTTTAGGATGCAGAAAATGTGGCAGGCTTCAAACTTTCTTCCTTGTTTATTAAAGCTTTCTCTGGCTCCTAATTGACTAAGAACATTGTTTTGTTATTTTACTGTTCTTGCTCTAAGCTGTTAATGATTGAGCTTAGACTGAACAATCTAAATACTTCAGTTCTGATTTTATAGTATCTTTTTGTATATAAACCACTCAGAGAGATTTTTATGACATAAATGATATAGAAATATTATGAATAAATAAAAAAGGTAGCATCGTTCCAAGAGCACAGAAGTCGTCCCAAGAAGCACACAGGTCACACACACAGATGCAACAATTAGATTTTCTGCTCTTCAACAAGAGACCCATTCACACTACAGAATCATAGTGTTATTATTCCACTTTTAACTGCCATGGTTCTGTCCTATGTTAGTTTAGGGACGAGTACTTAGAAAGCTCAGCCAGAGAACTGGAGTGTCTCCCTAAATTACCAACCCCTGTATTCCATAGGATAAAACCATGGCAGTTAAAGTGGAACAACAGCACTGTAACTGTATAGTGTGAATGAGCTTCAGGAGTTTTATATAGAGGCTAAATTAGGAGAATGAACTATGAGTCAGTGAGACCTCAACTTTAATCTCACCTTTGCCAGGAACTGAACATGGAAGGTTGACTGTCTTGCAGTTTCAGACCTGCCTCCCCTACCCCATATAGGCAACATAGAAGATAAAAATACTAGGGGTTGTTAATAAGGATTACATTTAGATTATGCATGGCTTTACAGACTGCCCAAAAGGGTGGTCTGAAAAGCGCCTTCATTTGCTGCGTGGAGGAGCCTCAGCGGCCAAACCATGCGGCTCCTCCTTGCAGCAAAAAGAAGCTGTAAAATACAGCTTCTTCTTGCGGCACACCAATGATGCCGCAAGGCACCAATGGCGCACTTGCAGCGTCATTATTGCCATGCGATGTGCGGACGATAGGCATCCACGACGTCAACATGGCAGCGCCCGTGTAGAACGGGTGCTGCCATTTTGTACGCGCCGAGCACGTACTAGGGTTAGGGGCATCCGGAAAGGACGCCCCTTTTTAACCCTAGTACGTGCTCGGCACGTACTTTCAGCACGTATGTAACGCGCCCAGGCTAATTGTGTTGGACACTTGAAAATGTCATGTAAATATTAAGAACTATTATTAGTTCTACCAAATATACAAGATCAGTGTTGTGAGTACAAGAGCCAACAAGGTGGAGAGAAGCTAAGGAAACATGCAGAATACTAGCACTACAACCTTAGGTCTCTTTCACACTGCACAATTAAAGCATTATGATTTCACTTTAACTCCCATGGTTGTATCCTATGGATTGCAAGGATTTGAAGTTTTGTGAGGTACTTAGAATTGCCAGCGAGAGTGCTCTAGTGCCTAACCCAACTAAAAATCCCTCAATTCCAGAGGATGCCATAGTAGTTAAAAGTGTACCCATTTGTGTAATGTGAAAGAAACCTTAGTGATGTCACATGGCAAAGTATCAGAAAAAGGAAGAGTCACAGGCAACTGCTATTGGAAGAAACCATCCAGAGTTGACCTAACCCCTGTTTGAATCAAAGGGACCCATCTTATTTCTAAGTATCCTTTACAAAGGGGATGGGGAACCTTGGGACTTCCAGATGCTTTGGATTTCCATCACTCCCCAGGGATATAGCCAATGGCAGGGGATTGTCAGAGTTGAAGTTGAGAAGGTCAGAAGGGCCAAAGGCTGCCCAGGTCTGCTTTACAAACAATTTTTTTAAATGTGCATCTATGGAGAATGCCTGTTTATACTCACAAATGATGGCCATTAAAGAGTTGAAGTTGCCAATGTTAAAGCACTCCCGGGCCACATCAATGAAGTACTCTATCATTCTTGCTCGGTGTTTTTTCTTCACAGGCTGCCGGAGACAAAAGGCCAACAAGGGGGATAAGAGTATTATTTACTCAGCTTCAGGCTCAAACATCAAGGCTGAGGAAAGGACGCATGGGAAGGAACCAGACACAGATATGCATGCCCACCCTTTTCTTTTTTTTTAATATATAATAGTTCTCTAAGTTTACATATTGTTTTACAGATACAGTAAATCTGAAGAAAAAAACAACATGATAGACAAGATTTTGCCAGACAAAGAGAGGGCAAGTTTGGGTGGCTCCAGCCTTCACTCATTTTGAGTCACAGAATGTTGTTTCAGCTTGCCACACAGCTGACTGGGAGGAAGTGAGTGACAGTCCAGGAAAACCCATTATATAATAGATTTATTAGTCTTTAAGGGGACACACAGGGCTTTTTTTGTTTGTTTGTTTGTTTTCACTATTATAGACGAACATAGCCATACTTTTTTTTGGGGGGGGGAGGGAAATTACCCACTGTGGGACTGTCACTTCTCTTGCAGTGAAGGAGTATCTACACAGAGGTCTAGTGCCCACTTCGAATTCAAACACACAATTCTTTGCAAGCAGGCTTAACGTCCTGCCATCCTAAAAACACAGCATTCCCCCAGAGTGATGGAAATGTAGGTTTTATTCACAGGTATGTGTCTGAAAATTAACACCTGGTATACCTGGGCACTTCTTAATATTTATATGCCCCAGTACTCTTTTCCATGCCCATGGGAGCAGTGCTATTGACATCACCGGTTTCTCCCTCATTCACAAATGCAGTGACCTTGCTGGACAATGTGCCAGAAGCCATGTGAAGCTGAATATGAAGTTACACCAGCCTGGATTGGTAGGCCATGAGCAAGCACATGGAGGCAGCCCTGACTCGGTTGCGCCCTTGTGTGCTTACCTGGTAATGGTCGATTGGTAATAGTTACCTGGTAAAGGTTCAGAATCTGAGGAATTGAGAGATTAGAAGTTGGCACCAAAGTCAGCCGGTTCAAATCAAGAACCAGGCTTGCAAGTGCACTGTTTCTCAAATTATTATCTGCATGTGTGAATGGGCCATGGCAGACATTAAGAACCATGGACAGAGGGTCAGTTCGCTCACTCAGCTTGTTGTTGTTTTTGTGCTTTCAAATCATTTCCAACTTATGGCAACCCTATAATGGCGTTTTCTTGGCAAGAGTTATTCAGAGGTTGAGTGAATAAACTATCTGTCCTCAAATGTCATCTAGTATCAGTTATTCCAGTAGGCTACTCAAGCCCTTTCCATCTCTAGTGGATATTATAAGAATTGCTAACTCCTGAGCTCAGGAGAAAGAAAGAAAAAAATAATTTAATTTTTTTTATTTCTCCTTTATCATTTGTAACACTTTTGCCTGATGAAGAAGCCAATGGCACTTCAATGGCTTGCAACATGTATAATGTACCTTTGGTTGACCCAATAAATGTATCACTGTTTTGTGGGGTTTGAATGATACTGTACTTTGCTATATGGCCAACACAGTTCCCCTGGATATGTTTCCTGAGCTCAGATTACTCCTCCTCCTTACATAATCCTTCCCCTTTGCATGTGCCTTATGTTTAGAAGGTGTCATCATTCTGAGAACATATAAATGCACAAAGAACTGGGGGTGGGGGGGGAGAGCCAAGCTAAGACAGATAAACCTACCATACATATTTCTGTGGCAACCAAGTAGCTGAGCCTGTTGAACCATTCCACATACGCTTCCAGGTTCCGTGTCTTCTTCCGATCACCATAGCAGCTCTAAGAAGACAATACTGTCCATTAATTCCCCAGATCATGTTTCTGGGTTGGTTGGTAGATATTCTAATCTTATAGTGGTACAACTGGCTTAACAAGATGCTTAGAAGCTTAGGCTGTGTTCGAATGAGTTTCACTCAAATGCTCAAAGGTGGGACTTGTGCTAAAACATATAAGGTAGAAGGCTGACTATGAAATACCTGAGTTTGTTGTAAACATAAATTGCAAAACCTCTTTATAATAGTGTAAGAATCTATCTACAGACCAAGTATCACAGAACCATGTTACCGTCTTTTTAAGTAAGCCACTGTAACTTTGTGGTCCAACCCAGGATAAGTCATGGGCAATACTAAGCAATATTCTTCCTGTAACAGTTCCTGACCACATATCTATTACAACTCCCAGAATCCCCCCAGCCAGCATGGTCAATGCGGAGGATGTTTCTGAGAGTTAAACTAAAAAAAGCTAACATTTCCAAGCTCTGCTTCCTCAACCAATGGACTCATACATTGAGTTGACAAACATTAGTTGAATTTGTTTAGCAATATAAGTGAAAACTGGTACCATATTTTATAAATTCCCCACAATCCCCCTCCCACACACAACTGTTTACCTTGTCATTATCCAGTGGATCCTTTTGTACAAATGCTTGGACAAATTCTTGGGGTCCAATATAATTAAGTCTCTCCTGAAGGAAAGGAAAGAAGAATTCAGTTGTGCATTGCAAGTTCCAAAAATGACACCTAACTCACCAAAAAAGTTGAACTAATAAAGTTGAGGAAATGAAGTATAAGGAAGAAAGAAGCATCAACTCACTAGCTCTATGTGAGTTAGCTGCTGGGCTAACATGTAGGGGTCACTGCAGACAGTGATGATATCCCGCTGGATGGCCTGGGGTTTGGTCTTCAGAACCGTCAGTCTGTCCGTTGAAGCTGCATTGATTTTTGCAAGTACCTCCTCATACTGACTGAGAGAAGCCAGCTTACGAATGAGACTCTGGATGATTTGCTGTACATTTTTCCTGTACATCTGCTGAAGGAAAGGGAAACAACAGTTTCACTAGAATTCAAATACATAGTTTAAATTTTATGCAATGTAATATTTTAAAATACAACACACACACACACACACACACACACAGAGAGAAATAACAAGTGTGAGGACAACTAGATATTTAATAAGGAACACCTACAGATAGTCCTCCTTGTACAGGCATTATTTCTGTCAACCAGGGAAAAAAGCTTACATTCAGCCTGAATTTGATTAAAAACTGTCCTCCCCAAAGTCTATGTGTATTGTTGGAAGAGGACTTCATTTGGCACTATCTGAAATACTTCAAGCACATCTGCATATTACTCAAAATGAATACTGGCACTGACTTGGGTAGCATTGCCTTTACCTTGTTGTTGCTACTGTTATAAGCTTTCAAGTAGTTTTCAACTTATGTTGACCCTAAGGTGAACATATCAGGGTTTCCTTGAGAGGATTTTTACAGAGTATTTGCCATCACTTTCCTCTGAGACTGAGAGTGTGTGACTTGCCCAAAGTCACCAAGCAGGTTTCCATGTCTGAGAGGATTTGAACCCTGCTAGCTATTTTTACTACTGCTCTTACTAACTACCTCCCCTTTCCCTGCAAAAGTTCTGTTTTCCAGAAGGGTACTCTGTATGAGGACCATTTGATGAAATGAGTGACCCAATGTGGCACAGTGGTTTGAATATTGGACTGGGGATGGGAGACCAAGGTTCAAATCCCATTTCAACCCTGGAAACCCATGTAGTAACCTTGGGCATGTCACACTCTCTCAGCCTAAGAGGACACCAATTGCAAACCTCTTCTGAATAAATCTTGCCAAGAAAACTGGTGGTAGGGTCATCATAAGTTGGAGTTGACTTAAGGATACAAAATAGGGCATTTGACGATGTAGCCTTTCATCCACAAGAAGCCTATGCCATAACAAAACTGTTCTTCTTTATAGTGCCTCAAGACCCTGAAAACTGCTAAGATCATGTCTGGAGTTTCACCTCTTGATTTCTTGCCATGTTAACTGAATAGTCCCAGTTGCCAGCTGCAGCCCTTAGGCTGGATCTATTAAGCACCAGTCATGTGAATGGAAATATTCCCCAAAGATTTTTTAAAAAAGTGTAAGGCCTTCCCTTATAGACAAAGAGTACTGAAAGAGAGAAACCTTCATGGCTTGGAATAAAGACCTTGTGACTTTGTGTTTATTAAAGGGCATATAACCAAAAACAGAACTATTGCATTGCCATAAAACACCAGCAAGCAAATCTGAAATCAGACTGAGCCCGAGAAGTAGATTTGAGCATAAACTTTTTTGTATTAGCAAATTTTGAGATACTACCTTTTTGAACTACAATTGCCAGAATCTCCAAGTCAGCACAACTAGTGGGAGATCCTCGGAGTTGTAGTCCAAAATATAATATTTGCAAAAAAAATTCTTGTCATAAGCTTCTGTCTCAGGTCCCAAATCTGAAACTACTTACAATATTACTGGAAGATTTGCTCGTTTCAAAAAAAAGAAAGGAGGAGGGGATGGATGGATATGTAAAGTAAAGCTATAAAAGTTTTTTTTTAAAATACAGAAAGCATTTACCCACAGATCCCTTTCCAGTAAAAACCATAGACTAAATTATCCTTCCTGTTCTGGTTTAACCTCTCCCAATGTCAATCAGCTTGTGGTCATGCAGATAAACTGTTTGGGCACGTCGTATAGTATTGCCAACACAATGGCATATCTGAACCTATGATGCAAGGAAAGCACGACAAATGCCATGCAGAAGACATGTACATGGAAAGGGTAACTGTAAACTGAAAATACATACATTTTTCTGGGATACAGTAGTGCTAACAGTAACTATAGTGTATTATGGTTTCTATTATAGAAAAATAATGTTTTTCACTCTCTCTTTTTTTAAAAAAAAAACAAAGCCCTAAGCCTTCTGGTTAGGGGCAGGATCAAGCTGTGAAAGACAATGACAGTTCTGGTCTGCATTTTTCTGAAGGGCACCAAGGGAATGCATGACAGCTCAGGAGACTATAATGAGAGATGGCTTTCCGTAGGGAGACATACACACATGTATACACACACACAGCCCAAAGGCAAAGGGTACCCTTATCACTGGATGCCTCATTGATTGGCTATAGAAGCAGATCCTTTGGGTACAACCTCATAATTTGACATATCAGCACATAAAGGTCAGGGCTAAGATAAGGCCTTCCAATACAACCCTTTCTAAAGGGGTAGAAACATTACTCTGTTGTAGAAAAACAAGCTAGATAGTGGATATTATTTTAAAATAAAAAACAGCAGCTAGTCCCTTCTCCTCAACTAGCATACAAATGTTGCATGTATTTGGAAATGAATGTCATTATGAATGTGTTCCCCTATCTTTTTTTTAACTACATGTTTTAGATACGAGGCGCCTTCTGATTTGATTATATGAACTGCAAAACAATAAGGGACTAACTTGTTAAATCCTTCCTGCAACTTTGCAGATGAGGATCGAAGACTGAAACCCACCTTCTCAGTCCAAACCTATCCTTCTGAGATGCTCAGATCCCCCTATTTTCTGCACCACAAAAAGGAGTTAAAGAAAACTATGAGGCCAAGGGGAAAACCCACTAAGGGTGGCCATATTGTCACTTGGGGTAGAAATGGGAGCATGGATCTGCAGAATAACTGTGTTTTTAGAAATTTCAGTGCTCCTTCAGTGATCTGCAATGCAGCACAATAGAAACAAGGTCACTGGTGTCTGCATTCACCCTTCCAAGAGAATTACTATCCAATATAAGTAATAATTTATGACATCCAGAAGCGTACTGACACATCGGTTTCTGAAAACTGCAGAATGGGAACCAGCGGGAAAGCCAAACACTTAATAACCTAGAGATGAATAAAGATCTAATGTAATGTATCCCCATCTCCCACCCACTCCTACTAAACTATTACTGTTGCAGCATTCAAATGTTCTATTTTTAAAAGGAAGATAACTAAAAAGGACTTATTTTAGTTATTTTGGAGATATAGGCAAGCAAAGAATTACTTTTTATAATATTGCAACTAACTACAATAGTATTTTTTGAGCCTCAGAATTGCAACTGTAACAAATGACTTTAAAAAAAACAGGCGCTGAATTTGAGATGATATAACCAGGGAACAAATCAGCATTAGAAAGTGCAATAACTCTCAGTGGAACAGCAACCTGTTAGCATGCCAAAGGTTCCAGAAATGGCAATTAAACTAATGCCATCAACACTTACAGCACTTTTGATTGGATTTGTGTGCCTTCAGGTTTGAAGAACTGTGCCAGAGTCTTTAATTCTGGGTCTGAAAGACCAATCACAGCCTGGAGAAGTTAATATTTTGGACTACAATTCCCAAATCCTAGGAGATACAGTCCAAAAAAAACCCCTTTCTTCCAGCAATGTATAAAGCACCTTTCTATTGCGGAGCAACCTGTCATACACCATCCTCAGTGGTACCTTTAGTGGCCACATGAGAGAAGACTTTCTCTGTGGCTGCTCCCAAGCTGTGAAAGCCCTTTCCCAAATAGGCTAGACTGGCACCTTCCTTACTATTTTTCCTCAAGCCAGAAAAACTTTTATTCCAGCAGGTCCTTGAGAATTGATTTTTTTTTCAGGGGAAACAGGCCTTGCTAATGTGTTGGACTTTTATTTGTTGTTATTGTTTTAATTTGTTTTCACTAGTTTCAATTTTATGATGGCTTAATTACTTTTTAAATTTTGCATGCTATTTTTAGCTATGCTTGTTTTAACTTTTGCAAGCCCCCTTGCACCTCAAACTAGCCAAAGGTGGTGGTGGTGGTAGTAGTATTGGTACTATCATCATCATCATCACCACCACCACCTCCAGTGTTTTCCAGCTGCTGACTCCATATATTTATGAGCTAATCACAGTCCATTTTCTACTTCCTTATAAACTAATTTTAAAGCACAAAATTACTTATTCTCACAGAAATTGGTCCCATAACAATTTATCTTTTGGAAACCCCTTATATACTACTATGGAACACACACACACACACACACACACACACACACTATTGTGCACAGCTATAATCCTCTATGCAGGTGACTCTTTGTGCATCCTGGGAAACAAGCCAGCCCTAACTTAGGTATTTTTATGCCCCTCTCTCCATAGTTTTCCTTTTTAAGGCTCTCTCTCCTTTCAAGAGAACACTGATCCAAACTCTTGAGTGACAAATTAAACAATGCTTGTAAATACTTCTAAATATTAATATCCCATCCTAGGCATGCTAGACGAGGTGGGATATAAAGTCCAAGGAAATAGTATATGCAAGCATGAATCTAAGCATTTGTGCACCCACATGCTAGCTGGCAGGCACCAGCTGGTGAACAGGTGGCTGGCGGAAGGAGAAAGAGGCAGCTGGGTTGAAAGGGGGGTGGAAGGGAGGAGAGGCCCAAAGGGATTTCAGAAACAGTTCAAGGGTGGAACATCTAGAGGTATGAGGACAAAGAGGTTGTATAGATGAGCACAAGAATGTGAGGTGCAAAGCCAGGTTATGGCTGGATAAAGGCAGTCTTTCAAAACCTGTTTGCATTGCAAATGATCAAAGAGTCATGTTTTGCAAATTTTGGATCCTTGGGCTTCAAATGCATCACCCTTTTCAGAGCCTGAAGAACTTACTTTTGGATTATTACTCCCAGAATTTCCCATCCAGCATGGCTGATAGTTCCACATATGTAGAGATAGCTCCCTTTTTGAAAGGAACACAGAATGAGGAGTGGGCCCAACAGATTATTTCTTTCTCACCTCTCTCCCAGGAATCATAGTATTTAGACTGATTTTTAAAAATTCTTCTCCCACTTGACTCTTTAAACTATTTTTTGTTTACATTTCCTTCATTCAGCTCTGAAGCCTGTAACACTTAAAATGCACACCTCTGGCTCTCTTTCCACATCACCATTCATACCTGTACAGAAATAGCTCTAAAGAGCCTGGTAAAACTCCTGTGTAAAAATACTCTGAAGTTCAGCTCAAGATGAAATGTTCTAAAACATCAGAATTACTGTACCAGCTCAAGAGACTTACCTCATCCCCACTGGCTATTTGATGGGCCAGGTCCTTTAAATTCCTCATCATTCGCTCATCTCGAAAATCATACGGAAAGGTCTCTGTCCACTCCGTTAACAACTGCAGGATTTTGGGGGCAATTTTCCGTAGCCGGCTCTGGAGAGAGACAGACAGAAAGGGAATGAATCTGATACAAGGATAGGCATGTGATTTTTAATCTTGTCTGGCCACTGGTCTGAGCTGTGGCTGATGGGAAATGGATTGCACAGATCCCTGGCCATTGGATGCACCAATTCATTATGGGTTTCTAAATGGGCGGGTTAACAAAATGATGCTCTCTTTCTGTCCTAGCAGAGAAAGTGGAACCATTTCTTTAGTCCAGGAATACATCATTGCTCAATGCTATGCCACTGTCTATTAGAGGGCAGTATTACTTAGTATTACCTCTACACTGTAGAAATAATGCAGTTTGGCACCATTTAAAGTGCTGTAACTCTATCCTATGCAATCCTGGGATTTTTCCCTTTACAAGGTCTTTCGCCTTCTCTGCCAAAGAGTGCTAGTGCATCACAAAACTATAAATCCCAGGATTCTCTAGGATGGAGCCATAGCAGTTAAAATCATGTCAAACTACATTATATCTGCAGTGCAGATGCACCTTTACTCTCCAGGAAGCAGAGTAGGAGAAGATCTCTAGAATAATCACTCATTACTTCATTTAAGATTCCTTCTCCATGTTGCACAGAGGATGCACTGTCTTAGGATAAAGTGTCAAGCCTGAAATAGTTCCAAGGAACTAAAGCACTGGATTCCACAGAGATCTGGGAAGAAACAGACTGTTTCTTTGACTCTGCACATGATCACCTCTTAAAGGTTTAGGCAGTTTGCACATTCTTTGTAAAAAGGTAAGGTATGAGTGAATAAAATTCATGAATACTGCAGCATTTGTCCCTTGCAAGTTGCATAAGGTGACATTAAATATCAGTTTCAAACAGTGCCAGACTTGCCCATCCCTGGATAACATATCTGAACATGCAACTTGCTTCCACTGAAACATCGCTGGGATGAGATTGGCATTGAGCAATATGGCAGCTCTTTTTCATGGGAAGAATATACAATAGCATGCAAATCATCACTAGATGGTATAAAGCAGAAAGGTTCTAGCTTGTCTGGACATATGGGGACATCTAGCTTTTTTTTTGTTAAGTTTTGTTAAGTTTTTGTTAAGTTAAGAAAATGACTTTTGTATACAGTGTGACCAAACACAGCTTATTAAAAGACCTGGGTTCAAAATTATGCTCAGTCATTCAAGTTCATCAAATAACCTTAGTTCTGTTACTATTCTCTGTATAAGCTACCCCCAGGGCTGTGTGTAGGTAAAACAGGAGGGAAAGAAACACATACAACACTTTGAAGTTCCTAAATAATGAACTATACATAGTCTCAATATATCTGGAGTTAAGAGCCAAGGTATTTGGGCAGTCTTGTGTTTGCATGTCTTTCTCTTTTCATCATGATACCACACTAAATTACATTGACCGGACAAGCCACTTACTTTATCAGCAGCTGGTTCATCCAGCCTCTGCTGCTCGGAACACAAGCGACAAACTTTTGCCATTAACTCATAAGGATGAACAAAAAGCCGAGAGCTGAGCAAGAAGGTAAATATATATGTTCTCTGTAGGTAAGAAAGAAAAAGAAGATATACTTCTTACTTCACAGATGTGTGTTTGTGTTTTATCAAGCTGAGGACAATTTGTTGTGTTATTTTGGGAGAGCACCCAATACTGCAGAGGCAAGCATTAAAGCTCAATTATACCAAATGTCATTGTTTTCAGAATCCACTTTTGGACATTCTAGTTATGCAAGGCTAGAACAACAGACAGGGCAGGGCACATCACTCAGCTGAGTGCCGACAATCCTTGTGCAACAGAAGAATAAGCAGGTACTCAGTACCTAAGAACTGCTTACTATGCAATATCAGAACTTTTTCAGAATTAGCAATTGGAATTAGAGCTTTAGATTTCAACACAGGCACACCTACAGAAGAAATGCAGTGTCTCTGTATCAGAGCATTTGGCAGGCAATTTTATAGTATGAAAATGTTACACAGTGATTAGACAGAACACTAAACTAGACAAGCATGAAGCGTAATGAGCAACTGATTCTTTAGTATAAAACTGATCATCCCTAAACTTTAATGAAATAGACCCATGAACATTTTGATTTTGCATTTCAGTTTTACTCCTCAGTGTACAAACTGTAAGTATAAACTGCAACGTCTCTGAAAACTACAATCTATACAAGTGTGGGATTTTTCCAATTTGTGGCCCTCTGGATGTCACTGGACTGCATTTTCCATCAGCATAAGCCAACCATCATGCCCACCACTGCCATAGCTGAGGTTTTCACATCCAAATCAAATATATTGCTCTCTGCTACACTGAACAAGTCCATTAGCAGGCAGTTAGATAATCCAATCAAAGGTTCCTGCAAAAATAGATCCCAGAGTAGCCCTTGAGAAGCATTATGCCAAATTCCACATTTTTAATTCTCCAAATTATTTGTTATATGTTTTTGCCTGATGATACAAATGAAGACAAGAGAGTATTGCAGCCTTCTGTAACTTGGCACCTTTGAGACACAGGAGCCTATTCGGGATGCTGGGAGTTGAAGTAACAAATATCTGGAAGGCACCACATTGGGGGAGGCTGGTATAATATAACCCTTTCTGCAACTTTCCAGGATAGGATGTTTGTTGTTCTGTTAACCACCAGCAAGTCAATCATGAGATGGAAAATTCCAACAGGCTGTATAGTTTGTCTTCCTCATGTGGGTTTTCAACAAGGGTGTCATTCAGTTTATTACACAGCTTCAATGCACTGTCATGAATCAGCCATGAAAGACTGTGGGGAGTGTTTTGAAGCCATAACAAAGCAGGCTTATTTAGCTGAATAATGAATGTCAAAGGTGTTGTGTAAGTAATATATTCATATATTTATCACAATCAATTGCTCAGCAAGATCGACAACTCAGATCAAAGGGAGAAAGAATGGGAGATGACTCTCACTCTTGGCTTACATGTGACAAGTGCTGTGAGTGGATGTAAACAACTTCATTACACAGTTATGCTGGCTAAGATTATGAGAGTTGCAAATCAACAATATCTGGAAGGCCAGAAATACCCTATCCTTGTTCTTTGTGGATGAAACTCCCATATATGATAACATGTAGACTGTGTACAGTATGACCCCCATAGCTGCGAAACCTGCAGTTTCACATACCCATGTCTGAAAAATTATTCTCTCTAGGTGTTCCAGCGTGATTCTATGGTCAACTTCCAGCCCATGCATACCATAATCATGGTGGAGGAACTAGAAATGCCTAGAAAAGTGTTCTCTCTAGGCATTTCTGGGTCTTTCAGTGTCATTCTATGATATTCCTGGGCTGGAAGTCATTCAACTCATAGATACTAACAGGGTTCCCTATTATCCACAGTTTCAGGTATCCATGGAGGTGTTGTGTCTTGGTACATATCCCCCATGGATGCAGGGGTTATACTGTATGTCATAATGTGTGAGGAGTATACATTCATGTTTTGCACATGGACCTGGTATCTAGACATCCAGAAGTCATCCATAAATAAATGACATGGGACACTTGTTTTCTGGGTAGAAAATTGCCCAGGAGCCAACAGTCCCTTATTTTGAGCATTCTTCATTTGCATTTTGGAGGATATAACAAACAGCAGAAGACATCCACACTATTTCTTACCTTTTCCACAGTCCACACAATATAGTGAAAGAAATCTTTACCAGCCTCTGAAACTAAATGAGTGTGATTTGCCCAAGGGCACTGAGTAAGTTCCCATGATTGATTAGGAATTCAACCCTGGTCTCCAGAGTTGTAAACCAATGCTCTAACCACTATCCCATGCTGTCTCTGTCACACAGGGTTAGCAAACAGGAAAATACAGCAAAGAGTACTCTATGGGCCAGATGCTGAATTCCTTGGCAAGAAAAACAGCTGAAGACTGTGGCTGGTAGGCCACTATTCATCTTCTCTGCAGGAGAAGCCTTTCTCCACAATATGCACAATGCACCTTGCTGAGTTCCCCTTTCTTCCTATTCAGATGCCCAGTAGGCCAAGCCAATTGAATTTGCAAAGAGAGAGTAGACTTACATCGGGGTAGTAATCCACAGTAGGCACTAAGTGCTGGATGAGGGCTTCCAAAGATCCAGATAGCAAATTGTTGTCATTGTAACACAGCCCTTCACAGCTGTCCTCTTTTGACTGATACAGGTTCCGGTTGTAGCCACTGCTGTCGAACATAGCAGTAAAGGGAGGTGTCTGGGGCATATTTTCCTGAGAAGATAAAAGTAAGGAAACATAATTAAAACATAATTAAAAACAACTTAAAATGGAAATATTAAAATCAATGCAACAAAATAAAACAGTTTTAAAGGCAAAACTGAAGACATGACAATTCACAAGCTTCCTAAAGCAGCAAGATTTGGAAACTAAAACACAACTCTTCCAAATCTGAAAGCAGTACAATACAAGAGAATGTCTCTTCATGCCCATCAAGCTGGACATTGCATGTAAGACTATCCTCAGAAGGGACTCTGAAGTCCCTTGCAGCTAGGCAGGTCCATGACAAACATTAATGAAATGTGAACTTTTCAAATCAAGAAGAAGATAATCATACTCCCTGTAAAATTTTTCATCCTTTCAATTTGTCTCAACTGTTCATTTAGACTCAATTCAAATCACAACTTGAAGACGACATTTCATACACATGAATTTGCATGGGCAGCAATGGCCTTGCCCAAGGTTATGCAAACCAAGCAGACTTAACACATCACACACCCACTACACCCAACTGCATAAACAAGCTCTAAATACCAACACTATTCAATTTTGGATTTCCAAAGTCCATGGGTGGTGCTAGTTAATATAATCCAATTTTAGTGTCACTGGTTGAGCTTAACCAAGGAAGTATTCCAATGGTTTACAAAAACAAACAAGAAACACAGAAGTGCTAAATTCTTCACTGTTGATGGTACATTCAGCATGACCCCTTCATGTGCCTTTGGATCATCTCCCATAATCAACAAACAGTGTAAGGGAGTGCTAGTATTGTGTTAGGATTACCAAAGAAATCTGTAACTAGATAAAAGATGCAAAACAAGTTATTGCAACATTCTTCCTTGTGTTCCTATAAAGCAGCACTGTTTTGTTGTTTCCAACTGAACTCTTTCTTAGCAAAACCTTCAACTTTACAGCTATACATTTAGAGCAGAGGAGGGAATGGAATCATGATGCCCTCCAGATGTTGTTGGACTGCAACTACGAACAGCCACAGCCAGCCTAGCTAATGGTGAAGAATGCTTGGAGTTGCAGTCCAACAATATTTGGAGGGCTACACAATTCCCACTCTTCAGTTACAATTTGGTTTGTAGGTAATCTCCATTCAGGAATGAATTTTCAGAGGCTGCTACTCAGTAGTAGGGCATGCTTTTACACACACAGAGTTTTATTATTACTTAAGTGAGGTCATTGTGGTATAGCAATTTGAGTGTTGTGGTACTTTAAATGTTTAACACATCTGAGTTTTGTCACATCTGGGTTTTTGCTTTCAGACTAATAGATTTTCTGCTCTGGACTGAAATTGACTTTTTACACTGTCAAGGGGATGGCACTTTTCATCTCATACATCTCACTGCTTTCAATCCACAGTAGTGAGCATGACACTACTGTGTGAACAAGGAGGTAAAATTAGTAAGTAATTAAGTTCATTACAATGTGATGTTTGAATACACATCAAGAGGAACTGCTCGCATGTCTCTAAGTCTATCAGTTAAAATACTAGGTGTGGGCAATGACTCCAGATTTTAGGCAACAGGGTGGCATGCCTCTCTTAGTACAAGAGCATCCTAGAAAGAAGCAAACAATAGCACAGGTGGAGAAGCACAAAATGAAACCAAGAAAAATCACCATGATGAAAGCTAAAGTCCCAAACTGAAAACAGGCTAATCTCCCATGTCTACAACTCAAGCTTGGCATTTATATCAACATACACTGTGTGTCCTTGATCATAGCACCCAATGATTTTCATCATCTGACGATCAAATGAAATGCATTACATTAAAGTTAACAGCAGAATGCATTAAAGTTAACTACATTCATGGCTTAACTACATTAAAATTAAAATGAGAAGCAATACATTAAAATGGGAAAAAAATGAGGCAAAGCTTTAACTCAATGATGAAGGTCTTAGGTTCAGTCTCTGACATCTCCAGGTTGGGTTACAAAAGACTCAGTCTGAAATCCTGAAACTCCAATGGCATGTTGTTTTTTCCAAAGACTCAGCACACAGTGGGCCTATGGTATCCACTGGGATTTGGGTCCAGGAGCCATTGTGGATACCAAAATCCATGCATGCTCAAGTCCCATTTTAAAAAATGGCTTAGTAAAATGGTGTCCCTTGTATAAAATACCAAAATCATGCTTTCCTTTTTGGAATTTATATACTTTTGAATATTTTTAAGCCTTGTATAATTAAATCTGTGGATAAAGAATCTATGGATAACGAGGGCCTACTATATTGCCACAAGATACATTCAAAGTATGATAGGCTCAATTTAATCATCTTGCCCTCTATTGAGAGTTCAGGCTTGATTTACTCTAGAACCCAATCATTTATCTTTTTGTCAGTCCAGGTTATCCATAAAACTCTCTTCCGGTACCACATCCTAAATGTGGTGAATCTCCTCTTCTCAGCTTTCCTCACTATCCTGATTTCACACCGGTATACAGGTATTTTAAATACTATGGCATGAATTATTCTGATTTTGGTATTTAGTGATATATAGCTATCCTTCCAGAGTATTAGTCCTCTTCTGATTTCTTGACTACCATCTCCATCTCAATTAATGGCTGAACCAAGGTACACATTATCTTTAACTACTGTATATATTCATGTATAAGTCTAGAAATTTTAGTCAAAAATTGACCCCAAACAGCTGGGTGGACTTATCCATGGGTCAATGTAATTTTAACTGTCTTCCTTCTCTGTGTAGGATGGCAAAGGGTAAGAGCTTAGTTCATCCTGGTACACCCCAAAAGAAGAACCAAATCCTTTCAGCTCTTTCCACTGTGATGCTGCTTCTGGCCTTTTTGAATGCTTAGGTGGGGAAATGGCAGTGGTGGCACCTGTTTGGTGCTTCCCCTCAAAGAAATGCCAAGAGGAATCAGGCTTAGAAGGATCTGAATAAGACATTTCTGTATGAAGATAATAAACTTCATCCTTTACATCCTTTATTACATACCCCTAAGTTTTATCCTCAACTTATCCATGAGTCATATCAAAATCCATAATTTTGGCCTCAAAACTTGCCCTCGACTTATACGTGAGGTTGACTTATAGTCGAGTATATATGGTATTTTGATGTCTTCATGATCCATTTTAAAGTGATATAAACCATCTGTGGTCATTATTATTGTCTTCTTAATGCACAACTGTAATGTTGTTTTTGCACTTTCTTTCTTAACTTTTAATCGGTAGTCAACTCTCCAAATCCCCCAGCCAGCTGAACTTGGCTACTGGCCACAGTGGCCAAAGGCATTGTATTTATACACGTTCTCACATATACAAATATATAGACACATCCCACAGCTTAGACTCCTCTGAGCAATTAGGAAAGAAATCCAAACTGCAGCAGCAATTCATACAGCCAAGCTGTTGCAGTCTGGGTGCTGGCACACTGCGCGTGTGTGAACCCGTAACAAGTCTAAGCACTCCACCCCCCAGTCATCATTGAAGTGCAGATGCCATGGCTTCTCTTTCTCTATTGTGTGCCAAGTCCTCCAGGGATCTTGGTTGTGAGGAGGAGGGGAACTTCTCCTTTTTTAAAAAAATGAAATAAATAAATGCAGGCTTTGGAAATAAATGCAAGATTCGGTGCACGCTTCCCTGGGAAAACATCTGATTTTGAAGGAGAAGTGGCAATAGAAGACAGCCTGTGGATAAGTAGCTTCTCTTGCCCTCTCCATCTGTGCATTCTCCAACAAAGCAATTCTTCAGAAAGAGAAGCTATTAAGTTATTAGCTGGATTCCTGGGGACAAAAAAAAAAGGGGGGGGGGGAATGGAACCGCATGTAGAGAGCCAAAGCCTGGCTTGCTTCTGGCAGCAGGTCAGGACAATGAAGGCATTCAAATCCTACACAAGACTAGAGGATTCAGTGAGTAAACAATAAGAGAAAACAAAACTTGCTGCTCATGGAGTGGCATAGGGGAGGGAGAAAAGAGGGAAAAGACACACTGAGCAGAGCCTCCCTGGCCTACATGACCCCCTTGCTAATCCTTCTTTTCAAGAGCCAAAGGAGATTTGCATCAAAATAAGAGAGGGCAGCCGGCTCAGCATCTGAAAAGTCACATCCATCACCCAGAGCAGCTGTTCAACCAGAGGACTGGATTTCTCCCCAGCACAAAAAAGTCAGGAGGGGGTGAAGGGAAAGAATAAGAGAGGTCCACGTGCCAAAGCAGAAGGGAGAAAGGAGAGGGGGCAGACTTCTGTGGAACAAGGAGCAGTTAGGACAGGAACCCAGCAGGTGAAAGGCACTAAGAGAATGCCACATGTCGCCTTGGTGGGATAAAAGATGCACAGAAGGAGAAGGGGGTAAAATGCCCTCATCCTGTCTTCAACATTTATCATTACCAATGGAAGAGGAGAAAGAAAAAGAGATGTTCAAGGGAAGAGGCAACTAGAATTTTATCACTTCATGAGAACCAATAGGTTGCCTTCTTCCAAGAGTTTATTAAACAAACTTCCAGAATCCCAAGTCAGTACGGCCAGTGAGTTTTAGTTTGCAGTCCAAAAAAGTACCATGGCAAAGCTCTGTTTCCCATCACTATTTCTGTTTGCCTTACAGAAGCCTAAGCAAAAGCACACAACAAATATCTTCCCACTGATATTTCATCTCCATACTACACTTTGCAGCCAGTGGAACTCCTATGGACTCCCTTTCTTATATCACCAATAAAACTATTCTGTAATAAATTCTGGAACAAATCAAAACATAGTTTTTGTGGGTTTTTCAGGCTATTTGGCCATGTTCTAGAAGAGTTTATTCCTGATGCTTATGCTGGCGAAACACCAGGAATAAACTCTTCTAGAACATGGCCACATAGCCCAAAAAACCCACAAAATACTATGGATGCCAGCCATGAAAGCCTTTGACTTCACAAATCAAAACACCTAACCATACACAGGATTTTCAGCTTGCTTTCAGCCTCAAGGTCATATCCCAAATTACATAAAACGGATGCAGTGGCTCAGTGGTTAAGATGCCGACTCTAACAACTGCAAGCCGGGAGATTCGAGGCCCAGCCACCATGTGACGGAGTGAGCTCCCACCACTAGTGCCAATTTCTGCCAAGCTAGCAGTTTGAAAGCATGCAAATGCAAGTAGATAAATAGGTGCCATTTTGGTGGGAAGGTAACAGTGTTCAGTGCAGTCACACTGGCCACATGACCACTGGAGTCATCTTTAACAATGCTAGCTCCCTCAGATAAGTAATGGAGATGAGCACTGCCCTCCACAGTTAGACACAACCTGACAACCTTGTCAAAGAGAAGCCTTTACTTTTAAAGGGAAAGCCAGTGGTCAAGAAAAAGAAATCTAAATCCCCCTTGAGCATTTGGAACTAGCATTGTAGGGACATTTCAGGGACAGAATTTTCAGGTGTGCACTGGTATTAATTTACTCATTTGATTATAATCCCACTTTCTCCTAAAACTGGGACTCAAGGTAGCTCACCACAAGATTAAACACAACCACAGATAAAAACTCAAAGACGTTATGAAATCAAAATACAATGAAGTTATAGTATTAAAAGAAAACGGAATTAAAACAGCTTAAAAACAAAATGCAAAAAGTAGCGCACTGTCTCAATAATAGCCCTTGCCTCAGCAAGCAATCAACAAGGCTGCCCAAATAAAAAGATCTTTGCCTGGTTGTGGAAAAACAATGGGGAAGGAAGCCATTTTAACCTTCTTTAGAAGCAAGTTCTAAAGCAGAAACCAGCTGCCACGATGGCCACCTCTTTTCTTATTGTTTTAATGCTGTTGTTGTTTTGTTTCTTTTATGCTGATCTTCTATTCTATTCTATTCTATTCTTATCTCACTAAATGTACTTCCAAGAGTGGTGGAACAGAGAGAAGGGTCTTCTGCCCTGAAGATCTCAAAACCCTGGCAAGTTTTCCATGGGAGAATATTGTCCTTCAACTAGGCTGGTGGCTTTGGCATACTCACAAAAGTTTCCAGATTGCATCTGAGTAAGGCTCACACAATGCAAAGAGGAAAACTGTTTTCTTGCAGATGTCTGGGCTGTACCTATGAATACTGGGTTTATTAAGTATGGCTTCACTCCCTCCTCATGCATTAATGGATTGCATGAGGCACTCTTCAAAACAGGGCAGCTGTCAGTGGTGAATCAAAATCAGCTTCCACAGGCAGTCTCGGTTGTGGCCGCCTGGTCTGTCCCCCAATTTAATTCTGCATCTGCCTGTGCATTGGAGTGGAAGGTGAGAGATGATGGTGAGATGTTGTTAGACACCACACTCACAGGTCTTCTTGCTGAATAAGACATTTTATATGTCACCCAAATGACAAAGTTAATAGGAAATATAGGAAATATATATTCTATATATATAGGTCATCTGTCAACAGCCTCATATAACACAGAATAGCAGAACAATGTTCAAAGGTCTTCAATTTATTATTCTAGTCAGGGTCCCCCTTCAAACACATCTGAATCAAGACTTCACAATGGATAAATAATTACACTGAGCAACTGTGCTGGTTTTATAAATGAAAAATCCAGCCACAGAGGAAACTCAGCCACTAGCAGCTGGTGCCTTTCATATTGGTGCAGTGGCAAATCTAAATTTGGGTTTTAGTCCAAATTTTAAAGGAGAAATCCAATATGCTGATGCTCCAGGCAAGGAAGATGGTTTTTACAAAGAGAACAGAAAATGGGATGGAACCTGAGAAGATGCCAGTGGAAAACTGAGCAAAAGGTCCACTGATGGAGGTGGGGCTTCAATATCATGCACAGCTCTTCCCCCTACCCCACAGACAATGGATACAGAATACATTATGGAAATAAAACATTTTTGTTACTTAATTATCATAATTTGTGTCATGGAAGCCATCTTTTCTCATTTTCTGCAAGGGAATTCTCCTTTGTGGAATTCCTTGGACATTCAGGCATGTTAAAAGACACCTTTCAGATAATAAACACATAGGATAAAGTTACGTCCTACTGATTTCAGATGGTCTGCTATGAGTAACTGTACCTAAGCAGGATCAGATTTCTTTTCACAAACTTAAAAGCTTTATCTCTCCTCCCCTCTCCCTGTTTTCTTCAGAGAGATCTTTGGTGCTCAAACTAGATAAATTTCCTTAAAATGCATTCCATCTCCACCTGCTTTTTTTTTAAGTGAACATTTTCAAGAATGGAATGTGTTAACACCCTGAAATTCAGCCACTGTGGCATAAAGCATAGATTAGCAGACAAGTAATTATGAAAGTACTGAAATATAATGGTCCATCAAAGACAATGAAAAAAAATCTCTGCCTGCTGCTCAAGCTCTTTTCAAGGAAGCCAGGTGATTTATGGAATGAATTAATTTGAAAAGCATACACAATAGACTTAGACTAGCCAAAGCAAGCAATTAAAACCCACACTTTCTCTATGCAGGAGGCACCATTTGAGGCAAACACTGCTTTTTCAAATCATTATTTATGATCAAGCAGCTGGAAGAAAAAAAGAAGTACTTCCAGACAACAGTCCATGATGAAGACAGGATAGAGGTAAGCATCTTCTTGCTAGTTCACATCTGGATTCTCTGCCCACTCCCGCTCTTTTCTACCTGTCCTAATCAAGCTATTTCAAACGTTGCTGCTTCTGTTTTAGTTTTTGTTGTTTTAAATGCAAATTCTCATAGATGCATAGTCAAAAATAAGCTCCAGTTGAAATAAATGGGACCTACTCCAAGCAGCCATCCAGGTGCTGAACCCTGATGCAGACAAAAGTTCAGCACCAGGACAGCAGCCATACAAACCAAGAGTGGCCATAAAACTGAACGGATTAACAGCCCTGTGGCAACAGAACCACTAGACACTTTTGCTCTCTGGTAAATTGGCATTGGATTGCAGTCTTAGAAAGCATGTGTCTAAATCCATGAGAGTCTTAACTCTGCATGCAGCATTACAGATTCACTCTCCCACAACTCTGATTAAATGTGGAAAGCTTGAAGCTCTTGCCAACCTGCTGCCAGCTGGACAACTACTGCAAGTATAATGGCCTTGCTAGACCAAAAGTCTTAACTCTGTATAACATAGCTCCACATGCCAGATAGGCCATAAAATCTCAATTCAGATGTGTAGTACTAAATGCCACAACAAATATGGATCTCAAAGCCTGCTACATTTACCAAAAGGTCACTGAGTAAGCCTTGTCTATCAGAGGACTATAACTAACCAACTAATGTTTTCATGACTGGTCCCAAACAATGAGGAGTGGACAGCCTGCAGTCTTGAGGGGTGCATGCTGGCCTTTGGTTGAATTTCGTACAGTTGCCAAAGAGCCCAGAAAGAAAGGGGAGTCAAAAAGGAAGAATACAATGAGGTAGAGGCAAAATGGGCCAAGGATTACTTTCTCCAACAAACAGCCATCTGTCTTTCAACAAGCTGCCTGCTGGTTGAAGAGCAACCAATGTGGGCAAGGCTATCTCCTGCCCTTCAGCCTCTTGCCCTGAGTATAAGTTACACATCAGGACTATCAGATGTTGTGGCATATTCACTTCTTTAAGAGTGATTCATAATTTTTCATGATCTATACAATCAAATGCTTTACTATAGTTTATAGAGCACAGGCTGGTTTTGTTTTGAAACTCCTTAGGATGTTCCATTATTCAGTATGGCCTGTTACAGACTGCCAAAATAAAGCTGCTTCAGGTCTCTTTGGAAATATGCTGTTTAAATGATGCATGGGTCCTACGAGTCCGGAGGTCATGTCAAAGTCACACTCCATTCCTAAGCACTGGAGTGCAGCTTTGGTGCAGCTTCCGGATTCATAGGATGCATGCATCATTTAAACAGCATACCTCCAAAGAGACCCGAAGCAGCTTTATTTTGGCAGTCTGTATGTTTGCAATATGATCCCTAATGCCTCTTCCCTTCCTGATCCCCACTTGGACCTCTGGCAATTCTTGCTCCATATATGGTAAGGGTCTTTTTTGTAGAATTATAAGCCTCATCTTGTTGGCATGAAAAATTAATGCAATGGTCCAGTGATTAATGCAGTTCTTGGTCTCTCCTTTCTTGGGTATTGGTTACACTGGGTGTTTCCAGTATGTAAGCCATTGTTTTGTTTTCCAAATTGCCGTCAGTATTATGAAGTGCAAAGATATAAAACAGAACACTAAACTTACAATCATCCAAGCCATAATATTTTCCATCACCACGTAGGGATGCAAGAGCTAGACAGTAAAGAAAGCCGACAGAAAGAAAATCAATTCATTTGTTATGTGGTGGCAGAGGAGAGTGCTAAGGATACCATGGACTTCAAGAAAGACAAACAAATGGGTCCTAGAACAGACCAAGACAGAAATCTCCCTGGAAGCTAAGTTGAGACTGTCATACTTTGAAAGCTTGCAACATGTATAATGTGCATTTGGGTTGGCCCAATAAAGGTATCACTGTTTTGTGGCTTTTGGATGATACTGTACTATACTTTGGGCATGAGAAGGCAGGCCTCATTGGAAAAGTCAATATTGCTGGGCAAGGTGGAGGACAGTAGGAAGGAGGAAGACGACATACCAGATGGATAGGCTCAATCAAGGAGGCCACGGCCCTGAGCCTACAGTACCTGAGCAGCGCAGTTGAAGACAAGGGGTCTTGGAGATGTCTCATCCAAAGGGTCACCTTGAGTTGTGGTTGACTCGAAGGCAGTTAACAACAACATTTATGAGCAGTGGGTTCACAGAGTTCAGGAACTGTAGGAACACAGAGACCCAAATTTTCCTTGCCTAGTGGAATCTCATGTGATTATACTGATGTTAATTTCTTCCAGTGGAATTTAGCTAAAGGAAGGGACAGACGGGAAAGAGAATAGTTACACTACCCGCCTTCTGTTGCCAGATTACTTCAGCTGCCAGCAATTCTCATGCTGAACAGAAGGTGGAACCTGACTCTAAGCCCTTGGATAAAAGTCTGGATATTTCAAACAATCACACCTACAAAGTCAACAGATTAAGCAAGGTATTTCAATAACACAGAAGAGGCACGATGTATGGCAAAGAGAATGCTCACCCCCACATAGGTTAAAAGAGAGGGAGGTATTAATGTTAGTGGTGGAGGGAATAGGAAGATGCTTTTAAGATGAGTAAGTGTTTTTTAACTTTTCACCTCTTTATTCAGACATACTTGAGGCATGCACACCCACACATTTTACGGGGACATTAGAACAACATTCTTTAGACTAAGCAGAATAGGGCTGAGTCACTTGGTTGTTTTGCAAAATGTCTCAGGATTTTGCCTATTTTTACATTAGGCTAGACAGAAAGAAATAGAGAGAAAGAGGGAAAGGGAGGAATATACAAAATATACAGTCATGTACTAACATCTTTCTTGTTACAATTTTTTTCTACAGTGCAAGTTGTCAAGAAAAAGAATGCAAGGGGATCTTGTAGCAGCTTTGAGACTATCTGCGATAAAGAAGTTGGCAGCATAAGCTACTTTTGACATAGAGGCTGTGCAGACCACCCCAAAGGGGTGGCCGGCAGCTGCCTCCAGCTGTAATGGATTGGGGCTGTGGCAACCGCATGCTGCAGCCACAATCTGACCTTTGCAGGGCACAAAAAGGAGCCACTTTTTGTGGCTCCTTTTTGTGTCCTGCAAAGGGCATGATAGTTGTGGCGCCTTGGCTTTAAAGTGTTCCTTTGGCCCTGCATCTTGAAGACACAGCGCTAGAGGAGCACCATGATGCCACACACCATGTGGTGCAGCATGCAGCATCACACTGTCCTGGGGGTGGCACCAGTCCATGTGTCATATGGACGCCATGCCCAGACTCCACCCCAAGGCCGGCTTTTCCTGCCAGTATGCACAACCCCTAGGTCCACTTTATCGGATGGATGGAAATACATCTGATGAAATAGACTTCAATTTAGGAAATGCCTGCCTGCATTTCCTAAGTAGACTTATCCTACCAACTTCTTTCTTGCAGATAGCCTCAAAGTGCTACAAGATTTCTCTGCATACTGATCCAGACTAACACAGATATGTCTTTGAATAAAAAGAATATCTTAATAACAGCATTGTCACAGCTAGAGATAGACACTTTCTTCCCATTCTGCATTATTACATAAACTGATGAAGGACAAACTTTTCAGCTGTGTGCCATCAGTCACCAAAGCAGATATAGTAATGCCACTCCAGTGTAAACCACAGTACAAAAGCCAGACCACTGCACCTCAGTGATGTTTTGTCTCATCTATTGAACCAAAGAGTCTACAGCAGTGTAGCCTGGGGAAACTAGGAAGAAGAGATGAGACAGTCAACCTTGTCAGTTCTTCAACTTCAGCTGGGATGGACCATTTCTCACATTTTACATTTAACAGTTAAAAAGTGCCAAGCATAGATATATGGCTCTTGGCCATCCAGCATGCCAACAGACACTCTGTCCTATGTCCCCAGATCTGAATAAAATGTCACATTTTAAGCTAAATGTTACAGCTGGGCTACCCAATTCTTAAATACCATTTTCTGACCATTGCTATCCTGTTCTTTAAACATGGACAGAAAAGAGTAAAACCAGAGGCAGGTCCCATCCATATTAATTTCTGCCAATTATATATTAGCATTAGGGAAGGAGAGGCAGATTTATTGTCATCTGCCTACAAAAGACTACTGTCCTCTTAATAGCACTACAGCAATGTCTCAACAGGTCTTACTGGAAGAACAACATGGACTGAATGTTTTTCTGTTATGCACCAGTTAACAGAACAAGGAACTCTTCCAGTACACAGCAAGTAAGACTACAGCCCAGAAGGAAAGAAAGTATAAAAAGAGGTAAAAAGGAATTCATACTGTTAATATGCATATCCAATAATTATTTCCATTCTTCTCTATAATGACACCCTTCCTCTGGATTAGCCCCAGTATAATTCTTTGCTGTTATTTATTAAAAGTGTGTCCTGCAATCTGGAAAACCACTGGGAAAACTCACAGGGAACAGTTACTATTGCCTCCAGTACTTCTAGTACTCACTGTGAAAAGAGTAGAATCAAAGCAAGACACTATCAAGGCCTGTGTAACTCAGGCTGTGGTACCCATTTCCAAGCACCACACACCAATGCAAAACAACAGCTTCACACAGAAGCAGGCATGATGCAGTTGTTGCTTTTGTTGTTGTTGTTGTGTGCCCAAGTCGATTCCAATTTATGGCAACCCTAAGGTGACTCTATCACATGGTTTTCTTGGCAAGATTTATTCAGAGGGACTTTTGCCTTGCCTTCTTCTAAGGCTGAGAGAGTGTGGCTACAAAGACAAATAAATGGGTTTAAGAGCAAATCAAGTCTGAACTCTCTCTAAAAGCCACAGTTATTAAACCAAGACTGTTGTACTTTAGACATAAGAAATTTTTTTTACTCATTAGAAATGACAATAATACTTGGTCAGGTGGAAAGCAATAGGAAAACAGGAAGACTGCGTTCCATATGGATTGACTCAACCGAGTAAGGCACAGCCCTGAATATGCAAGACTTGAGCAGAGTTGTTAATTATGATGTTTTGGAGTCTCTCATTTGTAAGTTGCCAATAAGTCAAAGCCAACTTGGAGATAAATTAACAACAACAATAGCTCTCCACACAGCTGGGACTGCCTTTCACTCTGGGCTCAGTAAAGGCCCTGAACTACTCAGATGTTTACATGACTCTTCACCAAAAAGGAATAAAATAAATTATTCCATTTTCTATTTTGCATGAAGAGAAAGTGCTTTACCCCTACACCTGTCTCTCTCAAAGCAAATGCACATCTAACAGAGCCATCACACATTCTTGTTCCCTGTAGCAATTTGTGAAATTTTTATGCAGCCCTTCTCTGAGGAATGCAGAGTTTTTACACAGTCCTTTCCCCTCACCTCCATGACATCTTTGAAGCAACCCTGTGTAGTACGCAAGGCTGACTGGACAGGTAAGAAAATTCATGACAGATTTGCCTTAGGATCACCATATGTCAGAAACAACATGAAGGCACACAACAATAACAATGTGCCTTGAAGTCAGCTGTTGTCTTATGGCAACCCCATGAATTTCATAGGGTTTTGTTAAGCAAGGAAGACTCCTGATATTCATTGCCAGTCTCCCATCCAAGTATCATACTCTGTAATGCAATATTGACCATCTAGTGATAATCATAGCCACTTGAAACATCTTAGTTGTGTCCATACAAAATATGAATTGATAAACAAGCTTTGAATCAAGGTCTCTCCCTCTTTAAAGCAGTTTTCCTCGTGCTGATCAGTAACTGTGTAACACAGCCATATATAAACCATTACACAGTGTCTTTGGAGAGGAAGGAACGAGTCACTGGTTCATATCTGAGTCCTGCTTGTCAGCTCACCATCCTATGATCAAAACAAGCATAGGTCAGAATCCTCCTTCCCTCCCTGTGCACACCAGAAATTCTCTTCCAATTAGCTTTCTTCATTTACATCTCATCCAGTCCTAAATTTAGAGGAGTTAGCAACAAACACACACTAAGAGAAGGGGGATGTTTCTGTCTTGTCTCCACGCTTGGCAACCAGAACCAAAACAAACCACTAACACATATAGATGGGGAATGGAAGAATCAGTGTAAACTCAATCTACAGAAGCAGGAAATCCACCAGCCATGCCAAAGCAAATCTAAACCTGCCACCTCTGCAGTTTCATTTCTTGGCAATCCCTTTTCAATTCTCTGCAGTTGTTTGGACCACACACACACACACACAGGGAAAGAGAATCATCTGCTGGGAATTCATCATGAGTGCAAATGGAGTGGAGCCATCAGAGGAAAACTTGGGAGCAAAAGCCCTGGGTCCCAAAAACAGCACATCTGTCCCACCTCCTTCTGCCCAGTCCCAAAACCAAGAAATCTAAAATAGCCTAATGATACACAGCATGGATTCTTTATCCACAGATTCAAGCATCCATGGCTTAAAATATTTTTAGAATCTATACATTCCAAAAAGCAAACCTTGATTTTGCATTTTACATAAGGGACACCATTTTAATGTGTCATTGTATTTAATGGGACTTGTGTATCCATGTATTTTGGTACCCATGAGGTCCTGGAACCAAACCTCAGTGGATACCAAGGGCTCACTGTACTACAATAGAATCCTAATTCAGATTAAGACTAAACTAGAAAGGAAATGGCAATGTGACACAGAAATCTGAGATCCTAGATTCACTGATTATTCTAACTGGACTGTACAGGAGGACATACTTTAAGAGCAGCCCAGCTGGATGAGACCAAACTCCTTCTAAGCTACTACATCCAACATAAACCCCAGAAATACCTCAAGGACAGGAACTCCAATAGGTCCAGAGGTCCATTTTCTGCCCCTGCATACCCTCCATGGGATGCACAAACAACTAAAAATACTTTAAAAATTGGGAAGGGGACTTGAAATGGCCATAAATCCAGTTGTGTTTTGGCAAAACTGACATTTTTAATATCAAACAAAGCATGTAAACTGGAATGGTAATTTAGCCTTCAGAAAAAGGGCAGTTTGGGATACAAGAAGGGCTAGAAAAACATCATGGAAAGAAATGATGTACTTTGCCCATCTCTACTCTAGACTCCAGACTCTCCACAGCCAGAGAGTAGAAGAAACAGCCTCTTTCTTTGTATGCGTTTGATATATAACAGCCACATTGGGCCCTTGATATCTTCTGGGGTTTGGTTCCAGGACCCGCACGGATACCAAAATCCATGGATGCTCAAGTCCCATGAAATGCAACAGAATGGTAAAAAGGTGTCCCTTATATAAAATGGCAAATATCAAAGTTTGTTTCTTGGAATGTATACATATTTTAATATCCTCAAGCCATGGATAGTTGAACCCATGGATAATAAACCCATGTATATTGCCCCAAAGCATGGATGTTATCTTTAACCATCATAACTAATAACTAATGATGGATTATTATCCATCATGAATTCCTCCAATTTTGATGTCAAGCAAGCTTTCAAGAACAACAACCAGACAATATTTAAAAGCCAGGGTGCACTGAAGCGCTTGAGAGGTTCAGGTTGCGACCTGGACATTTAAAAGGTCTATTCTGTAAATAAACAGAATTCACCTCTCAATGAATGGGGATCAGGTTGCAAGTCTACTCCAGTCTGGTTCTTCCCCCAAGTACCATCTAAAACACATAGTAAGTGCATTTCAGCCCCCATGACTCAAGGAAGGGGATTGTTTGGCTGTCTGTAAAGTCACCTGTGAAGAGGATCTAAACCACTCACATCCCCCAGTGACTCCCATTGGGACATCAGCTCTTGATCTCTTATCAGTTCCTTGCTCAAAAAGGCTGCCTTTTGCAAATGTAAGTCAGATTCCTTCTGGGTTCTGGTTAGACCTCTAGGTCTCCTCTTCCCTCCCCCATTCTTGGGGCTGTTTCCACTCCTAAGGCAAACGTATCAAGGTGTTGGCAAGTTCCTTCAGAGGGGGTTTGCCATTGTCATCCTCCGAGGCTGAGAGAGTGTGACTTGACCGAGGTCACCCAGTGGGTTTACAGTGCTATATTCCACTATAGGAGTCTAGGGACTCCTGGACTTTATAGTTTTGTGAGGCACTAGAGCTCTGGAATCATAACGCTACAGAAGGGTCTCTGTGACCAGACACTTCCACCACAAACCCTTTGACAGGGTGGCCAGCGTGTCCTCAATGCAAAGGAGCATCGGAAAAAATGGAGGACAATGTAGGACTTGACCCAACTACAAGCTATAAACCCCCTCCTATAAAGATCAACCCATGCTTCCAAATGCACCTTTTGGAATGGCTCCTGGGCTGGAGGAGGAAATGGAGGACACGTCCGGGGAAAAGAGGACAGCGGGGGCTTACCTGCCTGCGACCCAACCGGTCCCTCCAAGCAAGGCTTCGCGGGAGACCTCCCGCCGGAGCGTGTAGACGAGCTCCTGTCGCGCTTCCAAAGCGAAAGGCACTTCCTGTCCAAGTGCAGCTGGGAAGCCACCCCTGAGTCCTTTCCCAGCCTCGGGGGCCCTCTCTAGCAAAGCTGCCAAAGGCAAAGCGATGCTGTTCTGACCAAAGGGCCGGGAGTCTTCCAAAGTCCCTGCGATCGCGCAGCACTAACAGCCTCCGCGGCTTCAGCGAAAGGACTAGTGAGTCTAGCAGCTGCAACCCCGCCCCCTGGTCCAGGTCCCTTGGCCCCGCCCCTCCCAAATTGGGCCACCAATCCCAGGCCGGGGGTGGGGCTTCTGGGGAAGAAGAGGCGGAGCACCAGGGAAGCCCATCCCAGCCAAGGGGGGGGTCTTTGTTGCTAGTGGTAGCTGCCCTCCAGTCAATCTCCACTTGACCATGATGGTGGTGGTGATGGTGTTTATGTCCTGCCTTCCTCCCTGTACAAGGAACTCAAGGCAGCTTACAAATCTAAAACAGTCCCAAGTTCAAACACTATAAAACATGCAAAATGCAACTTAAAAAAACCATTAAACAAGGCTTGGTGCCCCTAGGGCTGGTGTCACCCGGTGCGGTCACTCATGGTGCCACCTCCCCCCCCCATTGATTCCTCCTCCCATTTCACACTAGATAGAGTTCTTAGTCATGCTTTTTTTTTTTTTTTTTTTTTTGGTTCTGGGGGGGGTTTGGGGCGTGATAGAGTTTTTTTTCATTTTTTTTTTTTTTTTTTTTTTGCCTTAATTGGGGGGGGGGGGAGTGACATAATGTATTTAAATATATGCTGTATTCTATATTGTATTTTATTTGTTATTGTAAGCCATCTCAATCCCACGGGAGAGGCAGCGTATAGATAAAAATTTTATTATTTCATTATATAATGAGAGAGATCTGGTAGCACCTTTGATTGCGAGTTCCTGCATGGCAGGGGTTGGACTGGATGGCCCTTGGGGGTCTCTTCCAACTCTAGGATTCTATGCTTACTGCCTAATTAATGAGGAGCTCGTTGTTTGTAGGTCTAAGATGCTTCCTCCTGTATTACGTATCTGCAATCTGAAGATGCCAGCCACAGATGCTGGCAAAATGTCGGGCATAAACTCTTCCAGAACTTGCCCACATAGCTCAAAAAACCCACAAAAAACTATAGAAATGAAATCATTTGTTTGTTGGCCGTCTGGCTGGCAAACCTTTGCCAATTTTTCTAATTAGCCATGTGAAGAAATAAACAGCTTTAGGATAGGCAATGTGCAAACTGTAAAAGTTCCTGTGTCAATTAATTACAATTCAGCACCAGCAAACGCATGTCCCCATCAAACTGGTTTAAAGCATTGGAGAGCATTTGGATCAATGCAAGCAGCTGAAATACTAGGACACAGCAGTGATCAAGAATATTATTCCTATCTGTAACCATTTCTGAAACCATTTCTCCTTGTTCCACTCCACCAAATGCATCTGAGGAAGTAGACTGAAGTCTACCAAATCTCACGCTGCTTTCAGTTAGTCTCAAAGGTGCTACAAGGTCTCTCTACATACTGTTTCCACAAACTGACACGGCTAATCTGCCTGCAATGAATGATGAAAAACCTCACCCTTTCTTTCATTGCTGTTACAGCAATTGGGGATTTTAGATAGTATAAGGCTTGCCCATGCACATACTCAGAGAACCAGCATGACACAATGGTTTGTGCATTGGACTATGAACAGGGTAGCCATGTCAGAAATGACTTGAAGGCACACAACAACAAATGCCGATACTCATACTTCAAGTTTCTCCATTTGCTCACCTATCTATTGCAATGCATGGTCATAAATACTTTGTGTATCTAAACAACTAGCCCATGTCACCTGAGAAAAGTCTAAGGCCTGTGGCCATATAAAAATGCCCTCTTTGTCTCTGTCTCTCTTTTTGTTTTCCCTCAGCTTCAAGATGATGAGTTAAAAAGCTAAGCTCACTGGAGCTCTTTCTTTTACCTAATATTTTTGTAGGTTAGGCTACAGGTACTTCAAAAATATGTACATTCCAAAGTGTAAACTGCTACTAGCTTAAGTAAATACAAGCAGGCAGCATCAAGTTACAAAGTAAAGAACTGATTGCTAAAAGCAATTGGTAAAGTTCTTTTCTTTGTAACCTGATGCTGCCTGCTTCTATTTACTTAAGTTCGCCAGAGTCAGTGAAGCATGGAAGACTGAGGCATGTTACTCTGCTAAATGCTGCTGAGGAAGCCAAATGTACTTCCTAATAGATTTAATTCCTTGTATTTTTTCTCTAAAGGACTAACATTCAACAACAGAATAATACACAGATTAACATGCAAATCACCTCCTCTCAACCAACAGTATATATACCCCACTCTCTTTCATGTCAGCATTCTCTGAAGATGCCAGCCACAGATGCTGGAGAAACATCAGGAATAAACTCTTCTAGAACATGGCCACAGAGCCCAAAAAACCCACAAAAAACTATGGACGCCGGCCATGAAAGCCTTCGACTTCACATTAAAAAGCATGCTGTCTGGCGTGAAATGAGAGGAGGTCAATGGTGTGTGTGTGTGACACTAACTGCTTTATCACACAAGGGGCAAACAGGATTTAAACGAGAGTTAAACTAGAGAAAACCAGGAAATGTCATGTGATAAACACCAGGCATTTCCTGGTTTTCTCTAGTTTAACTCTCGTTTAAATCCTGTTTGCCCCCTAGTATGATAAAGCAGTTTGAGGTACTGCACCAGGTGACACCAACCCCAGTGATGCCACTGGTGAAGGCAGCTCAAGTTCTGCAGCTGTGAACTCTTAATGTAAATCAATGTCAAACTGACAATTTGTAAGCCACTCTGGGACCCTTTTTGGCTGAATGGTGTGGTATAAATGCTCTGAATAAACATGTATTTTTTTTTAAAAAAAAGCAACAAAAGATGAGACTAATTTGAATCAGGGTTAGTAGCAGGGAAAACAACCCTTTCTCCCATACTGCAGACCCAATTTGAATGATCCATGCTCCTTATTGTGGGGGCACAGATGTGCAACTTTTCTGTCCATATGATTTTGGTTCTATTACTAATAGCACCAGGGTGTTGGTGGTGGTAAGAGAACCCTTCTCTCTCTCTGTACCATGTCTTGAATCCAGATATCCTCCCTCAGCTGCTTTTTGGAAAATGAAGGTGTATAGAAGGTTAGAGGTTATGAGATACAATGTGTTGCCACCTCATCTCTCTGCCCAGATAGTGAAAAAGAGGCAGAGCCTGAAAAAGTTAACTTTTGGAGATGATATTTCCCAAAATCTGCTAGGCAATATGGCTACCAGCTATGTTGGCTGAAGGAAACTGAGAACCATTGCTGAAAAAAGTAATTTTTCCAAATTCTAAAAGCATTGATCAGAAGACAGACTTTTCAGAAAGATCAAGACAATCTTTCTCTAATCCAAGAAGGGCAGAGTAAACCACTGGGTAATGTAGACATTTGTCCCAGTGCCTCTAGGAAACAATATGCAGCAATTCTTTTGCATATTTCCCATACGTAGTGGTGGCTTTTGGCATGTGCACCATTCTTCTTCAAGCAGACATCTCCAAACAGTGAGTCAGGAAGTAGTACTGAGTGCTTACTCATGTTACCTGAGGCTCTTGTAGGTGAGGAAATTTGACTGAGTCTTTTTTGCAGCCCTAAATGTGCAATTAAGGTAAAGTGTGGTGGAGGTGAATGAGGCTGAACGAGTTTTTACGTCACTGTCTGAAATATATCATGGTCAGTCATGTCACTTCCATTGAGCTCTGGTCTTGGGTGAGTTGATCAACCAGCCAGGGTTGACGAAACACAGAGGTAGTACAATTGAGCAACTGGGAGACACAGAGAATGGCAAAGGGAGCAAGTTTCACCTTGCATGCCGGAGCCATTGAGGAAGCAAAGGCTCATTGGCTTTCTGACATCCTTCAGTTCTAGCTGTGGGCCACTCAACAGCCAATGAATGCATTGGTGAATGAGGGGAGAGGGTCAGATAGTGACACTAGATGGAAATAGATCCCCATTGGATTCGTCATTGGATTCTCCATCTATAATGGCGAGCCACAGCATTAAAGCAAATTGTTTCCCAAGCAACAAGGATGGGAAACCCTTGACATTCCAGATGTTGGACATCAGCTCCCAGAAGCACAACCCAAATTTTCAATGACAAGGGAATGTAGGAGCTGCAATATGGAATATTTAAAGGGCACCAGGTCAGGTGAAGTATGACATAACCATAGAGTATAACCAGATCCCAGTGTTGTTAGAGGTAGCAACCTTATCATGCCTATACTCAGTAATTATTAATAATCAAAGATATAGCTGTGTTAGTCTGTTTTAGCATTAAAATACATAAAAGAATCCTGTAGCACATAAATTAATCTTAAAGCTGCTATAGAGTTCAGAATTTGCTAGTTTGCATGATGTAGGCATTGTTGTAGGCATTCATGTAATTTCCTGTTTGTTGGTTGTAGCCACAACATCTCTCTTCTGGCATCTGTTAGTCCAACTTTGTCCATCCCCCCCATTTTGTAGCCTCTAAATTTACCCTAAAGACACCAGATTCTGTCTGATCTTGGAAGCTAAGCAGGGTCAGCTCTGTTTAGTACTTGGATGAGAGACCATCAACAAATACCATCTGCTATGGGGTATATTTGAGATGCAAGGAACTGGCAATACCATCTCTGAGTATTGCTTGCCTTAAAAAAACAAAACTGAAATTCCTGGACTTGCCATAAGTCAGTAGGCAACCGAATGATACATACACAGACATAGTATAACTGGAGGAAGCAATAATAATTATGCAACTTAAAGGAGAGGGCATAACTAACTGTAACATGACTAGAAATTACAGTACTTTAAATTAAATGCCAAGTCCTTTGAGGGAGCAGTCACATGCTGGAAAAAAATAGAAACTGGTTGATTGATTTTTGCGGTGCTCTAAATAATATCTGAATCAGCACATTTGGTTTACATTATTGTACTGAAATATTTGCAACAATATAAAGTACCTAGTACCTTTGTCTATACCTGAAAGCACACTATTTTTAAATAACACATAGCTAACTGATATATCAACATTTTAACATTCTTTTTCTGAGGTAGAGCTGCAGTATCATCAGCTTCACTCAGTTCCTCACTACACTATTTTTCAGTTCTCTTTGGCCTCATTCCCACTACAGTATAAACCGGTTTTTGAGTCGAATTGATAAAGTGATATAGCGCCGAATAGAGGTTCACACTATTTGAGCAGTGATTGAACGTTACCGGTTTCAATTTAATCCACTTCACATTCACAGTCATCAATGATTCTGTTCAACATGGAGTCACATTACAAAGCTGACTATGCCACAGGGAACCAAACCAGATTCGCAGCTTGTTCACAATAGTGAATCGATTCGTTGCAAAAGATGTGGGTAATTCAGCAGATCCAGAAGAAGCTCTTTAAATGGGTTTAGCACCGGGGGGGGGGGGGGCCTTCACAAACCACATCAGGGAATTGGTGCAAGTGTGAATAAGGGCCATTTAAACCAGTTCAGATCTGCTTGCAAACCAGTTTATTATTATTAAGCTGAGAAAAATCTGTGATTCAGTGCAACTAGTTGAACATTTAGTGAAACATTATTTCACCAAAGAATGAATCAGAGCGTGTGAGTACAGGCAACTTATCACATTTTTTGTCTCAAGTATTTGTACTTGTGACTGATTAAGCGGCAAGAGATTTTGCTAAACAGAAACAAGCTTAGCAGTGCATTCATTTGTTAGCCGGTTCCTTAGGGTTTGTAAATGCATGTCTCCTTAGAAGAGTATCTTAAAGTTCATATCCTACATTTAGCCAACTTAATTGATTGTAATGCAACTACCCAAACAACTATGAATCTACACAGATGGTTTGGAAAATGTTCCATGAAAAAATGGAGCATGGGGGGGAGGGGAAATACCCTCATATTTCTGGTCACTGATACAGCACTATAGCATACAGAAATGGTAGGTTTCCTTCTTCAACTGCATCTGCTACCTCAGTTAAAAAAAAAAAAGTGCTACGCTCATAATAATGGGATAGATTTCTCCCTAATGCTAACATCTGCACATAGGTGGGAGTGTAATTGGTAAGGAACAACAGAACAACCTCTTAGGCCTGTTTCAGACTGCCAAAATAAAGCTGCTTCGGGTCTCTTTGGAGGTATGCTATTTAAATGATGCAGAGTCCGGAGGTCGCGCCAAAGCCACACTCCATTCCTAAGCACTGGAGTGCAGCTTTGGTGCAGCTTCTGGATTCTTAGGATGCATGCATCATTTAAACAGCATACCTCCAAAGAGACCCGAAGCAGCTTTATTTTGGTGGTCTGTAACGGGCCTTAGCCTTCTCTGTCAGAGAGCTCTGATACCACAACAACAAATTATTATTATTATTATTATTATTAACCTTTATTTATGAAGCGCTGTAAATTTACACAGCGCTGTACATGCAATCTTTTTAGTTAGACGGTTCCCTGCCCTCAGGCTTACAATCTAAAAAAGACATGATACAGAAGGAGAAGGGAGTGGTGACGAGAAAGGGTAAGAGGTCCAGCAGTTCCTCTCAACCTCCGAGGCCTGGACCAAGGCAGATGGACTGGAGGGAGGGCAAGGCTTCAAATCTCAGGATTCCCTAGCATTGAGACATTGAAGTTAAAGTGGCGTCAAAGTGGATTATTTTTGCAGTGCAGATGCCACCATAATCACTGCCATGTACTTGTACCATCTTTGAGACTGTGTGAAAGCTGTCTTCCTCACAAAGTCTCAATATCCGTTTGCATATTGATATTCCAGACTAACATGGCTATGTCTCTGAATTCTATCCCTACTGTCATGTAGTTAGGATTATATGTCTTTGGGGTATGTATTTTTCAAAAATGATTGATGGACCCTAGAGTTAGGAAGAGAATGATTGTGTTATAATATAAAAGGCTAGCTATTAAACAATATAGAAAATACCAAGTTTGACAAAGCCTCTGGTGAAATGAACCAAATAGTTTGATTTTGAGAAGGAAATGAATGGGGAGATTCTTGTTTTGCAGCCCTAATAAGACTGGGAGAGAGTAGAGATCAACTTGGTGAACTTTCTGGTTATTGATGCTGACTCTAGAGGATTTTTTTTTTTCTTCAAGTTCAGCTTGGTGGCCTTTTCCATCACTACTGAGTCTAGGGAATAAAAACCAGTTTCAACAGAAGCAGAAAGGATAATAAAACTGGGAAAGCAGGCTAGTTTGCAGGAGTTCCCTGAAATGGAACTCCTCATCCAAAAGCAGTATTTTTGAAATTGCTTTGTGAGAGCTTTGTTCTTTTTAAGAACTGTAATAAACTTCCTTTTTTTGTGAAACTCTTATTGCAAAAGTGGAAGTGTACAATAATTGATAAGAACTATGTGACCCTAACATCTGTCTCCTCTTCCAGACACAATTGACTAAAGAACAAAATCCTTAATTGGCAGCCTGTGCAGATTCAATTTCCAAAAGAGAAGGCAGACACTGATATATTTCTAGAAAGGAAGAAAAAATGCATCTCGAAAGAAGGAGGGGAATATATAGATTTGTGTGAGCTAATTTAAAAACATATATAGATTTATAAATTATGACTATAATTTAAATAGAAATATCTCATCATGGTAGAACACATTGAATTGTTCGTAAGAGGAAATTTCAGCAAATGTAGCTTGTCATGCAAGCTGGCCCTATTGAAATTTCCTTCCCTGTGTATCTATTAAGGTGCAAGGGACCTGTCTTCTTTTTCATCTGGCTATCTTAACTGGACAGTCATCTCTCCAAATAAATGATGCCTTCTGGTGGAGAACACTTTGGTGACAATATTTCAAACAGAGGACTCCCCTTGGTAAAGTCGCTGATATGGCTACTCTACCAAAAGCACTAGGTTTTGTTTAAGACTTCTGTAAGTTCCCGTTCATCTTCAAATGGGACTTTCCAATAGCACAGAAAACAGCATGCACGATATTTAAGAGCCATTAAAAACTTCTTGGCACTTCTAATATTGGCCTAAGAAGGGATTGTGTAAGCAAGAAATGAATATTATGCAGCATACATTAGGGAGAGAGGCTGCAATTAAGCAGCCCTTTAAAGTGTATCGAAGTATCAAATAAACCTTCATTTTAAAAACAGATAAAAGTAAATCTGGCTTTATTAGAGTTGGCAGGCAGATATATCTTGGATTAAAAAACAAGTCTAACACCAAACATTTCTAAACTTAAATGATTCACCAAGGAACAACAGAGCTCTTTCTTGGTGGATACCAAGGTGGCTCCTTGTCATTTTGTTGCTGAGTGCGTTCAAGTCATTCCCGACTTATGGCGACCCTAAGGGGGACCTTTTATGGGGTTTTCTTGTCAAGATTTGTTCAGAGGAGGTTTGCCATTGCCCTCCCCTGAGGCTGAGAGGTTGTGACTTGCCCAAGGCCACACAATGGTTTTCATGGCTGAGCTTACCCTCCAACATTTAACAGATGAAAAACGAGATGTGTGCAGCCAATCACAACAGAGCATGTTCAAGATGGTGAAAGTTATTAATGAGGAAGAACACTCAAACTAGGACACACTGCAGCAGTTTGCTTTTGCATTAGCCTCATGGGAAGGAGAAGATTCTGTCCCTCCTCTCCCTTCAGTTGAGTTAACTGAATGCTAACTATTTTGTGCTTTGGGCTCAGGGACTGTACAGACTGGCACTTTGGGCCAGCCTGTACGTGCGGTGAGGGCTGAATGTCCAGATGCTACGAGTCCTCACTGTGCCACCCAGGCACCATCTTGGCATGTGCCCATCCACACGGTGCATGCCTTGATAACACATGCTGAGCACAGCACCCAAACTGCACTGTGCAGAAGGGGTGTCATGACACCTCAGCGCTTATGACACCCCTTCCAGGAAGCTGCTTGCAGCAGCTTCATTTTGCTCCTTAGAGGGAGTGGATCAGTGCTGCTGCATGCGGCTAATGCAGCACCAATACAGGGGAAACAGGGGCAGCATCCAGCCACCCATATGTACAGGCCCTAAATTTGTAGCAACTGAAGTAAGCTGAGGGCAAAGAGGGAAAGTGGGAGGAGAGAAAAAACTGGAACATTTTAAAAGCTGCTGAAAAAGTGGAATGGCCGAGGATTAATCAGGACTGTTTCGGACCAATCCGGACAATTGGAGGGTATGCCTTGCTCCAGAATTTGACAGATAGGTAGCACTGGTTGCTTGTAACAACTATGGGCATGCCAACTAGTACACATTGGTCATTAGTTTTCAAGGCTCCTTCTGTAAATATGAATGACTAAAATAACCAGAAATTTGAGTTAGGACCACGTCTGAACTGGAAATCTTGGCTTGTCTCTCTAAAAAACCAGAGTTTAAAGCCAGTTTCCAGTACAGGATGGAAAGAATTTTTTAAGATTCAACAGTATTGAAGATAGTAGCATTTTTGCACCTTCTTGGGGAAAAAATGTGCACATTGCCTTTTTCATTTGTAAGGTTTGTAGGACATTTCTAGGAAATAAAGTACACGCAAAACAATGCACACATTTTAAAAGTGAACAGTTTAAATGCTCAGAACTGAAAGGAAATATGGAGAAATATTGCTTTGCTTTTTTAATGAGGAAAAGTTAGATAAACTGGGGAAATTGTAATGATTAGGAAAATATGTGAATGTATGCAAATTTCACTCTAGGAATTTAACAAAGACTATGTCTCACAACCCAGTGCAAACAAAGAAATGGTAAGGAAATCCTGGTGGAGTTTGGAGACATTAAGAAAAAAAGAGACTGAAAGATTGCTACTTCCTGGAATTGGGCTGGTTGTGCTAGAATGCATATTTGTGCATGAAAAGCCAAATTTTGGCATAATTCAGCAGCTTTTGTAACTGGAGCCATGGGTCCACAAAATAAAACCTACCAAAATATAACATCCTTGTAAAGTCATCCTTGACTTCTGCAAACATAAAATAATTCACATAGGTCTTTTAGAAAAAGAGAAGCTGCGTGTGACATTATGTTCCCCATTTTTAAAAAAATGCTGTTAATGCAAATAGAAGGTTGATTCTAGTTGCAAAATGTGGGAATATGGCTTCTGAACTTAAGTTATTGCTCTGAATTTGGAGGTTCTGAAATGGACTCAGTTCAATTCAGTATCATACATCTGTTACATAACAATAAGGAGAAGGAAATTTTGAATGTATGGGCACATAGATGTTGAGTTTGTATAAACACATATTTAGAGAACTAGCTGCATTTGCTAGACATTTATGCCCAAATGATTTCTCGTGAGAAACATTTTCTGTCAACTACAGTCAGCTCCCCATCCATAGATTCTTTATCCACTGATTCAACTATCCACAGCTTGAAAATATTCCCAGAATAAATACATTCCAAAAAGCAATCTTGATTTTGCTATTTTATATAAGGGACACTCTTTTACTCTGCCATTGTATATTATGGGACTTGAACATCCACAGTTTTGAGTATCCACAGAAGGTCTTGAAACCAAACCTGGCGGATACCAAGGGCCCACTGTATTTGCTGTCCGATTCATAGAATCATAGAATCATAGAGTTGGAAGCGACCGCAAGGGCCATCCAGTCCAACCCCCTGCCATGCAGGAAATCCAAATCAAAGTGTCCCCAGCAGATGGCAATCCAGCCTCTGCTTAAAGACCTCCAAGGAAGGAGACTCCACTACACTCCGAGGGAGTGTGTTCCACTGTCGAACAGCCCTTACTGTCAGGAGTTTCTTCCTAATGTTGAGGTAGAATCTCTTTTCCTGAAGCTTGCATCCATTGTTCCGGGTCCTGTTCTCTGGAGCAGCAGAAAACAAGCTTGCTCCCTCCGCAATATGATATCCTTTCAAATATTTAAACAGGGCTATCATATCACCTCTTAACCTTTTCTTCTCCAGGCTAAACATCCCCAGCTTCCTGAGTCGTTCCTCATAGGGCAAGGTTTCCAGACCTTTCACCATTTTAGTCGCCCTCCTTTGGACACGCTCCAGTTTCTCAATGTCCTTTTTGAATTGTGGTGCCCAGAACTGGACACAATATTCCAGGTGGGGCCTGACCAGAGCAGAATACAGTGGCACTATTACTTCTCTTGATCTAGACACTATACTTTTATTGATGCAGCCTAAAATTGCACTGGCCTTTTTAGCTGCCACATCACACTGTTGACTCATGTTCAACTTATGGTCTACTTGGACTCCCAGATCCCTTTCACATGTAGTTTCATTCAGCCAGGTGTCCCCAATCCTATATCTGTGCATTTTATTTTTCTGTCCTAAGTGCAGTACCTTACATTTCTCCATGTTGAATTTCATTCTGTTAGCTTTGGCCCAACTTTCTAGTCTATTCAGATCATTTTGAATGTTGATCCTGTCCTCTGGAGTATTAGCTATTCCCCCTAATTTGGTGTCATCTGCAAATTTGATAAGTATGCTCCCAATTCTGTCATCCAGGTCATTGATAAAGATGTTGAATAACACTGGGCCCAGGACAGAGCCCTGTGGGACCCCACTGGTCACTTCTCTCCAGGATGAAAAGGAGCCATTGTTGAGCACCCTTTGGGTTCAGCCGGTCAACCAATTACAGATCCATTTAACAGTTACTTTGTCTAGCCCACATTTTACACGCTTGTTTGCAAGAATATCATGGGAAACCTTGTCAAAGGCCTTACTGAAATCAAGATATACTATATCCACAGCATTCCCTTCATCTACCAAGCTGGTAATTTTATCAAAGAAAGAGATCAGATTTGTCTGGCATGACTTGTTTCTCTGAAACCCATGTTGACTTTTTGTGATTGTGGCATTACTTAGTTATTTTAAATTAATTCATTATATTTTATTTCTTTTTTGCTCTGCTTTTTCCAGAGTAAAAAATAACATTAAAAAGATAGAAGAAGAGGAGAAGGAAGAATGGCCACTACCTTCAGTTATCCCTAAATAAATAAATAACTTGGAAGAGCAATGGTTTGGACGTTTCAATTATCTGTAGATGTTGACTTATGGAGGGTATCAGTAAAGTTCCTACATGGGGGAAAAAGAGACATATTTCCAAGTGCTCAATGTATAGCTCTTTTATTTTTAATAACAATGAGAAGACTCTGCAATAACAATGAGAAGAAAGAAGCAGAGTGGATTTTAAAATTTAAAAATGGGGGCATTCAAACTAGGCTTTTGTCCTGAGGAGATGTGGATTGTCGTACCAATGCATTTTGTGATTGTTGTTACCATTACGTTCTGTGTTTGTGAATCTCTCTGAGTCATTTCACCGCTGTTGTTATTCACACACGCAATCATTTCAGGATAAAATAGAGCTGCCTCCATTCCCTTCAATGATACAGAGTGAGCTGAGCTGATTTGGTAGCGTATTCGCACTGCCAAAGATGCGGATCAATGTAGTTCTTTAAAAAATGCAGGGAAACCCCCAATGTCAAATATCCCAGGTTAAGTGAGGTTTTGGGTAGCCCCCCCAACATACATACACACAAAGTGCACCAAGTGCATTTGAAGCGAGTGTGAATGACAAGGGAATGACCGGGTTATTTCCGTAGTGGGAATCCCCCCTTTGATACCTGGAGGGCTAAATGAAGAGCTTGATTTTCTCCCACTTTTGTAAATTCATTCAGAACGTTTTCTAGCTCAGTTGCACGATATATCCTAGGCTACTCCACTCCATTTCTTGCCCCTTTTTCCTGACCATCTGCTAACATTAATTAAAAAAAACCTTGAGCCCAGTTCAAGTGTTTCTGTTTTGTTTAGCAAATGAAATGAGATTCTCAGCTTCAGACATTTCTGCAGTTAGATTTCATAAGCAGTGTACAAAGATTAGAATGATATATATTATGCTGTATAATGTAAGTTTCCTTATATGATTTTGTATTGCCCCTTTAATGTTAATTTTATTTCTAGATAGATAGATAGATAGATAGATAATTTAATGTTTTATGTCTCAATATGAAGTCTCAAATGAAACAGAATGAACTCTGAATTGTCATAATGACTGGCATATATATGATACTCAAGCTCAAGAAGGGTTTAATATTTAATCTGGTTCGAATATCATAGCTAATACTATATTCTAATGTGCC
>NC_056526.1:180760329-180802462 GCF_019175285.1 Sceloporus undulatus | reverse complement strand
ATTATTATTATTATTATTATTATTATTATTATTATTATTATTATTATTATTCCATTCATAATAATAATAACTTTTCAGTGATGACCTTTGGCCATGTGCAATAAATGTAGCCCTTGCAGCAGACCACTAAAATATAGATAGGCTGAAATACATCAGGCTTTTCCAAAATAAAACAGCTGTCGTGGAGCACTTGGAACCATGTCTCTTTTGGGTGCACTTCAATTTTTGTCACTTCTCTCACTGAATGCTGCCTATCATTTTAGCCCTTTTCCCTCTGCTTTAAATCCTGAATTTTCTTTCCACCCCACACCCTGCAATTCTTCCTTTCAGCATGCCAAACAAGCTCAAATGCTACCTGACAGACTGCAACGATCACTTTATGAATGGTAAGTAATTTCCTCACTGACAGCCTCCCATTTACTTTGATGTCTGCCAGCGCTCTCTGACACCCGAATAAACATTAAGACATTAACAGTCTGGCAGAGGTTGAAGAGACAGAATAATAATTCTGTTTGGTAGGCACAGAAAGGAAGCAAGGGGGGAGGGAACACAAATGACCACCCTCACCAAATGCAGGGTGACCAGATGTCATAACCTCAAAGGAGGTACCACAAAATGTTGGACACTTGAGAAAAAGGTACAACATTACAAAATAAAAGCTAAAACCACTATCAGAAATTTAAATTCATAACTTCTTAGTCATGCTCAAAATGGAGAACATTTTGATACTCCTTCGGGACAGAAGGTTGAAATGTAGGACATGGCCTGGAAAAAGAGGACAGCCAGTCACCCTACAGCAAATGGCTTAGACTTTGCCATCCACCTGCTTTGAAGGAGAGGGGACAACTTCCAGTTTTCTATATATTTGTGGGGTTGCAGATGGGACTTGGGATATTGCTTCTAGCTGATATACATCCATATGTCTTTTCATTGCTCCTTTTAAATAGTACAGTAATGCATCTGCTGATCCCAAAAGTGAGAACATTTCTGAGAGAGAAAAGCTCATTGGGAAAGAGGCAACAGGGGAATAACCAGTGGGCTGAAAGAGGCATACCCTCCAGATGTGCCAATTTTGCAAGTAGAGTCGATCCTCCATTTTCATAGGGATTCCCCCCATGAAAATGGAGACCCACCTATATTCAAGCCCCATAGGCTTGAATGGGGCGTGTGCCTGCAAATGTCCCAATGAAAATAACAAAGGTTGCCCCTCCATGAATATTCAAAACCACAGACCTCAAGTCCATGAGAAAGGAGGGGTGACCGTACAGTCTCAATATTGTCCCACTTTTCCAGCTGCTTTTGAAATGCCCCAGTTTCTGTCTCCTTTTATTTTCCCCCTTTGTCCTCTCTTCAGTTGCTACAAATTGAGTTCAAAGTGCAAAAGCAGGTTGCACACAATTAATGCTCAGGCAAAAGCAAACTCCTGTAGCTGCTCCCAGTCTGTCTGTTCTTCCTCATTAATAATTTTTGCCATCTTGACCACTTTCTGATGTTGCTTGGCCACACATGTCCCAGTTTTGATCCTTTCCAACCAGCAGCACTTCCATCTTGGATGGATGAAGCTTCAGTCTGTTCTCCCCATCTCCAGTTCTTTACTACATCCAGAGAATAATTCAGTACTACCCCAGCTTCCTTGGCATCAGTTGTAAAGAAGAGAGAAAAAGCTGGGTGTTGTCAGCATACTGAAGATAGCTCCCAGCAGCTTCGTGTAGATGTTGACAATATTCTCCAGTGTAGAACCCTACAGGATAATGGCCAAAAGGCTGAAAAACATTCCTCAGCACCATCCTCTGGGAACATTCAGCCAAGAAAGACTGGAACCATTGCAAGGCAATGTCCCGAAGTCCTATATCAGCCAAATGATTCAGAGGATACTATGATCAATGGACTCAAATGCCACTGAAAGACCCAGGAAGACCAACAGGAACATGCTCTCCCTGTCCAACACCTGGTCTAGGTCATCCACCAAGGCAACCAAGGCTGTTTTGGTCTCATAACCAGACCTGAAGCTAGACTGAAATGGTTCCAGGTAATCTGTTTCATCCAAGAAAGCCTGGAGTTGTGTTACAAGCATTCACTCTAGGACCTTACTTAGAAAGGGAAGATTAGAGACTGGCTGATAGTTACCTAGTGAGGTGGGGTCTAATGAAAGGTTTGTTCAACAAAGATCTTTCAATTGCTTCTTGAAGAGAGACTGGGTCATAGCTCTCTTTCAAAGAAGCAATTACAGCCTCCACCACTCAACTGGCAGCTTTTATTAGCCAGGATGGACAAAGATCTAACTACAAGTGGCTAGCCTCACCTCTCCAAGCAATAATTGCTGTATAGTAGATAGGCTTGACTGAGTCCTATGGAAAAACTGTAGATACATGGTATAAGCAAGCAGGAAAGAATATTTTGTGTTTATTTGGGTTTTTGCTTCTTTATGGTGTTGTGGAATTTGTGCAGTTAGAATTTGTTGTTGTGTGCCTTCAAGTCATTTTTTTACTTACGGCGAACCTATTATGGGGTTTTCTTGGCAATATTCTTTCAGAAGAGGTTTGCCATTGCCTTGCCCTGAGGCTGAGAGAGTGTGACTTGCCTGAAGTCCCCCAGTGGGTTTCATGGCCAAGCAGGGAATCAAACCCTGGTCTTCAGAATCATAGGTCAACACTCAAACCACTACACCACACTGCAGTTGGAATACCTGCTTTTAAAAACTCTGTCTTGTACATGTGCTTTACTGTTGAGCTGCAGCTCAAAGGGAGCTGCTCATTTGAGTTGAAGATGAAACCATGCCCTAAGCATTTTTCTTACTTAGTGCTCAAGATTTTCTAGCCAATGTAATTTCACTTTTCTGATGCAAGGTCTACTTTTCCCTGTGTTTATATTATATCTTCTTGGATCCCAATCTTCAAAAGAAAGCATGAAGCGGGCTGCCTTTCCCACAGCTATCTTGACAGTTGGCCTGCACTGAGCATATCTGTTCTTGAAGTTATGGTTTGCTTAGCCTTTGAACACGCTGTGTGCTCTTTGAGGCTGGAAGTGAGTGAAGTGCATCCAGAGGGTTTCTGGAAAGCATGGATGTATTTATGAAACATCTGGGAGAAATATTAGATGCCCTGGAAAGTAATGCACAACAGAAACCTCTTCCTTAATGCCACCAACTGGGATTGTTTCCTTTGCAAGTGATATAGAAGGCAAGGGGCTGGAGGAAAGCCAGAACAGTTTCTAGGCCTGATGGTGGAAACCAGCACAAGAGGCATCCAGATAAATGCACACAGAATCTGCATAAAACCTGGTTAGCCAGGTAGTATGGCAGCCCAGAACTTGGAGTGGATGGCAGTGAAAATTTGTGGGTATTGGGCAGGTGGCAAATAAACCCAAGGAACTGCAAACTTTTGATGTCATGTCTGGTAGGGTTCGCAACATAAGCGGCTTAGCCCATAGCACATGATAGTCCAAAAGGTTTGTGGAAGGCTATTGCCAGCAAATTGTGTACCTAAATACTCTGAAACATCGAATCTTGAAGCTAAGCAGGGTCAGGCCTGGTGAATATTTGAATGGGGGACCTCCAGAGAATACCAGGTGCTGTTGGCTGTATTTCGAAGAATGGCAATGGCAAACCATCTCTGAGCATTCCTTACTTAAAAAAAATTCTAAGGCAATTATCGAAGTGTTTGTGGAGCAGTCATTTTTCAAAAACGGGAACATCCGTTACTGGAGAAATGGCTGCCCTGTGAACACTTTGATGACAGGGGAGGAGCAGGATGCCTCAATGATGATTAAATCACAGAAGCCAAGTGCAATTGGCTATCACATCCACACACTTTATGGACGATTTAGCCACATTTCAGGGATGGTAAGGCTCTGTGTGATAATCACCTATGAAAAACATGGACTCACTGAAGGTTGATAGACAACTTGGAGATAGGTGCTCACATGCAGGCATGCAGATGCATGCACACCTGCGCATACAAACGCACACACTTATCATGCCTTGCATTGGTGCTGCCAGAGTTTGTGCACCAAAAAGCCCCATGGGTTGCAAAGTCTAGCATTTTGCACCCCACCCTTGACTGCTCAATTTGGCATAAAGGGCCCAAGCGCATGCCGTACCCATCAGCTGTCTTTCCCCCCCCCTTCTGGTTCCTGGCTTTTTGGTGTGCCAGTCCTGCATAAACGAAATACACATATACACTAAACCTGGATACTAGCTGAAAGTGGATGCTCAGGCTATATTGCTATCTCACAAAAGTCAAAACTTTCTGCTTCTCACTGTGTAATTTTTCTCTCCATCTACAAACACAGGGAGGCACAGCAAGTCCTTGGAACATCAGGTGGCACCTTGAGGCCAAGGACCTTTTCATGTTACACTATTATAAGGCTCTAATTCCACTTTTAACTGCCATGGCTGCATCATATGGGATCTTGGAATCTGCAGTTTAGAGGGCTCCTTAGAATTCTCTGACAAAAAACCTATTGCCTTGCCAAATTACAAACACCAGATTCCATTGGAAGCAGACATTATACTTAAACTGTGTACAGCTTGAGTACACATTATAATTGTATAGAGCTTGAGTATCTCTTATCCAAATATCCAAAATGCTCCAAAATCCAAAACCCTTTTTCATGGGTGACTGAGATAGTGACACCTTTGCTTTCTGATGGTTCAATGTACACAAACTCTGTTTCATGCACAAAATTATTCAAAAGTATATCCCCCCCCCAAAAAAAAAAAACTGAAATCTAAAGCACCTCTGGTCCCAAGCAAATCAGATAAGGGATACTCAGCCTGTAATATAAAAGAGCCCCCGGCAACTATAGTTTCTGAGTTCCACAGAAGTTCATCACCAGCACCTCCCAGTTCTACAAGAAGCATACTATTTTGTTACAAAAGGTCTCTCAAACCCAACACCCTTCAGATGTGTTTACATTATTTTATTTATAATCCATTACTCACATCTATAGCCTGCCTTGCCTCTTATGGGTTCAAAGTAGTGTACATTGTACTCCTCCTCCCTACCATCCTAATAAGATGGAGTTCATCTGACAGAGAGTAACTCACCTGATTGAATTGTGTGGCTGAATGGAGGCTAGAAACCTGGAACTTCCAAGTCCCAGGCCAACAGGCCACCATACCCTGTACAACTGTCCAACAGTGTGCTGCACTGGAACTCCAATGTTAGACTGCAGATCCATTAGCCATGCTGGCTGGGTATTATGGAAGTCTCAGTTCAGCACATTGAGAGGACATGAGGTTAACTGAGCCTGCATTATGGAAAAGGACTGATTAGAAGGCATTTGTCACAATAACATTCAAGTTTATTCTCTGCTTCTTGTTGTGCGCCTTGAAGTCATACTTATGGTGACCCTAAGGTGAACCTATAATGGGATTTTCTGAGGCTGAGAGTGTGTGACTCTCTTCAGGTCACTCAATGGGTTTCCATAGACAAGTGGGGAATCAAACCCTGATCTCCAGAGTAGTAGTTCAATGCTCAAACCACAACACCATGCTGACTCTTTATTGTCTGCTACCCTTCCCATTTCTGCTCTCTTCCCTGCCCGCTTCTCTTGTTTCCCTCTGTCATATTTGGCTTGCTTCCTGAAGTGGTATATTGGGCTCTTTCTTCCTGCCCTGTGTCTAGTATTAGTCAGAGAGGTCATTTTCCCCATCATTCATTGACCTCGATGGCACAAAAATCCAGACTTCAGGCTTATAGTCTGGAAGTAATTCCTTTAATAAAACCATGCAACGTAGGCACATTCAAAGAAGGTAAAAAGGCTGCCATGGCACAGTACTTCTAGGGCACAGGCAGGTAATTAAGAGGAATAGCAAAGCCTAGAGGGAAATTCAAACTCCATTATGGGCAGTTTTCAGTCATCCACTTTTATTGCCATTTAAGCTCTGTACATCTGCACTGCAATCAAGCAAGAAGGATGCTGATCAAGCAAGCACTCCACAAATTTTAAGCTCCTTGGTTCCAGTAAATATTGGATGGTACTGAATTCAGTATTGGTGGTGGTAGTGGTAGTGTTTAATCTGGCATTGGATATAACAGAAGGCATGGTGAAGCCAACAGCTTTCAGAGGCAGCTTGAACTCTGAGAGGGGGAGTACCTCAATCCCAAAATTTTGGAGTGAACCACCCTGTTTGGACCATGGGCTACCTTAGTCTGTAGCAGCGTACTAAAGAACTGGGCACTCAGCCTCCTTTCCCCAAAGTTGTTCATCATAGCAGGCATCATGCAGCTTTCCAGATCTTGTTGGACTGCAAGTCCCAGCAGCCCTAGCCAGCATAGCCAACGGTTAGGAATGCTGGGAGCTCCAGTTCAGCATCTGGAAAGCCACACAATTCCCATTTGCCTTGTACTTGTACATCTTGTACTTGTAGCTTCAAAAGACAGGAGTGAAGGGTCTTGGAATCAACAAATAAAAGAAGTAAAAACATAGGAATTTATCACATGGAAGTCAAAGCACCCAAATCCCATGGATAAATGGGGTTTAGATCCTGGGAATATACCACAAGAGCAGGATTGTTTTCAGACATGTCAGGCAATTTTGACATTAGCCTGACATTAAGCCATGCAGAAAGCAGCAAAATCACACAGCTTTTTAACTTCGGGATTTAAGAAGACAATAATGCCAAATAGTCAAATCTCACAACTATCCAGAAAGACATTAATTGTAGCTCCAGTATTTTTCCCCCTCAGACACATTTTGGGTCTCCTCTTTACATTTTGGAATGGCATCCTGTTGTGTATGTGCATTCAGGTTATTCTCTCAACTTATTTGCATTTTTGCAGTATCAGACTGTTTGTAATTACACACTGTGTGATTATCTTTATTCCAAAAGATACACAAGAGATTGTATATGCTTGAATTGTCTGTTAACAGCATTGTTCTGTATGCTTATGTATTCCTCCCTTCTCTCTTTGTGCGTGTGCCTTCTTGTCGCCTGTCAATTTATCAATATATCACTTATATTTACATATCAAACTTTAATTTGGAACTGGTTTGACTTCATGTGTCATTACCCACTTTTTCACATCTGTAACATCTTTTTTCTGTATGTCACAGCTGGTCAATTTGTCTTTTGAAAAGCAGTGAGCCACTGGAGGAAAAAGACAGGATGAATGCTCTTAACATTTGTTCACTCTTTTCCCTAAAGCTGCAATACATGTAGATATCCTCTCCTCAAGAACAATAGGAGTGAGTGAACCCACATACATACTCACCTCATTGAAAAAAGAGGGGGGAAATGAAGATGGCAAACTTATTTGAATCCTTTACTTCCTCCCCCCCAACTTTCTCATTTGCTTTTAAAATGCCCCAGTTTCTCTCTTCTCCCACTTTCCCTCTTCTGTGCTCACCGTACTTCAATTGATGCAAACTGACTTCAAAGTGTGAATATTGTTTGCATTCAATTAATTCAGGGAGAGGAGAGAAGGGAGCAGAGTCTTGCCCTTCCTAGTAGGCTCAGGCAAAAGCAAAATGCTGCAGCCTCTGCTAGCTTGTCAGTTCTTCCTCATCAATAAGTTCTATTATCTTGGCCATACTCTGCTGTTGTTTGGCCACACATGTCCTTGATTTCATCTGTGAAGTGTTGGAGGATATGATACCTTGAAATGGGCCACCCAGATATCTTTTACTTTACATGAGCGGGAAAGTGAACCTAGATTGATTTTGTGTGCCCTGGGGATTAGATGGTGACTCTCTCTAGGCTACAACAGGCATAGTTCATGAACTCATTTATTGACTCCTTTATATCAACTTATTAATTGATTGACTATAATGTTAACACCAGGGGTGGGCAGCCACAGGCTCCCCCCACACACACACCATAAGTCAGGCCACGTTATTTTATTTTCAGCAGTGGCATCCAATGAACGTTGCAAACACAAATCACTTTCTATTGTGATGTCTGGGTTAAGAGGCAGATTTATCGAACCGGGGGGGGGGGGGTGCAAAGGGAAACCAACCCAAGAAATGATTCTGCCATTCCTATTTTTAAAATAAATAAATAAATATCTATTTTGTTTTTATTTGTTATTTTTCTGCTGGTATTTTGAGTTTTCTCCTGGATTACAAACATTTATTCTACAGTATTACCGGTTTTGATTGCTTTTCCCCTCCCCTGGTGTGTGGCACCGGACACACAGCTTTTGTTGAAGGCTTATCACAACCTTCCCTAGTCTGGGGCTATTACATGTGCTGGACTGTAGTGTCCATTATCCCCTGCCAACATGACTACTCCAAATGAGTTGGAAATGATGAGAGTATTCACCCAACACATCTGGGAGGGGCAAATGGTATGCTTTACCCATATTAATATGTAATAAAACAGCGGTGGCAATTATAATATTGTGAAGAAACATGGTAGACATAGTCAGAGCACAATTCTATACTTCAAGTTATATTCAAATACTAGATTGAACCTCACGCCCATTTTTAGCCGCATGAGATATTTCCTTTGAAAGTTGAGATATCAGAACAAAAAGTGTGCACATAATTGCACAAAGTTACATTTTACGTTGCATTCCAAGCTTTTCCCACATACAGTGATTCTCAAAGTGCGGAAACTGTGCTTTCCTCCATAACAAAAACATTTAAGGATTGCATGCCTCCCTCTTTTCCATTAAATTCTAAATTGTGTATGTTATAGTCCAAGGTTCCAATCCTCTCCATATTTGAACTTCTCAGACTAAACTATTAAGGTAAACCAACTGTTTCATTAGACATGGGAGGAGGATATACTTGCTCCCTCCCCTTCTTGAAAAGATGCAAAGACATGATGTGTATAGATCTGAATTATTCATACATGAATAAATAAAATCTGGGGATATATGGCTTTTCCTCCACAAAACAGCTGACTGCTGCTGTGAAAAATGGCTTAGTGGACACTACCCCCACTGCGAGGTGATCTATGCAGCCAAAGCAATTTCCTAATTATTTGCATGGAAGGTTTGATGCTCTGCTAAAAACTATCCACCCACCTACACCAGTTTCTGAAGGTTAGAAGAACATTTATTTGTACTATCCCAGCGCCAGACCCTTGCTGGTTTTATGGCACACAAGCTCAGCATAGAGGCAGGAAGCTGTGCAATTGATTGGCATTTATTTTACCAGCTTCACATTCCCTTAAAACAAATAAAACAACAGCTAATGGAAAGCAGAAAGGAGCTCTGCATGGTGACACCCCAGCAATGCCAATGACTGGGAAAGGCAATCAGGCAATGTCAGATCATAGGACAGGGGAAAACACAAGAACAGGTAGTCCACACATACGCACCGGATTTGCTAAAGGACTGTGAGTGCCACTTAGTAGGCCTGATGAGCAATATTCCTTGTCTTTGTAGATTGAGATTCCAGGTAACAAGGAAGGGGTGTGGGAATATTAACCTTTCTGAAGAACACTGACGTTTAGTGGAGTCACTAGCATTGGTGTCACTCCAGTGTGGTAACTCATGCTGTCACCTCCAGGCTCAGAGTCACTCACCATTGGTCCTTTTGGAGTAGATTGAGCTGCTATGAAACAAAAAGGCTCCACTCTACTTCTTACCAATGACTGGTAGAAGAGGGCACCCAATGTGACTGTGAGTCTTCAGTTGGTCTGATCTCCCCACCTTGTTTGGTGTCATTTGGAGATGGGAGAGGCCTCCAGGATTTCACCATAACTTGCTAACAGGGGCCCAGCCAATGTGGCTGGAAGCTAGATTTCTAACAGAAGGGGGTTCATAATGGGAATGCCTCTGCTCTTTCTGTTCTCTTTTTATGTGTTTTGGCATACATGAACCTACCCACCCACCCAGCCACCCACACATTCACACACACTGTTTTAGCCATTGTTGTTGCCAAGATGCCTTTCAGGAACAATTTTCAAAATTGGAGTTTTCTAAGCCACTGCCAAACCAGGACAAGGTCATGAGATAACTATATTAGCAGCTCCTCTTTTTATTCCAGCATTTTTCAGGAAAAATAAAATTCTTCCTTCCCTTGTTTCCTTCCTTGTTCTTGACATATTTTGCACAAGAGATCTCTAACGAATATTGCTGATGAAGCTAAGCATGGGTAAATGCCAAGTACACAGAAAGACAAGGGAACATCATGGAACAAGCTGGCAGCAAGCAAAAGAAAACACACCATCCAGTTCATACTGTAGATTTATCCACATCCCAGCTAACCTATGAAAGACATACTGTACAAGCTATTAGGAGAAACACTGAGATATGCATTAATTTAATAACAGCAGCAATATGTCAGAAAGGACAGGTGTATTGTAGAAAGGGATGGGTGAGAATTGTGTTTGGTTTCCAAAACGTTGAATTATTATTATTATTATTATTATTATTATTATTATTATTTCCCACTGCTCTGCAAGACTCGAGGCAGGGTACAACATGTTAAAATACAAAACACAACTTCTTCATCTATACTATAGGATGGAAAGAATTTGAAAGTAAAGCAACCCTGAATATGAGAGAAGCCAAAACTGGCAGATTTTTGTGTGCAACTCTTAAAGTCTTGCTTTGAATCCCATACCTTCTAACTGTCTCAGTGTGGTAAGAAAAGTAGCAACTGTTCCTCTGTCATCCCTTTTTTTCAGCTGAATGAGAATTCAAACCCTGGTCTTCCAGAGTTCTATTACAGCACTCAAACTACTGCAAGATGTTGGTGCTCTAGTTCCTCACCAAACTACAGACCCCAGGCTTCCCTAGGAAATAGTAGCAGTAGCCATTAGAGTGCTATCAAAGTGCTATTACTGTGCAGTAGGAAAGACACTGAACAGTTTTTACTATGACATACAGTGCATCTACACTGTAGAAATGATGCAGTTTGACATCACTTGAAGTGCTGCAGCTTCACCCTATGGAAGCCTGGGATTTGTAGTTTTACAAGGCCTTTAGCCTTCTCTGTCAAAGACTGCCTCACAAAATTACAAACCCCAGGATTCTGCAGGATGGAGCCATAGCAGTTAGTGTTGTCAAACTGTGTTATTTCGTCATGAACTAGAGCCCCCACCCCCTTGATCAGATTCCTTTTATGAGCTTTATTGCAAAAACTTTATGCCATAACAAAATGTGTTAGCCTTTAAAATGCTGCAAAACCCTTTGTTGGATTTAATAACAAAATAGTCAACAAATGGGTCAGGATGAAGGAAGCAAGCAAAACAGGCAGGTTTTCTAAAAAGATGTTTGTAAAAGAGAAACGTTTAAATCAAGAGGGTTTTTTTTTCTTGGCAGCTTAGGACACGTGTGCCTCCGACTAAATACTGGAGCATAAGTAAAAATTGAAGGCAATTTACCCATAACTCCTCTGAGTCTCCATTATTAGGTTTCCCCCCCAGTTTTGTTCCCATATGCTTTATGAATAGGTGAGACTGGAACCCACAGAGTAATTCATTCCATTTTATGCCGGCATTAAAATTCAAATAGACAGCCACCATCAAGGGAAAAGCGGGTGGGGGGAGGCTAACCATAATTATGAGATTTCTGTCCCTCACTTCAGTCGGTGGCACTGCTATAACAATGCCTATTATTCTCAGTACTAAGCTACTGAGCAATTATTGTGGAAATCTGCCATTTTCAAAAGTGCTTTCAGTTGTTATAATGTAGTCATTTAGCAAAATGGTACGGTGAGGTGTAAGGAAAAGAAATAACAAGGTATGTGGAATGGGGATGTTTACTATTTGTGACCACTTATTTCTTATTTCTACGGAAATGAAGGCCAAGTTTTAGAATTCTTTGGATCAAATTTAACTGGATACCCATTACACAGTTTTCTTATTTTTCCTGCCATTTTGGCCATGCTAGATGGAGGAGGCGATGGACCGAGAAAGGTAACCTTATCAGGCACTTCTGCATCACACCTACTTTCTTGGATATATGCTGTTAAGGGCTGCATCTGCACTGCAGAATTAATGCAGATTTGCACCACTTCAACTGCCATGGCTCAAGGCTATGGAATTCTGGGACCTGTAATTTTGCGAAATATGTAGCCTTCTCTGTCAGTGAGCCCTGGTACCACAACAAACTGCAGATCCCTGGATTCTGTAGGCTGAAGCCATGACCGTTAAAGCAGTATCAAACTGCAATAAATCTGCAGTGTGGCAGCAGCCCTGGAGTCAGATCTCTCCCAAGACCAGCTGGTACAAATCTACCTAACCAGCAAGGTTGAGTTGCTTTCACCTTCAGCATATTAAAATGGCAGAGACAATAAGTATGTCCACAGAATGAATGAATGAATGAGTGATCTGGGTAAAATAACAAACACAAGATTCTCCTCTATTGCAGAGCCAGACTGGTTTTGAGCTGGTCTGCCGCTTTTGCATATGGTTACAATCTGAGTCATTTCAACCCCTTTACTTCCTTTTACTGAGGTTTACCACCAAATTACCAGGCTTCCTTTGATACAGCTTCCTCCTTTTTCACCATTAATTTTATGCAGTTAAACTGTCTCTAAATTCTGCATGCATGAATATTCCTAGCCAAAACAATGTCCATAAAATCCTTCTTCCAATCTCTGTGTCACAACTCTATTACTTATTTATCAAGCTATAAGCATGAAGTACTCTTTTAACCAGTCATCTATGCCAAAGTGTCCATCCCTTCATTTGTAGCCCATTTATCCAGTAAAGATCTATTCACTGAATGGCAGAGGAAATTTTGGACTCTGTGTATAACCTAGCATCCAACAATGGCCTAAATCCAATGGTGAACTTTATTATACACAACTTTTAAACACTCAATAACTTCAATAATAGTACATTTGGCAATACCTATTGCATGATACAGGTCCAAAACACACTGCAGAAATAATGCAGTTTGAGACCACTTTAACTGCCCTGGCTCAATGCTAGGAAATTCTGCAAAGTGTAGTTTTGTGAGATATTTAGCCTTTTCGGTCAGAGAGCCCTGGTACCACAATACACGGCAGTTCCCAGGATTCCCTAACATTGAACAATGGCAGTTAAAGCGGTCTCAAATTGCATTATTTCTGCAGTGTGTTTTGGACTAGTGTCTCCCTCTTGCTTCTGCCTTGTCTTCCAATTATGGACACTCCACACCTCGCCATGGATGGGGAAAACTCATCAATAAGCTCCTACTCATGCTGGTATAGTGCTAGTTCATAAGTGCAATAAATGATCCTATGGCAGTTCTAGGATTGTGCAGTCATGTGCAATCTGTGCCTCCCCTCTCCTCTCCATGTCATTGCACAGTCCATGTTTCCTCCTTGGTCTCCTCTCCCCTCACTATTCAAGAAAAGCTGTGTTATTGTTTTTTACTTTTTTAATGTGTTTTTATATTTCAGGCTGCTGCCTGCAGAGCAAAAGACTCCAGATTGTACATCATTGGCTTTAACTAAAGTGACTCATAATTCAACACATCACTCCTAATTAAAGATGTAGCCAAATTAAATACTTTCCATCTTCACCAGTTAATACAAGAAACGTAAGCAAGGGATTCCTGGATTGAGCCAATCTGTCTGTGATACAGTCTTCCTCTTTTCCTGTTGCCAAACATTATCATCTTTTCTAGTGCATCCAAGCATATCATGATATGCCCAAATTGTCCACCCCCCATTTTGGAAGATGTCTTCTTCTCCAAAAATTTTCTAATCCCTCTTTTAAAAAATATTTCACATTAGAGGCCATCTCTATCAAATGTCAATAAATATTCCATTGTTTCACTATGTAAGGTGTGAATTATTCACCATGTACCTGCAGCAAATGCCTCTTCCCCCTATCCATTTTTACTATAGCATGCCTATCTTTACACTCCTCTGTTATGTCCTCCATTACTGCTTTTTGTATTTTAAGCCCAGAAGTTCAAGCATCATTATAACCTTCCTCCATAGGGGATTTTCTCTAGCTGCTTGATCATTTTGGTTTCCACAATCAGTTCCTTTCCCAGCTCACCTTTTCTTACATCTAGGAAGATGAAAAACTGCTCTATTACATCAGGATAAGACTACTTGTTCTTATCACTTTCTATGTTTTATTCTCCAGACTCTCAAGCAGAAGTCTTTCTGAGTCCTAATACTGGATGCTTTTGATTGGAGATGACAGAAACAGAAAGTGAGATCTTTTGCATATAAAGCTCTGAGGGAAGTGTCCATCCTTGAATTTAGCTGCAGCTGTGCTGAATATTTTCATCTTCATAAATTTTGAAAAAAGAAATCAACTTGAGTGGAATCTCTTCCTCACCCCTCCCCACCCTCATAAAAAAAAAAAAAATCAAAACTGGAGACACAGAGCGTTTGGTACCATCATTTTCTTTGGTAGATTTTTTAAAAATCTTACCTGGATTAGTGGGCAATAAGTATAGGCAATTTAAAAGAATCAGGGGTCACACAATGAATGGGGCAGAAATACAGTATCTTAGGTGGAATCCTGTTGAAGTGAACATTTTTGTCCAATGTTGAATGTCAGCATTAATTTCAAGGTTATGGCAGTGGAGTTATATAGGGAGGGCCAATGTACATGAATGCACATGCACCTTCGGCTGTGCATCTGATTGCGCAGTTGGTGTGTCTAGGATCAGATGTGCAACACTGCCATTCAGCACAATGGTTGTGTAGCACCATTAATGTGTGGTTCTTGAAGCCACGTTTCATGCTACACAATCCCAATGTAGGATCTCAGCCTATGCAAGCAATCAAAAGTGGTTAAATGGTAATGCTACTAAGAGCAAGTGGGGGCAAAGTAAAGTAAATGAATATTTTCACTTAGAACATTAAAACGCAGCCTCATGAAGGATGTTTTTTGGGATAAGAAACTAATTTTTTACACACACACACACCTTGGACTATACTGAACTGCTTCTCTTGATATCAGTCTTCCCACATATAACCCAAGGAGACTAAACATCCCATTTTGGGAAACCCAACAGGACTCAACCTTCTCTGCAAACCCTCTGGGAGCCATAATATTAATTTTGAAAAAACCTCACAAGCCCCCTTTGTCTCTTCTCAGAAAGTTGAGGTTTGTTTTTCCTCTTCTCTGAATCAGACCCCTGAATTATGCTGAGAGTAGTCTGAGCCCTTAAGAACAGCACATAATGAAAAGTTTATTAGAAAGCCCAAGGAAAACCAAATTAAAGTCCAAAGCAAACAAGCCTAGATTGTCTCATTCCTACTGTGCACAGTCATTTAATTTAAGACTCCTCCATACATGAAACTTGGGTTTTTCCAGTCATTCCACCTTTTTAAGGACTGGTTCCTGGTGACAGTTTCTCCCATGAAAAGTGAGGGGTGGAATAGGTGACAAAAAAGATGAGAGCTGTTTTAAACCACACAGATGCTAGCTACTTTGCTGCATATTATGTTTATAAGTGCTGAAACTCATGAAGTAGAGGCATGCAAGAATTATTTCCCATATCACTTCACAATAAAAATTTGTTCTTGTTGTTGTTGTCTGCCTTCAAGCATTTCCAACCTACAGCAACCCTAAAGCAAACATATCAAAGAATTTTCTTGGCAAGATTTGTTTACTGGGGGTTTGCCTTGTCTTCTTCTGAGGCTGAGAGTGTGTGATCTGCCCAAGGTTATCAAGTGGGTTTCCATAGTTGAGTGAGGATTCCAATCCTGGTCTACCAGTGTCCTAGTTTAATACTCAAACCACTACTGCATACTGGTTGCCCACAATAAATGTACACAGGGACACCGCTAGGGGTTGCAGGAGGTGTGGACTGCACTGGGTGACAGCTCAGGGGTGTGTGCACAACCAGTGAGGTGGTCACTCATTGTCCATCTCAAAATAAAACCCACTGTCCATCACTGCCAGCCAGGGCACTTCTGCAAAAGGGGGAAAGGGGAGAGTGTGGAAAAGGATGAGGATACCACCATTGCAGAGTATTGCCCAACCTCCCTTCCCTCCCATGCCTAGATGTTTGCTGTTGCTGGTGGTAGAAAGTTGAGATGGACATGCTGATGTGTTCTGAAAATAGCCCTGAGAGGCCATAACCCACGTGAACTGTGTACTTACTTATTCTAAGTACCCATCCAGGATATAATCTCCCATGATCAGAGGCTCTGAATGCCCAATGCTGGGAACAAACAGTTGGAAAAGGGAGCTCCTTTCATGGCCTCTTTCTGGGTTTCCCCACACCATCTGGTTGCCATTATTACCAGCAGGATGCAAGGCCCCTTTTCCGTTTTCAGATCCAGCAGGGTTCCTCTTATGATCTTCCATCCCATATCCTACATAGACATCCATGTAAGAAATCTGTCTTGAGTGAAGCTGCCCTGAAAAGATGGTTTTTGAACTGAGATCAGAACTAGAGCTGGAGAGGAAATTTCTTTCATTCAAGTTCATAAAAGTAACATAGAACAGCTACTTAGTTCCTTCGAGAGATAATAGTAGGAAACCTAACAAAGGGTGTTTACAGCAAAGCTTTTGAGTGCTATCCTGTAACCACAATCAGGAACAGATCAATCTTATTAGTCTTAAACAGTCCTTGTAAAATGATATTAGGTTTTCATTATGGACCACAAATAGGTTCTGACAATATCTATTGGCTGGACTGCTGCTGCTGCTGCTGGTGCTGCTGCTGCTGCTGCTGCTTCAAAGAGTTTTGGAGTTCAGCCTAACAGTTCCATGTCGAAGAGCCAGGCCCTGACCATTATTTGTGTAAGTATATTTGATTGACCTTCCCTTTATCAATATTGCATCCTTGCTGAAGGTCTCAAGGGCATGACAGAATCAGAGAAATTACACTGGATTTCTGTGAAAAGTTATTAGCAGAGCCATACTTGATCAGTTCAAAGGCCTTTCCAATCCAGCATTTTGTTCACACAGTAGCCAGCTGGGCTAGTATCCTGTTAGTGACATAAACAGGTATAAGTGGCATTAGCCATGGATTGTGTTTTTAATGGACGTTGCACAATTGCCACATCCAGTGGATGGGAACAGAAGTGGTAGTCCACATGGGGAACACATACTGAGGTAGGGAATACACAATCCACAATGAGCCTCTGCTCATTCCATAATGAGCCCTGAGGTCTCACTGTAGAGCACAGATAACCACTGAGGAACAGTTGTGCAATGGAATGTCAGCCAGAGCCTGAAAAGTCTACTTTTGGGGGAATATAGCTCCCCAAATGCCCATGCAACCCATGCCTATACCCAGTCAGTACCTCCTTCGTCCAATATAGCTCTCAAAGTGGACTGGGGTGGCATTTACATAGGTTCCCAATAAGACAAATGGTCTTATTTAATACAGACCAGTTACAGATCTATAGCTGTAGGTTACAAATCCATATACAATATGGAAAGAGCTCTGGTCTCTATCGAGGCCAAGATATTATAACATCTTGGGAAGAATCAATGTGAAACAAGCCCAAAGGGTGCAGGAGGGTTCATGAAATGTAAAGTACAATTGTGAGAACTATAGTAAATGAAAAGAAACACTGTGAAACAGAAAATCCTGTCAAACTGTCAAGCCTTTTCCCCCTTGCCTTTTGTATGAATGACTGTGATAGATGTGACAGTCACACTCCTACTGGAAAAGCAGGGGTGGGGGGTTGAGGGAATCCATGCTCATCAGGAATTCACAGTCTTTCAAATATGACTAGTTACTATCAAGTATCCTTTTGTAGCCTGGGCTGTGAGTGATATGCCACGTCCTCTCTGCACTAAGAGTTCAAACAGGCAGGGACAGGAGGTGCAGCATATATTAACAAAGTCTTTTTCCCAAGAGGATCTAAGGCAGAGGTGGGCAACTTCATGGCAGGAGGTGTAGTCACTCCACTGAGACCCACTTCCCAGGGCCACACTCACTATCAAATTTGCTATCAAACCAGTGACTGTTGGTGGACTGAAAAACAAGGTGCACAAGGAACACATGCCTTGTTTTATACAGTGGAATTGTGCATCTAAGACCACAGTTCTCCTTTGAAATCAAGATGTGCACTGCTTACAAACCTTGGTTTCAAAGGGAAATGAGGGAGGGTGTCAAATTTGCCACTGTATTTCTGAAATTAGATGGCGTGGGTGCAAATTAGTAAGTGGGTACATATGTTTGTGAGAGAGAGTGGGGATCAGACAGAGAAGACAGGCATTACTCTTGCCTGATGCAAGCCCTTTTGATTTCTGGACCATCCTTATTCCACATGTGGAGATCACAGGAAGCTGTGGCAGTTGGATAACCTAACAAAAGGCCAGTCTATAGCCCCACTCCATGTTGTGAGTCCAAAGACTCACGACATCACTACTTTCCAATATCTAAACTCCAAAAATGCCACATCCTTTTCTTATTCCTCATTTATTCTCATTGCTCCTTCCATAACCCAATTCCTTCCTTTCCTGGATCTGGAAGATATTTATCAAGTTTAGTTTGAAGCACTATTGACATGGGCATCACATTAAATTAGATGTGACAGTGTCTCACTTTCTCACTTACCCTGTTCCATCTAGTGGTCCATAAACATTTAGTTTGTTTGTTATTTCCTGTAGTGAGCTAAAGTTGGCATACCTGATTCCCCCATACCTTATCCTCACAATGACCCAAGATCCGGCTGAGAAAGACAGTGACTCTGCTAAGGTGCACTTTTAGTGAATGTGATTTACTTGAACAAGGATCTCTCAGGTTCCAGCATGAATACTCTGATTACTACACCACACTCTAATAGACAGAACACACTTGTTGAAGGCATTTTAGTGATTTAATAGGATGTATAGACATAACCCACATTTCTTTTAATAATAATAAAATAAATAAATAAAATTTTTATTTTTATCCTGCCCTTCCGAGCGATCAGGGCGGCTTACAAAGTGCACCAATATGCAAGCAACATACAAGGTTAAAAACAAACATACACAGTAAACCTTAAAAACAATAAAAAGCCCCTTAGTCCAACCTCACGGCCACGAGAGAGGAGGGAGGCCCACAGGATATTCAGTCGGGGAATGCCTGATTGAATAGGAAGGTTTTAAGACCCTTCCTAAATTGGGCCAGGGTGGTAGATGAGCGGAGCTCCGTGGGCAGCCTATTCCAAAGGGCTGGGGCAGCCATGGAAAAGGACCTTCTTGCAGTAGAAGCTAACCTGGCCCCAGGCACCTTCAGGAGTTGCTGCCCAGATGTTCTGAGGGTGCGAGGCGGAATGTACGGAGAGAGGCGGTCCTTCAGAAATCCTGGGCCCAAGCCATTTAGGGCTTTATAGGTAATAACCAACGCCTTATATTGAGCTCGGAAGCGGATGGGCAGCCAATGGAGATCTTTAAGCACAGGTGTTATGTGGCTGGTCCTGGGAGCGCTAGTGACCAGCCGAGCTGCCATGTTCTGCACCATTTGCAGCTTCCGAGTTTGGTATAAGGGTTGCCCCCTGTAGAGTACATTACAGAAATCCAGTCTCGAAGTTACCAGAGCATGTACAACAGTTTCAAGGTCCCTCTGGGCCAGGTATGGGCGCAGCTGGTGAATCAGCCGAAGCTGATAACAGGTACTCTTGACCGTCGCATTCACCTGAGCAGTCAGGTGAAGGGACGAGTCAAGAAGCACCCCCAGACTGCGCACGGAGTCCTTCACGGGGAGCGTGACCCCATTCAGGACAGGTGGAACCACCGCCATTCCTGGACCAGGGGAGCCTATCACTAGTACCTCCGTTTTCTCTGGATTTAGCTTGAGTCGGTTTTCCCTCATCCAGCCCATTACTGACTCCAGACAGGCCACGAGAGGAGAGACGCCATCCCCAGTCACTGCATCAGTCGGAGACATAGAGAAAATGATTTGGGTGTCATCAGCGTACTGATAACCCCGCGCCCCATGTCTCCGGATGATCTCTCCCAGCGGTTTCATGTAAATGTTAAATAGCATGGGAGACAGAATGGCTCCTTGAGGATAATAAAAGCTTTATTTTTACCCCACCCTTCTGTCAAAAGACAATTGAGACAGCTTACAATCAAAACTTTTCTTTGTGCAACACTCCTCCAGGTCTTTACATATCCAGTATCTACATACTAAGATGGGGGGGAAACTTTTTTCTGGAATTCTGGGTGTATCTACACTGCAAAAATAAAGCAAAACTGCTTTAACTTCCATGGCTCAATGCTATGCAATTATAGTATTTGTAGCTTTGTGAGCTACTGTATATACTCATGTATAAGTCTAGAAATTTTAGCCAAAAAAGTAACCCCAAAAACCTGAGTCGACTTATCCATGGGTCAATATTGTATTGTACTTTTATTTATATAAAAAGAAACAGTCCCCTGGTGAAAAGCAAGAGAGTAATCTGTCCTGGAAAAACTGACTTCCCTCTATTTTCTCATCAATCCAGCTTTTAATAAGAGCACAAACAGTGATGTCTCCTGGTATTCTGTAAGTTCTTTGGAATTGTTTTCCTTTGCTTCATCCTTTACATCCTTTGTTACATGGCACTAAATTTTACTCTTGACGTATCCATGAATCATATCAAAATCCATAATTATGGCTCCAAAACCTGCCCTTGGCTTATACATGAGGTCAACTTATAGTCAAGTATATATGGGATTTAGCCATCCCTGTCAGAGAGCTCTGGTGCTTCACCAAACTACAAATCCTGGGATTCCATAGCATTGAGCCATGGGAGTCAAAGTAGTGTCAAACTGCTTTATTTCTGCAGTGTGGTAGCAAGCTCTGGTGATTTCACTAATAAAGTGATATTTTTAATTTTTAATATAAGAAAGTAATAAAGAATGAAATGAAATGAAAGAATGAAGGGTGTTACATGTCTGGGCAGCTGTGGTCATCATTCAAGAGGTTCCTGCATCACCCAAGGAATCACAAGCCACAGACAGCATGTGCTTCTTAGCATGGGTGGAAGAGAGATTAACACTTCCCCAAAAATAATGGTTTAGCTTTGGTGACGGAAAAAAGAGAGATTTCCCCACAACAGAATTATTTTTAGGAAAGTTTGTTAGAACCACTGAGTAACAACTTCCAGGTTGCTCATGCAGACTTGCACGTTAGCCATCTTCTGATGGACTGTTCAGTCCTGTGGGATGTGTCTGCTTTGTTATTTCTTAGAAACCTAAGTTCCAGTGACCATAGCCTAGAGCAAAATATATAAAGTTAGAGCCCAGTAATTTATGTGGAGTACAGGAACAGAACCCACAGTCCTTCCACATAATAATCTACTCCACATCATCCCAAATCTGTAGCTCTTCATAAATGCTGGACTAAATTCTATTGATCAGATCTAAATACAGTATATAATTCATATACTCCAGATGCCTATTACCTATTTACACAAGTAAGTACCATTTATATGTTACCTATCTATTACCTATTTATATGTTATTTATTTATTTATTTAAATTTATTTAAATATGTTACCTATTTATATGTTACATCACAGAGAGAGGTGGGAACATACAAATAAATATTATTATTATTATTATTATTATTATTATTATTATTATTATTATTATTATTATTATTATGTACCCCTATTACCATGTATGGATGTGAGAGTTGGACAATTAAGAAAGAAGATAGGAAGAAAATCAATTCATTTGAGATGTAGTGCTGGAGGAGAGTGCTGAGGATTCTCTGGACAGCCAAAAAGAAGAACAAATAAGTCCTAGAGCAGATCAAGCCAGAAATCTCCCTGGAAGCCAAGCTAACAAAACTGAGGCTGTCAAATTTGGGGCACATCATGAGAAGAGAGGATTTATGGGGGGGGGGATCTAAAAAAGAGAAGAAGACCATATGCTAGATGGATAGACTGTATTAAGGAGTTCATGGGCATGAATGTACAGCAGCTAAGTGGAGCAGTGGAGGACAGGGAGCCTTGAAGATGTCTCATCCACAGGTTTGCCATGGGTCGAGATCAACTTGAACAAACAAAACTCCAGATGCGTCATTAGCTGCATGATTCAGTGCATCTAGTGATTCTACCCATAGGTTAATTCCAATGATTCAATATCTACCCTAGGTGGGACTACCAATAGGATTCAGATCATTGTTTAGGATGCATGTGAGGCAGGGGAGATATTAATTTATTATAAATGACCTTGGGAAAGTTACAGTCTCTTAACTTACAAGAAGTCAATAGTAACCCTTTTGTGAATAACTCCTGCCAAGAAAATCACATGAGAGAGTGGCCGAAGGTTGGAGCCAACTTGGAGGCACATAATGACAACTGATAAACAACTGAGAGTCATAAATCCTGACTTTTGTTTGTTTGTAATTGATATCAATTTGTCAGCTTATAGCAACCCCATGAATGAAAGACTTCAAAATCAACAACCGCTCTGCTCAGGTATTGCAGATTTAAAGCTGTGGTTGCCTTGATTGAGCCTATCTATGAGAAAAGTGGTTTTCCTCTTTTCCTACTGCCTTCTACCTTACCAAACATTATGGTCTTTTCTGATGAATCATGCTTTCTCATAATATGGCCAAAGTAAAACAGTCTCAGTGTATTCATCTTGGCATCTAGGGAGAGTTCAGGCTTGATTTGCTCTAAGACCCATATACTGGTCTTTTTAGCAGTCCACAGTATCTGTAAAATTGTCCTCCAGCACAACATCTCAAATGAGTTGATTTTCTTCTTAACAGCTTTCTTCACTGTCCTGCTTTCACAACCATACATAGAAATGGGAAATCCTGACTAATGTACTGTAAATAGCCCATAACTCTGTCAGCAGATCCAGATTTGCTTTCTGCCCATGAACACATATCCTTGAAAACTTTTTATGGGGACTGATTTTCAATTAATTTTCCCAAACGTATGGACACAACCTGGCAGGAACCTAGGATTCTGTTAACCAAGTGTGTGAAACATGGGATCTGTCTAGTGAAATGCAGCTTGCTATCCATATGTAACAGCCTCTCAAGGGCTTGATAAACTTTTCATTTTAGCTGCCCACTTAGAACAGGAGGGTTGTCAAGCATCTGGCACATCATAAAGACATAATTTGTTGGATGCACCCAGCTTAGTGTAGGACTAGTGTCAATGGAGCAATCTGGAAAAAATGTACAATTCACACGCAACATTTCCTACTTGCATGCACTAACAACATTAATTCAAAAAATGCACATTTTTGTGGCCAGATCAGATTTGTGGACCTTTCTTTCCTTTCCTTCATCTTTTAGGCTGAGGAACGCAAAGTCAAAAGGCAAGTGGGGAAATGGTCTTTTCATCACTCAAGGTCAAAGGATCTACAGTGGGATCATTTCATGCTCGCTGTTTCAGAAAGCATCTGCTTGGGAGCTTTTTCCTTACCATCAGCCATTCTCCAAATGAGCTTTCATAATGCAGATTGTATGCTCTAATGGCCAATTCTAATCATAGCCTCTCACTAACCCTCCCATTGCAAATATCACAACAGGTGGAGACAGCAAAATGAATTTAGAATGATAGAGTGAAAAATTCAGTTGCACTCTGATGGCAATTAGGGGTCTTTGGAGTAGACAGCTGGTGTTGTCTCTGGCCCCTAAGGGGGGAAATAATAACCAATTCATTATGTGCTCACTTTTATTGGATCAGATGCCTTGGCTGTAAATGAGGGACACTTTCAAGTCACACAGTACCCTGCCTGAGACCAGATGAAATGCTTTTTGGAATACAAAAGCCTGCATAGTTCTTAAACCATGGTCATTGATTCAGTAGATGATCCTATTCTATTTATATTGAACCTTTTCGAAGACAAGCAAAAGATTTAGGGTCAGACCGATCAGGTATGGTGTGTGGCTTTATGGGTGTCAGGGCATGCTGGTTGAGAGAGCCTGGGAGTTGTAGTCAGAAAAAATAGCTTTTCTAAGCTCTGAGTGTTACACTGTCAGACAGGTTGCATAGCATGAGAAACAGTGTTTGCTAATTGCCAGTTTCCCCAAGGTAACATAATGAGGTCACTTAATTGATTTAACAAGTAATTAGTTCTAGTTACTTTTAAAACCACCTTTAAGGGCTTTGGGGGGCATTTTAACAGGAATTTTTTTTCTATACCTTTCTCTGATCATTTCTAAAGGAAGCTCTCCTCCCATCCATAATAAAATGTAATGGAAACATATCAGTCCATGATACTGAACAATGCAGCAACATTCTGTTCAACACTGGTAATACTGAGCAATATTTTTAAACACCATAAAGAATAATGGGAATAGAATACTTTTAAAACATTATTTTGGGGAGACAATATTTTTTTTGGTATGCCAGCAAAGCATCTTGCAATCAGACTGTGGCACATTAATTCTTTCAGGATTGCACAGGACTGAGCTAGAACAGGGTGAAATTGTTTTGTTCTTACTTCTTTTTCTTCCTTGAAAAAAGCAGACATGTAACTGAATTTTGCCAGAAAAACAGCTAGTTCACCTCATTCTGAAGTAATTAAGAGATGTAACATATGGCTGCTGGTAAGAGGTTGGCCTTCATTTCCTGGCCTCAGTCACAACTCAGCCACAAAGGTTAACATCTGAGGTCAAAAGGAACAGGAGCAAAGGAAGGAGGAGAAGCCATAGTTCAATATCCATGTACTCCCATTAACTCCACTTAAACAGGAAATAGGGTAACAAAAGATCATTGGGAGAGTCCATCTGCCTCTGTCTTCATTTCCAGTGGCTCTGTCCTGGAGCACAACTCTATGACTGAAAATTGCTTCTTTAGCATCCCCATGTGGCAAGTGCTATTATTTAGTCATTCCACCAAACAATCAATATTCATCAGAACACAAGGAATTCCTGATGGCCCATAGGACCCCTTCCAATGATATGAGTCTATGATTGCAAGCTCTGAAAATATCTGTTTGCAACTTAACTACCACAAGGATGGTATTTTTATTTTTATTAATTTATGCGATTTATTCCCGCCTTTCTCCCAAAATGGGATTCAAGGTGGCTAATGACTGTGTGACCTTATGATTCTATGTCCAGCCCGCTCCTCCAGCAAGAAATGCAAGGTGGGGATTTCCAATGACTCCTGTTGCAACTGCTTTTCCCACCATACCTCGCTGGCAGGAGAGGACTGGGCACATTGTTCAATATCCCAATTGCCTGCACCTTTGAACTCTTAATCGATGACAACTAACCTGTTTCTAAAGTGGGCTCAAAGCAATTGAATCAAAAGAAGTAGCTATGACAATGGAGCTTGCATCATATATGTCTGACCATGCAGGATCTCAGCTGTTATCTCTAGGAACAATTTATTCACACTGCTTCACGCAAGCTAAGCTAAGAAGAGGATTGACTATCCATGTAGTAGGCCAAATGTGTCTAAGCATCTTGTCAGACCTCTGCAACTGAAACTCTTCTATCAGTATAGGACCACACAGGTCTCTGGGCAATACCACAGAGTCCTTCAGTGGCAGAACTCAAGTTACAGCAGATATGAGTGGTTCTTGTATACCAAACAGATAAATGATTGTTGCAAGACATAAGGGGCCTCTTTAAAATGATAATATTATCAACTTGTTCAGGTTTTTTCCAGTAAATATATATTTGAAACAGCTCTATTGTTTGTATGGTTTTTTAAATTGTTATAAGACATTTGGTATGTTGGAAAATCAAGGGGTAGGGAAAGAATAAATACAACCAGTGTTGGTCAACTCACGGAAACAAAATATGTCCTAAAACATCTACCAGGATGTTGATCTGCTGCAAGTACAAAATAAAACAAACTACCACAAGACTGCTCTGTATTGTTTTCCAGGAATCAAAGGAATGTACACACTCTCTCTCTCTTTTTCATTTTTAATTCTAAAAATCCAGTGTTTTGTTGTTGTAAACTACCATTAAGTTGACTTTGACTTATATTGATGCTTTGAATGAGAGACCTCGAAGTCACCCTGCCATCAGCTTCCCTGCTCTGACCTTGCAGATTCAGGACTGTGGTTCCCATGACTGAATCTATTCATCTGGAATGTTGTCTTCCTCTTTTCCTAATGCCTTCTACCCTATCAAGTATTATTGTCTTTTCTACCAAATCATACTTCTCATGATATAGGCTAAGTACGGCTAGGGATGCCATATCCCACCTGTAGGCGGGACAATCCCTCTTTGGGCGGTGTCGACCCGGTCCCGGTCCGGTTTGGCACCAAAACCGGGATGGCACCACCCGCGGCCACCTCCGCCCCCACGCGCACCACGGGGGCCTCCAAAGCCTCGCTGAGGCCTAGGAGCGCTCTCCACGGTCAGAGTTCCGGCCGTGGAGACGCTCCCTCTCAGGCCCCGGCGAGGCCTTGGAGGCAGCTCCGCAATCGCGGAGTCCTCCAAGGCCTCGCCAGGGCCTGGGAGGAGGAGGAGGCCACTTGCCACTGCGGCAATGGCCGCGACAACGGGCGGCCCCCGCGCGCCCTTCCTGGCCTGAGAGGAAATTTCCCGGCCTGGCCAGGATTTTTTTTTTAAAAAAAAGGGCCTCACTTTTAAAAACCTTGTCCTACATTTTTCCCGGTTTGGAGGTCCTCAGGTATGGCAACCCTAAGTACGGCAATCTGAGTTTAGTCATCTTGGCTTCTAGGGAGAGTTTTTATTATTATTATTTTATAAATAAGTCTTTATTAAATTATTTTAATTATCGCTGCTAGGTAGAGTTAAGGGTTTTTTTATTGTTTGTTTGTTTTTTGCTCTAGGACCCATTTATTTGTCTTTCTTGTAGTCCAAAGCTTCCTATCAGCTTTTATCACTGTCCAGCTTTCACAACCATACATAGAAATTGGAAATACAATGGCATAAACTATCCTAACTTTAGTATTCAATGATATATCTTGACACTTCAGGATTATGTCTAGTTCCTTCATAGCTGCCCTTCCAAGTGCTAGTCTTCTCATTTCTTGACACAGACTCCATTCTGACTAATGACTTCAATGCATTCATTGTCTACTTTAAATCATCTAAATCATCTGTAGTCTTTATTTTTGTTTTCTTAATATTCTTCAGGCTGCTGTTCAGTTGGGGAAGCCAACTCCTGGTCCATGACATATTCGAAGAGTTTCACCTGTCATCCAATGAGGCTTCTCTTTCTTTTTGGCTGCAGATAGTGTCTTTTTGCATTTCTCCCTAACAATGTTCTGGCTTCAGTCCAGAATTCTTTTGGCTCCTGATTGGTTAGGCTTAATAGTGCACATCTATTTTTACATTGTCTTTAAATTCTATGGGGATGTTCTTCAGGTTGTATTTTTACACAACTGTCGGTTGAGTGTTGTTTTTTTTTTGTTTTTTTTTTTTTGGCTTTATTCTGATTTTTGATATTAGCAGTTCATGTTCTGTGCCACAACCTGCTCTTGGTCCTGTTTTTGCAGAGAGAATGGAGTTTCTGCATCTTCTGCTTGCAGTGACATAGTCTCTTTGATTTCTATATTGGCCATCAGGTGATGTCCATGTATACAGTCACCTATTTGGAATATTTATATTTGCATATACTCAGAGACGGAACCCAAATCTAAACACAACATTCATTTATGCTTCATATACATGTTATATACTGATGGTAATGTTATACACAATATTTTTAACAATTTTGCACATGTAACAAAGTTTGTATACCCTGGACCTTCAGAAAGCAAAGGTGTCACTGTTTCAACCACCCATGAAAAAAGTTTTGGGTTTTGGAGTATTTTGGATTTTGGAATTCCAGATAAAGGAGACTCGACCTGTATCGAGTTCAGTTTCTGAACCATCTTCAAGTGAAAGCCTCACACAGAGCACAATGGACTAATCCAGTTTATACATAAACATCTGAGCATGTGTCATAGTAGACTAAAGTTTGTTTTAGTATCTTTGTTTATGCTAAAGCTGATAAACATGCTTTTTTAGTTCGGGCAAAACAGAAAGTTATACTCAATTAGAATCATAGAATCATAGAATCATACTGATCACTTACTGATATATCAAATGAATCTTTTTGGAATTCCTTTAAAAACAGGCAAGAAGAAAACAGTGAAAGGACTGAAGAAGAAGAGGAAGAATAAATCACAGAGGCACATGATTTGTGTGAGGCTAGGATGAAATCATGGACTTCCCAAGCTATCATAGTGCCGCCACATCTCCTCTAACTGTCCCAATTCATCCTCTGTCATCCCATTTTTAAATCTGCTTTTAAAATATCCCAGTTTCACGCCTCTCCTCCCATTTTTCTACCTTTGTCCTCAGCTTACTTCAGCTGCTATACACTGAGTTCTATGTGCAAGAGCAGCATGCACTCAGTTAACTCAGAAGGGGGAGAGGAGGAGAAGGAATAGAATCTTGCCTCTCCCAGTAGATGTTGGCAAAAGAAAACAGCTGCAGCCCCTCCTATCTTGTGTATTCTTCCTCACTACCAAAGTGTGCCATCTTGACTAAACTCTGATGTTACTCATCTTCATGTGTCTTAGTTTTCATATGTGAAACTTTGGCCAGTGTGCCATCACCATTTTCTTTTGCAATGCATCAGTTCAGCTCAGCTCCATTGCTAGAGTGACTAGCAGTAACCCTCGTCCAATAAAAACTAAGCTGTTTACAAAGTATGTAAAAGTTTACGGATGGGCCCTTGGAATATTTTGGTACCAGTGATGGAAAAACACGGCCAAGCAGAAAGCTGATTCTGAGCTTCCCTAGTTATAGCTACTGACTTTGAATTCAGCCAAACACCCACTTTTAGGGGGGAAACACTGAACATCATGATGAGAGACCCTGGGGCTTCTGCATCTTTTCCAGATTTATTTAAAGACATGTTTGATACTTCAGGTTTCTGAGTTAGATTAACAGGAAAAAAAGCTTTTAGGCTGGGTGAGAGACCAAGGCCTCAAGTCACTTTAAAGGCAATTACCAAAATCTAATAGAAAGCACTTTCTGAAGCACAGTATTTTCTTCTTCTTCTTTTTTTAAAAAAAGAGCACTTAGTAAGCCTTCAAGCTCATTTTGTCTCTGTCATTTATTCATCAGCCTTTGAGGAGTTGGTAAAATGCAGGCAGACACACACATTTCCCTTTGGAGTCTTTGCAGCTGTTTATATTTTCATTTTTTTTATCTGCAGCAAGTCTCAATGGTACAGCATTTCTTACTAGTCTTGGAATTGGGCCTTCCTTCATAACTTAGAATCACAGAGTTGGAAGAGACAAGGGCCATCTTGTCCAGCACCCTGCCATGCTGGAATATACAATTAAAGCACTCCAGACACATGGTCATCCAGCCTCTGTTTAAAAATCTCCAAAGAAGGAGACCCCATCACACTCCAAGACAGCATGTTCCACAGTCAAACAGCTCTTACTATCAGGAAGTTCTTCCTAATGTTTAGGTGAAATCTCTTTTTCTGTAGCTTGAATCCACTGCTCCATATCCTGGTCTCTGGACAATTAGAAAACAAATCCTCAATTTGACATCACTTCAAATATTTAAACAGGGTTATCATATCACCCCTTAAACTTCTTTTCTCAGGCTAAACATACCCAGCTCCCTAAGCTGCTCCCCATAGGGCATGGTTTCAGGACCTTTCACCATTTTGGTCCCCCTCCTCTGGACACACTCCAGATGCTCAGTCTTCATGGATCATGGGCTCTTCTCTACCCTCCACATAAACCAAGATCTCATTCACTAATTCTGTAGCATAATATTATGGATGTGCCCTTATGCTGCAGTGGTGGACTGCAACTTTGCATGACCAATTGTGCAGTATATTGCATGATCTCACACTTCCTTGGACCAACAGTTGCTGAGACTTCTCACTCTCCATTATAGACCACATTTACTGAACTTCATTTGGAGGTGCTCCTAGGCTTTTGCAATGGTTTAGACTGGCATCACTCTAAACCCAAGTTTTGAGATCTTTGGGGAGATCTCTTGGGCTCACCACTGTAAGCGGCACATTTAATAAGGTCATTTCAAGGAAGTCTTTTTGGGTTTGCCCTTGGCCTTTGCACAATCACTTTCCTTCTGCCAGCAGAGAATTACCTTTTTATTTACATAAACTTTTGGCTATTCATTGGATGTTCCAAAAGGCTTTTTAATAGCAGTGGGAAAACTTCACTTTTATTTTCATTTTTCAGCTATTTTAAATTAGTGCTATTTTTAATTGAAGTTTTTTTTTTTAAAAAAATTAAATTAAAAATTACAGGGACATAGCCAGATTTTTCTACAACCTTGGCTGCTGCTCACAAGGAACAAGATGGTTACGTGGGCCATCAGAGGTTGTACTATAAGCCTATCTGTGTATTTGTGAGTGTGACTTGAGTGCTGCAGACAGAGGAAAGAAATACCAAGCTCTACAGTGCCCCCCAAAAGGACATAAGGTACACTTGTGTGTGCGCGCACCACTAGCAGCATGCCAGCCTTAATATGTTTATTGAAAAATAACATTGTTCACAAATCCACATGAAAAGATATAAAGGTACAAATTTTAGCACTTCTGCATTGGATATGATGAAGTTAAGCAACAGACATACATAGCTAATCTTATGTCAGTTGAGATGCCAAGATTTTGTTTGTAGTAGCTGTTTTTTCTTCACCCTCCAGAGCCTGAGACGCATAGGCCCTCCAAAGGTTCACGTCCCAAGGATTACCTCCCTGTCTCTTCTCTCTCAGCCTTGATTTCCCCTAAAAGAATATGGTTCCCAGTAGGGAAAGATGGTAGCCCACTAGGATTTCCTTTTTTAAAAAACTTATCTGTAGAAATGAAATATTTTGAATTTAAAATGTTGAATTTTTATGAGATTTCCAAAGACAAGCAGTAGGTAAACTCACCTTTGCTCTGAAATGTCTCTGATGAGGGCTATTTCTGACATATTTCTGAATTTTCCTTCTTGGATTCATGTAGGCCAAGACATGAACTGCTGCTTTAGATTGTTATTATTATTATTATTGAACCACATCCCCAGACCACTTCACTTAGTGCTTTTGATTATTATCTTGCTAGTTCGCCATGGTGCCTGCGTAGGTGAGGAGGGGAGACTGAGAAACTAAAGTCCAGATTCTGGTATGTATGCAGGACTAGTTGTTTACAGGATTTCCTTGATCCTGTCCACACTAATTTAAATGTACCACATAAAAATTACAGTGTACAAAATAAGCCCTAAAATGAGGAAACAACTGACTATGTGTTATATTTTATGGTTGGTGGAGCCAAATGCATAGTCTGACCTCTCACTACACTTTCTTGTATGTCTCCAGTGGCTCAGAGGGAGAGACACCAACCATAAGCTTTCCTCATGCTCCCATTGTGCTCTGGGAAACACACCTATAATGCGAACTAAGACAGCTCAAGAAAAAGAATGGAGTTGGATTAAAAGCTATCACGGATAACCAAGTCAGACATTCTTCTCAAGAATTTGCAAGAGTACACAAAGCGCAAAGAAAGATCATATTCTGGGGGGAACGTACACGCAGGAGGAATTAGTTAGGACCCATGTTGAAGAAGGGGAAACCTAGCTTGCTTTTTTGCATATCAATGTCAGATGGCTTTACCTTAGATGTTGCTAAAGAGTTTTCAGACCAGACTCATCTTTCCTACATTGCTGTTCAGTTGTGGTGGTGACATGAAGGAGAATGAATGCCACCTAAGTAAGCAAACAGTTCTGCTTTCAACTGATAAAAAGCCTCTCTTTACTTTAAGAGTTGTTGTTGTTATTATTATTATTATTATTATTAAAATGAGTTTTTGTGGATATAAACCCACTTCTTCAGATGCTATCTGGATATAAAGCATATTTATAAAGTTCTGGGAGTGGGATAGAATCCAGACAGATGCAAATCATGTCCCTTGCCTTAAATTTTCCAAGGGCCAGGTAAGGTGATATAAGAGGAAAATCCAAAAGGGGCTCATGAGGGGGTAGCAGGGTCATAAAATGCCACTGGGCCAATTAAATCTGACCTCTGTTCCCGGAAGCCATCAAATTGTGCACTCCCAAGAACATCTGTCAGATACCTGGGTTCAGGCAGGCATTTTTCAGAAATACTTGTAGCTAACTGATGCTGTCTTTGAGTAGTCTCAGCAGGGGACTGAAAGGGAAGGGAGCAGGAGCCTTAAACCACACTGCAGGGTGCTTATTGAGGGTCAAAGAACCAAGCCTTTGTTCAAGGTGTCCCATAAACTTTCCTCTGGAGACTAGGGTTCAATTCCCTGCTCAACCATGAAACTCACTGAGTGACCTTGAGCAACTCAGGGGAAGGCAATGGCAAACCTCCTCTGAACAAAACCTGCCATGAAAAGTGTAGCCATAAGCTGGAAATGACTTGGAGGTACATAACAACAGCAGTCTCCTTGCCCTGTTATCCCTGTACAACTATCACAAAACTTGCACACAACAACTTTAGAATTCTATATGACTCTATAAGAAGAAAATGCTGCAAGAAAATACTCCAGCTTCACTATTTTGATATCAGGCTGCACAAAATATAAACAACCAGACATCAAATTTCTGACAGAACTGTGGACTCGAACAGACAGGCCAAAATAAATCTGCTTCAGGCCACTTTGGAAGTGTGCCGTTTAAATGAAGCATGTGTCCTAAGGGGCTGGAAGCTGCACCAAAGCCACGCTCCAGTTCTAAGGACTGGAGCGCAGCTTTGGCACAGCTTCTGGCCTCTTAAGATGCATGTGTCATTTAAACAGCATACCTCCAAAGTGGCCTGAAGCTGATTTATTTTGGCTTGTCTGTTCAGGCTCTAACTTATCTAAAGTTGTTGTATTTTGAATAATCTATCTCAACTGTGCACTGACTAGTTTGATCACAATCCAGCCTAGCAATGATTGCAGTCCAACCGCTGAATGAGGCAGTGTTATTTCATAGTAAAAGCACTTCACCAAGAAGTGTCCTTATGGTAAGTTGGAAAGGTCGGATGCTTGGAACATTACTTTTTTGGACTACAATTCACAGAATTTCCAAGCCAGCATGTCCACTGGTCATAGTGACTAGGGATTTCTAGAAGCTGTAATCCAAGAAAGCAACTTCCCCATGCTTTGCATACTAAATTAAAAGCTTCTGAAACTCAGGGTGGATCTTGAGGGTGGATCTCAACACCAATGAAACCATGTTTTTGGCACATCAGGTCAAATTATACAGCAGTGCTTTGTCTAACCCACTGTATCTCAAACTAGCTGATGTGGGGAACCAGCAATCCTCCACCCCCAGAATGCCAGGGACTAGTACCATATTTGTGCCCAATGGCTACTGTTATTTCTTTCTTTCCTGGAAATTTGCCAGGGTCCTGCAACCAAAAGTTCAGTGACCAGCAATGGTCCATATAGACCACAGTTCTGAGTAGCAGGAATCTACTACAGCAGTAACTTTAATGCTGAGAGTCGAGCCCTCGCTTTTGCTGTGTCAGTGAAATCTTTACAAGCAGCTCCTTTCCATTCCTTGCTAGGAAAGAATTCACTGGGTGTTCTGAGGAAGAGGAAACTTTGGCCATTAAATCCCTTTCCTTTCCATCACCAGCAGAATTAGCAGCCACATGCCTAGTCCCTTCTGTTCACTTTGTACTTCCTGTTTTCCTTGCTGCAGCTCTTTACTTGTATCTTTGGCTCACATTTCAAGGGTTCTCCATATAGAAAAGGCTGGGGGGGGGTGTATCCTGTGGGCTGCATCTGAGAGAAAGATGAGGCCCACAGCTGAAATAATAAAAAATCAAACAGCCTTCTCCTAATACAAGATTTTCCATGCTCTATAACAGTAAAAAGCCAGTATGGTGTAGTGGGTAGAGTGCTGGTGCCCTTTCACACTACACAATTATAGCATGATCATCCCACTTTAACCGCCATAGTAACATCCTGTGGAATCCTAGAGCTTGTAGTTTGGTGAAGCAATAGAGCTCTCTGGCTGAGAAATCTAAACATCCCTCCCAAGAGTCCATAGGATGGAGCCATGATAGTTATAGTGGAATCGTGGTAGTATAATTGGGTGTTGTGAAAAGATCCTTGGAATCGACACTGAAAGACCCAGATTCACATCCCTACTCAATCTTGAAGTTCATGGGATGACCTAGGCATCTGCACTGCAAAAATGACAATACTTTGAAACTTATTGCATGAACTTTAAAACCAGCTCAAGCCTCCCAGGCTGCAACTGGGCTGCAGGATGGAGGCAAGGATTATCGCATGCTAAATCACCACCTAATCGCTGTTGGAGTATTAGCATCAATGCATCAATAAAGTTTATTGCCCTTTGTTCTCTGTCCCTTTTCCTCTCTCTGCTCTCACCAAGCATGGATGCAGAAACCAGGTTATGCTACCAAATATGTTTTTTTCTTCTTACTTACCCACATGAGAGTCAGCTCTAGGAACTCTTCTACCAAGTACAGTTTTCTCTACTGATTAGTTATTTTGTAAAACCTAGATGTAGCAATAAATTAAGTTTCTTTTTACCTATCAACGTATCCTGTTTATTTACCAGAAGATCAGATCTAGTTGTTTTACCAAATATCTGTAGAGTACATGCTTGTTGCTGTGTTGTTGTTGCTGCTGCTAAACTGGTTTAACCCCAAGTAAGCAAAACCATAATTCTAACAATCACCAGCCGCCAACAGCCTGGGTCTCAAAGTGGTCTCAATGTGGATTATTTCTGCAGTGTGTTTTGGATCTTTCTTAAAGAAGCCACAGTTCTGAGTCTGCAAAACCAGAGCAAGACTGGTGATGGTAGGGGGTCTTGAAGGTCTTTCATTCATGGGGTTGCCACAAGTCAAAGTCGACATGATGGCAGTTAATAACAAAGCATACTCCTTCTTGGGAACTTGCATTTTCAGCTGAATTTGCATCTTCCCATAAAACTGTGATTTCTTTCCAGTGCCCGCTTTCTTTGCATTTACATGTGTGGTTTGCAACAGGATTGCAAAAACACCATTATTGGTGCCTATTGGATAAGGGCTTATGAAATCAGTGGTGCCCTGTAATAAAACTGTAACTTGGAAAAATCATAGTTTTTCTGGAGTACAACTCCCACAATCCACTTGTCAGTTTCACTGATTCTGGATTCCGGGAGCTGTAGTCCAAAAGGTACCTTTCTCAAGCTCTGGACAGATGAAGTCTTCTCTGCTGTCATCCCACAAAAATCCCTTTCCAAATGTGAGAAACATCAACTCAGTGCAAAGTATCATTAAAAACACACACACCAAAATGGGTTGTTTGAATAGCTTAGCAAAAGCCTTGAAAATAAATTGGCTATTAACAGACTCCTAAAACTGTATGTTGCAGATGTATTTGGAATACTGTGGATAGTTCTGATTTTTCCATCTTATAAAGTAATATCAAAGAAATGGAAATGGTACATAAAAGGGGAATTAAGCCCCAGCACATTTAATAGGACATTTCCAAGTATTTCCAGATTGTTTGGGAATTAAGGGGGAAAGTAGGCTACATTTCAAAAAAGGGAATGGACAAAATCACCTCTAAGTATTCCTTGCCTAAGAAAATTCTATGCAATTTATGGTGTCACCATAAGTCTACAGGTGACTTGAAGTCACATACACACACATAGCTTTTAATATATTGTCAGTACATTTTGGAGACAGAGTAAAAGAAGATGTTCTTTAACTATTGTCAGAATGCAGATGTGCAAAAATATGTAGCCAAAGCATACTCAGAAAAAATACATTTATATTTTATTGGCATGTGATCAAAAGTCCAAAGAACCTCCACAAAATTGAAGTAACTATCAACAAAATAAGCTTACTGTTTTTATTACTATAACAGAAACAGTAAGCACTTTGTAAGCACTGTAATGAGTAATGAAACAAATTACATTTTAACAAATTACAGTCGCCCCTTCGTTTTGCGAGGATCCGTTCCAGACCCCCCCCAAAAAAAAATGGAAACTCCCATATATTCAAGCCCCATTGGCTTTAATTAATAGCTGTGCGCTCTCAGGGCACCCACATCATTTTAGCCAATGGGGCTTGTCCCTCTGTGAGTAATCAACACCGTGGACTTCAAGTCCATGAAAATGGAGGGGCAACTATATATCCAAGCTCTGGCCATAGCACCTTTTTTTTTAAAAAAATGGATTTCTTGCTTCTCATACTTTTTGTCACAAGGCTTTTCTATGTTTCTACTTTGCTATCAGTGCCAAAAGCCAGGGTCAGTGCATCCTCTATAAAAAGCTATTTGCTGCAGATTCAAAACTCCGCTTTTTAGCAACCCACTCTTCCCACACAAAAATATTTGTGCCAGGGTCAGTCTTCATGACCAAATTTGGATTCCTAGTGAGGATCTGGACTGAGCGGTTCCCTGAAAGGATGATAAATAGAGCGAAGAGGTCACAGGATTGCTCCACTTCATGTCTGTGGCTCATAACTCAGGCCACCCACTCTTTGAATTTGCCTTGACCAGTCACAATTCAAAGTGAGGGACATAGCCTTGCCCTGTCCCATAATACCTTGACCCAATAATGAGTCATATCATTTGCTTACACCAGCATCCGAATTGTTATCCTCTCTGCTTGCATTTAGTTGTAAACAGAGAGGCAAGTTCTTTTATCTTTATCCCTAATAACCTCAGAGAAGAAATAATTGTAGGCCTGTATTTTAGAGGAAGACCACATTACAGGTGGATTCACTCAAGCAAATAAACCAGAGCCTTGAATAGGGGTACTGATAACAGGGAGACTTGGAGATCTCTTACTCACCATACGTTGAAGTGGAGGTGATGACAATTAAGAACAACTTTTTTTTTCACCCACACATAACAAGTTGCTCCAATAATGTCATCTATTGAACTAAGAAGCCCAGCCCTTCTTCACACCAAGATCTGGGGCCCATTCATATTACAGAACTGTAGCACTATTTTTTCCTATTTAAACCGCCATGGTTCTTCCCTATGGATTCCTGCGATTGGCAGTTTAAGGAGGGGCATTAGGAGTTCTCATCTAGGGCATTCTAGGGCCTCACCAAACTAACAATCCCATGATTCCATAAAATGGAACCGTGGCAGTTAAAGAGGAATAATAGGGCTATAATTGTGTGTAGTGTGAATGGGACTCTGGACATACAAAAACAAATGGCTTTAAAATTAGTCATCAGCCCAGGTAGTTTGGTATCATTTATATCGTGTATAAATCAAGTGCATAATTGTCACTTGCTATTTGATGCTTTTTTGTTGTCTGTTTATTGAATCATTTCCTGTATTGCTATGTATTTTATATGTATTATCCTACTAGAAAGGCCCCTTCCCCTCCACCACTCCCTTCTCCTTTTGTGTCATGTCTTTTTAGATTGTAAGCCTGAGGGCAGGGAACCGTCCAATTAAAAAGATTGCGTGTACAACGCTGTGTAAATTTACAGCGCTTTATAAATAAAGGTTAATAATAATGTATGGTATGTTATTTGACTCCAACGTGAACTTAAATATTCTGTCAATGGTAACCAATTTTTTAAACTCATTTGTAGAACCATGTCTGATCAGTTGGGCTACTTTATCATTTTCCACAAGATCATACATTTTCCATATAGAGTGTGATATAGAAAGGAATAGGATTTCATTAAGGCAGCATATGTCTTGCTTTGAAAAGTACATGCCTCTTTCTACAACCCCACAATGGCAAATCCATTAGCAACCCTATCTCGATTTGGCAGGGACAGCCCTGGTTAAACCTGTCCTCCCAGTTTTCCAAATGCTTTTAAAATGTTCCAGTTTCTCTGTCTCCCTCCCACCTTTCCCCTCTTTTTCTTAGCTTACTTCTGTTGCTGAAAACTTCTGTTTGCACTTAATTATTTCAGCAAGGGGAGAGGAGAGGAGGGAGTAAAATTCCACTCTTTCCAGTTGGCACAGGCAAAAGCAAACTGCTGCAGCTTTTCCTAGCTCCTGTGTTCTTCCTCATTACTGACATTTGCCATTTTGATCACATTCTGATGCTGCTTGGCCAGATGTGTTCTTGTTTACATTTTGATCAAATTTTGAGCAGCCAAGTCACAGAGCTAGAGGAAGATGCAAAAATTGCTAGTTTTATTCCTGAACTGAAATTCACCCTCGCTAATTATAGAGCCAGCATGGCATAGTGGTTTGAGTGTTGTGCTACAACTCTGGAGACCAGGGTTCGATTCCCAGCTCAGCCATGAAACCCACTGGGTGACCCTGGCTAAGTCACATGCTTTCAGCCTCAGGGAAAGGTGACGGCAAGTCTCCTCTGAACAAATATTACCAAGGAATCCCCATGATAGGTTCACCTTACGGTTGCCATAAGCTGGAAATTACTTGACGGCACATAGAACAACAACTTAACTCCAAGTTTAGCTGATTAATCTAATGATTAGAATTTGCATCTTGATTAAAATATAGAATCAATATTATTTTGATCCCAATAATGCTTTTCTTGCACTTAACATTCCAGCCAAACTAGTTCAGATCAGACCTTGACTGTGACTTCTTGGGAATCAAGAGGAAGAGGTGGGGAAAGCAAGCTTAATGTTTCCAACCAAGCTATCCTTCATGATAAAGGTTATCGTATATTGAGGAGGGGACATGTTGTCATAAATCTCCAAGCAAGATCAAAGGTAGCAGCAGAGATATCTATTACCTACCTGACTCCTGCAATTATGCTGATGTTTAAAGTGGCAGTGTGCACATTCTCTTACAGACTGACTGCCGACTTAATGATCAGTGTCTTTGCTTCTTTGGTGCCATCACAAAATCTGACAGTCTAACAGCATGTTTAACAATTAAGGAGGGAATGTTGTCTTTGTTGCTAGCTATTCTTTTCTTTTAAAAAAATAAAAAATAAAAACTCAGGGAATAAAGTTGGAGCCACTTTTTAATGTCCTGTGTAGCTTGCTTGTCTTACACTTAGCTCTTTTTGATCCTTCCCTTTGACACAGCTTCAGATCTGCTCTCAGACTTACCTAGAGGGTATTGTGATCAAAAGGAGTCTAATTATCTAATATTTCTTTTCAACTAAAGCCCTTCAAATATATACACGGGCTCACACTCACACAAAGCAACCCCCCCCCAAAAAAAACCTACAACCTGTTTAGAGAGATAACTTAGTGATAAATGCAGGCCAGGCCCATTTGTGCAATATGTAATATTGAATCTAACATAACATAGAGGAATATGATTTTTTCCCCTTATGTTCTGAAGAAAAGTTTAAGCTGATTAGTTATCCTTGACACTTCAATTACATAATTTGATCAAAGAGAAAGTGTTTGTGTGAAGCAGGGTTCAGTTTGCATATCAGGTTAAGGAAGAATGTTTTAATATTTTGGTTTACCATAAACAAGCAAGGCTGCTTCATCCCTCCAACATAGCTCCTTCTACCAGTGGGAATGGCTAAAGCATAATGGAGCTGGTGAGAGGCCCAACTTCCATGTTCAAATCAGTAAGTTGGATTTCTATGTCAGTGTAGATGCACCTCAGGAGACAGACCAAAAGAGGAACACCCAGTAATGTATTCTGGTCTTTTAATCCAAGTATCAGGACTCTACCATCAGGTTTCAAATTGAGTCTCATGTCCTTGCAAGATATTTTAAAGTCAAATCTCTAGTCAAGTCTCAACTCGGAGAGCCAGCTTTAACAGAAAAAGAAGGAGATGTTGGGTGTTTCTTGGAGGGAAATAGCAAAGCATTAAGCAATGGGCTTGAAGTCTGCTTGACAGACTGTTCCTGCTGCACATCAGAGGAGCATTCCAAAGCTTCTGAGAAGCTCTGGGGGTGAGTCTTGCCTGCCACTAAAAGTGCATGATGCCAGCACATTGGCTGCTAAAAATATATAGAAGTCACAAGCTAAGTAAAGTCAGGGCATTATTTATTGCCCAGTGGAGTCCAAGTCAAGTCACTGAAGTGACTTGAGTCCAACCTGAGTCTGAGTCAATTCACTCGAGTCTACATCACTGAAAAGACCAAAACTCAGGTACATCTTGCTGCTTACATGGCATAGAAATTAAATGAATATAATAATAAATAACATTCAAAGTATAATAGGTGGCAACATGTGTGTCTCAGCAGTTACCATTACAGTTGCATTTCTTTTAAAGTAACATTTACCTCCCCGTTTCTTGAAAGTAATCGAAATAGAAACTTTTAAATGAAAAAATCCAAGCTATCTAAATGACCCTGTAGCACAAAATATATCTCTCCCCCTCCATCTTGTTTCCATTTAAACATGCTGCCTTGGAGTGTGAAGGAGTCTCATTCATTGGAATGTTTTAAATAGAGGCTGGATGACATCTGTTGGGGTGCTTTGATTGTGAGTTCCTGCATGGCAGGGGGTTGGACTGGATGTCCCTTGTGATTTCTTCCAACTCTATGGTTCTATGATTCTAAACACTCACAACAAAGCCAGCACTTGAACCATAAGGTATTCCTCCTCCATCATTTAATGAGGCTGGTACCCTATAACTTTAAAAAGTACTAAAAAGTTATAATTGCACCATAAAATATATCCCTTATTAAGTTGCAATCATAATGTGATTTAGTTATGACTTATTTTTTCAAAAAAAATAATTACAAACATTCAGTTGTAAATTACGCTTTACTTGTCATTAATGACTTCTTCTAGGCTCTGCTGTCAATAATTTCCACCATTCTCAATGGGTCCTTTGAGGCATAAATTTTGAGGAAACCTGCTATTAAAAGAAATGAAGATACCCATTTACTCTATTGTTAATATTATGAATGGTGTTACATATCACTTAGAGCGAAAGGTGGTGACTTGCTCTGAACTTATAATAATACTGTCAGCCCCTTAATGGACAGATTACTTCACTGACTGTATAGTTTGCCTCCCCGTGCTTCAGTGTTCTCTCGCCTGCCATGTGTGAAATCTCATCCTGATTCAGTTGTTGTTATGAATAACATGGACAGCTTCCTCCTGCTTCTCTCAGCTCAGTTGGTGATTTCTTCACTAAGTCATCGTTTCTTCTCTTTAACACCTGCTCTTCTATGAATCACTTAGAACTGAAAAGGGCAGTTCTTGATAAACAGATGTCTTAACTTGTCTTTAGCTCCTTATAATTCAGAATGGGCATGCAGCTCAAACTTCTGTGCTAGTTTTAGCTCTGCCAACCCTGAGTGGGTCATACTTATGTACCTGGCAGCAACCAGAAATTGGGCAACTGAAACTCACTCCCACAGTGCATCCACACTGCAGAAATAATCCTGTTTGACACCACTTAAGTGCCATAATTCAATGCTATCAAATTCTGGGAATTGTTTGCTTGATGGTGGAAGGAGAGGAAAGGGGGACATATTCTAGTCTTCCTAAGGAGGGAGTTTCCAAAGCTAGGGGCAGCCATTGAGAAAGCCCGCTCTCATGTTGCCACTAACTTTGCTTGTGAAGATGGTGGGAATGAGAAAAGGGCCTCTCCTATGGATCTCAGGATCCAGGCAGGCTCATACCAGGAAATAACAGTATTTCAGGTGGTCCAGACCTAAGCCATATAGGCCTTTGTATGTCATAACCAGCAGTCTGAACTGTGCCCAGGAACAGACTAGCAGCCAGTGGTCCTGTATAATGCCATCAGTGTGAATGGCACTTCAAAGAATAAAACAAAAAGAGACACATGAATAGCAAACAATCAGGATGACCTGAACTTTTGGGCCAAACTGTGCCCCTGCCCCCAGAATTTTGATTGAAAAACAGATTTTTTGATGGGAATTTTTAAAAAATGGGTAGGGTTTGGGAAGGTTTCCATTCCTGTTTTGCGGATAGGGTTTGGCATCTTGGATATGAGTGTGTGTGTATGTGCCTTCAAGTCACCTGTAAAATTATGGTAACCCCATGAATTTCATAGAATTTTCTTGGGCAACATATTCAGAGGTTGTTTTGTCAATTCCTTTCTCTGAAATATAGCCTATGGCACCTGATATTCACTGGTGGTCTCCTATCCAAGTACTAGCCAGGGTTGTCCCTGAATAACTTCCAAGATCAGACAGGATCTGGTGCCTTTACAGTATTTAGGTATCACCGCACCCCAGATAGATACTTCAACCCAGAGCAGATCCACTGTAAACCATAAGTGCTATTTGAAAAAAGAAAAGCTTCAGCTCTCTGTTTAGACATTTAGAAGACAAAGCAAAACCAAAAGCCAGCTCCACTGTCAGCCAAAATAAATCTGCCATCTAAACCTTTGGTTTCTCTCTTCTGAGGCCAGATCAGTATTACTTTCCTGCGCTTCAAAGTTCTGCAGTCAAGTATGAAGCAAAAGAGCCAAAATAAACCTGTGTGCCAGAAAAGTTTGGCTGAATCTTCACCTTGTTTTATAAAAGCTTGAATACCAAGTTACGCATTCCTGTGCAAGCAAGATGAACTAATCATTGCTAAGAGAGCTGCTATCCAAACTCAGAGTTGC
>NC_056526.1:180727290-180759929 GCF_019175285.1 Sceloporus undulatus | reverse complement strand
ATAACGTGAATTCGAACCGCCCAGTGCAGAAGAGCCCCAGTTCCAGACTCATCTGATAATGGCCATTGTCTCAGGATCTACTCACACAGAACCATTTCCACACATAATAGCTTTGTAAAGGGCCTTGCCTACATTGTCATCATCTCAGCACATGTATGAGCACAATGGATCTGGTGTGAGGGTTTCCAGATTGCCCCAGAGGGTATGACCAGGCCTAATGATTTTATCTTACAGGAGGGTAAATTTTGATTGAACATTAGAAGGAACTTCTTGACAATAAGAGTGTTTTGGCAGTGGATCAAATTGCCTAGAGAAGTGGTGGGGTCTTGTTCTCTGGACGTCTTCAAAAAGAGGCTGGATAGCTACTTGCTGGGGATGCTTTAGATCAGTAATTTTCAAACTTTGGTCCTCCAGATGTTTTTGACTTTAGCTCCCAGAATTCCTGATTATTGATGAGAAAGGCTAGAGCTTCTAGGAGCTGAAATCCAAAACACCTGGAGGACCAAAGTTTGAGAAACTCTGCTTTAGATGTGGATCCTGTACTGAAGAGGGGACTTGATGGCCCTTCCATCTCTATGATTCTATGACTGAAAACTGGAGAGGGCTCTTGTGCCTTTAATGGTTATGTAGAAGAGGAAATTTCAACAGGTGTTGCTTGTTAACACCTGCTGAAATTCCTGTTGCCAAACAGCCATTACACTCTATAATTCTATTATGGGATGCGGTGGCTTAGTGGTTAAGATGCCAATTCTGATGATCAGAAGATCGGAAGGTTGGCAGTTCGAGGCCCAAGTGCTGCATGATGGGGTGTGCTCCTGTCAATAGTCCCAGCTTCTGCCAACTTAGCAGTTCAAAAGCATGCAAATACAAGTAGATCAATAGATACCACTTCGGTGGGAAGGTAACAGCATTTGGTGAAGTCATGCTGGCCACTGGAGTAGTCCTTGGGCAACTCTGGCTTTTTGGTCTAGTATCAGAGATGAGCACCGCCCCCTACAGTCCGTTATGACTAGATAATAATGTCAAGGGACTACCTTTACCATTACCTTTATGAAATGTCATTGCTCAGACTTGGACACATTTTTATAAGAGGCACAGTTTTATTTTGTTTTACATTATTTTCCTCCTTTTTTGCAACACATGATTCAAAGTGGCATCAGTGTGCAACTGTACCAACTCATATTAAACAACAACAAAAGCCTCCAAAACAATGTTTTTAAAATGGGACAAAATGGGATTGTGACGTACCAGGGATAGGTTCCATAAGTAGGGACCATATCTGGAAAAAAGAGAGTAGATGACAGGAGGGTATGCCTCTGGAATACGAAAGGGGTAAACTACAAGATCCTATATGAGTACTCTTTTATTCAATCTCTGGAAATCTCTTACATTTAGGGAAGCAGGATGGATTGACTGTCATTTTTGATAACAATATGAGTGCTACAACCATAAGGAATCATTACGTCTGCATCTACGCTGCTAAATTAGTGCAGTTCTGGAATTTGTAATTTTGAGAAATATTTAGCCTTCTCTGTTGGAGAACTCTGGTGCCACAGCAAACAACAAGTTCTGGTATTCCAAAGCATATAGCCATGGCAGTTAAAAGTGGTGTCAAACTAAATTAATTCTGTAGTGTGGCAGCAGGCTGAATCAAAGGATACTTTCTGTCCTAGCATCAGCAACCTTGGGGCCCATTCACACTGTACAATTATTGTGCTATTTTTCCACTTTACTGCCATGACAACCCTCCATGGAATAGTAGGATTGACAGTTTGGGAAATGGGATTTCCACCAGAGACATGTAGTGCCTCACCACACTACATACCTCTGGATTCCATATGATGTATCAATCCAGCAGCAACCACCATGCGCAACAAGATCAGTGTATTGGAACTAGCATGAATTGACTTTCATAGAAAACAACAGGCAGTGTAAAAGACAGTAAGGAACATTTCCAGAGAAGCCACTGGAACTTTGTATGGACTATGACAAATAACATTTTCACAGTCTTCTATTTCCACTTGAAAATTGGAAGTAATTGGCAACCTATATTTCCAGCAGTTTAAACCTAAGAGCAATAATTTGCTATGATTTAGAAAGAAACTAGACTCAAATCTAGGACTCATTTTAATGTAGGTTTTGCCCACCAGGGAATGTTCAATAAACAAAATAAATATGCCAATGTGCAGAATGGCTATCCTTCACTATACAAGTGACTTTATTTTAAAAACCTCTGGTCGTTTTACCTTTAAAAACAGTTTGATCTAAGAGGGTTTGAGTAGGTAGAAGAAAGTTTGTGTGGAGAAGTTTAAGGTAAGAAAAGAGGGGACCAAATATGGTCAGGATCGAGATTTAGAGGTTTGGAAGGATGAAGAAAGAGAGTAAGTATTAAGTGATAAGAAATGAAGTATGGAAAGGTCTGATAAGATGGTATTAATTAGGTAAGTAAAGTAAGAAGGATGTAATCATAAGTGAGTTGTGAAGTATTAAGAGGAAATTATGAATATAAGAATTGTAATCTCATATTATTCACAATACTTCCTTATTTCTTTACTTTGATGTATATAAAGTAAGAATGTGATATTGTGTAGGTATTTAAATGTATGTAATGTGTATATGTGTATGAATGTTTGTTTATAATGACTGTTATTGTTTAAAGCTGTTTTTTAATAATAAAATTTATTTAAATTAAAAAAAGTTTGATCTACAGGTATTACTAGGTGACACTATTTACTTTCATGTCATGACTAGATTATTTTCATGTCTGCTATTCAAGCTTCTCTTAACAGTACAACAGCAGTCTCACCTTGTTATCTTCTGGCAACTTTATATGTCACTGGGTGATCATAGTCTGCCCGAGACTTTGCAGAATATCATCCCAGCTTTACAGTATGGAAACTGGAGCTTCTTGTGTACATATCCTCCAATTGTTTCAATTGGACAAAGTCCCTGTTAATCTATCACCTTACTTTTTCAGCTGCTTTTAAAATGTTCCAGTTTCTCCCTCTCCCTCTCCCATTCTTCCTTGGCCCTTAGCTTATTTCCACTGGTACAAAAAGAGTTTAAAATGCAAATATAAATTGCCTTCATTTAACTCAGAAGGGGGAAGAAGAGGGAGTGGAATTGTGCCCTTCCCAAGTTACTTTTCTTGAAAGTAGCACCTTTCAAGAAAATAGAGGCTGAGCCATACATCTACAATTTTCAGTTCTAGTGCTCTGGTTCAACCGCATTATAGACTGAATGATTTCTAATGCACTGAATTGTATTCCATACTTACCCATTTTAATCCAGCAACTTTAGTTTAGTGATTCAACCATTTAATGGCACACAGCAAAGAACCTTAAATTTAAAGATGACTCAAAAAGACACGTTTTTTGTTTTACAGTTGACACACAAAGCCCACGGAGTCACCTGTTTTTGCTTTGTGACAGCCTTTTGTCTCCCTGTGACCAAATCAGGGCCAGTACAAGCAACAGAAAGACATGGTTATTCTTCCTGAGAAATAAACCCCCAATTTTTCAAGAACAAAATGTGTGGCAAATAGGCTGCACTTTTGTTGACTGCCCAAACAGTTTATTTATGCAGGAGCCATTATTTGAAATCTGGGTCATTTATTTCCCAATGAAGACTTTTCCCTTCAATATAATGGTACCATTATATTTTTGTTTTCATTTCAGAGTTTGAAAACCCCAGCAGCAAACCCTGAACACATTGTGCTTAACATTTTCAATTAATATTGGCCTGGTGTGTTGTATAATCAGCCAGTAGAGTACAATAAAATGGTAGGCACCAGCAAGAAAGTGAAATGGTCCCAGAAAAGCATTTGACTCTCTAGGGCTGCATCCACATTATAGAAATAGTCCAGTTTGACACCACTTTAACTGCCAAGGCTCAGTGCTATGGCATTCTCAGAATTGTAGTTCTGTGAAACATTTAGCCTTCTCTGTTAGGGGGCACTGGTGCCATAACAAACTACAGTTCCCAGAATTTCCTAGCACTGAACCATGCCAGTTGAAGTGATGTCAAATTGGATCATTTATGCAGTGCAGATGCAGACTTGGCCAAACTATTCACATATATTTACCCTGCCTTTCCTCTGGGGAGTTAAAGGAAGCAAATATAACCTTGCTCTCATTTTTAACCTCGCAACAACCCTGTGAGGTATGTCAGGCTGAAAGAAATGACTAACCAAGATGAAAATGTAACACATGTGGCCATGCAACATCAGAGTATGATCAAGATGTTTAAAAACCTTAAAGAAGTCAACCAGACAAGCTAGGAGAGACTGCAGCAGTTTGCTTTTGTCTAAGCCTACTGGGAAGGACAATATTCTGCCCCCTCCTCTCTTCTCCTCCATTCTGAGTTAACTGAGTGTGAACTATTTTTGTACTTTGAATTCAGTTTGCAGCAATTGAAATAAGCTGGAAAAGCAAAAGGAGAAGACTGGAACACTTCAAATGCAGCTGGGAAAGTGGGGTGACAAGATTAGCTGGGACTATCCCTGCCCAATTTGGATAAGTGAAGGCACCCAGTGAGCTCCCAAGCCAAGTGAGGATTTGAACTCGGGCCTCCCCAGAAGAGCAAATCTAAAGCCAGGAGCATTACTAGGGGGAGTGATACACTGCTACCCAAACATCTATTTTTTAGCAAATACTGGTTGTGACATATGCCTTTATTCTTTTAAAATGCTGAAGAGGTAGTGTGAGCGGCATGAAGCTCAGTGGGAGAAAAAAGGAGAGGCCCCAGGTGTTAAAAAATGCTCCATAAGTATGCTCCATAGGTTTTTGGCCTGCATCTCACAGCATTTGCTACACTGGGAAGGACTGCATGGATCTGTAGTCCAACACCAACTGGAGGGCTAAATCATTCTCAACCCTGGTGTGGCACATGGGTTGAGTCTCAGTTTTGGCATAAAGGAGAGATATAAGTAAATAGGATGATGAGGATAATAATAATAATAATATATTAATAATAATAATAATAATAATCTTTATTTATACCCCGCCTTTCCACAATGTGATCAAGGCGGCTTACAGGTAAAAGACAATAAATTACAAGTTAAAATATTACATATAAAAATTAAAACATCGATAGAGGAGTAGGGACGGGAAACAAACAATCAAAATATCAGGGCAAGAATAGAACAACAACTTTAAGATAGTTGGGGCAAAAAACAAATTACTAAGGTGGGAATGCCAGCCGAAATAAGTGAGTTTTTAGATCTTTTTTAAAAGAAAGTAACGATGCAGAGGAACGAAGCTGTGCAGGAAGCTTGTTCCACAAAGTGGGGGCAAAGATAGTAAAGGCCCTCTGTGAGGTCGTTACAAAGCGAGACTTAGGGACCTCCAACAGGTTGGCCCCAGATGTTCTGAGTGTGCAGGGCGGACTGTATTAATAATATATTATTAATATGTCATTCAACTAAAAACCATCAAGTCTAATGAACAAGGAATACACACACTAGTTTTGCCAGTGTTTCTTATTATAAAGGATGTCCCTTATTTGAAGTCTGGAAAACTTGTCCCTTTTAGGACTGGAAAGTGTCCCTTACAATAAGTAATGGGTTATGTGAGGGTTGAAAAAAAAGCTTTTCATCCTTTGTAAAGAAATAAATGTTGCATTGTATAATGCATTGTGGATGATATGTTAATTGTCCAATAATAATAATAATAATAATAATAATAATAATAATAATAATAATAATAAATGATTTAGTTAATAGAAATTGATACTTTCATCTGGTATTTTGATAGAACACAACATTATTAAAGACTACTTCTTGCCTGTAAGTTTTACATGCTATGAATTTTGGTTGTCCCTTATGTTATTTTGAAAACCTGGCAGCTCACACACACATACACACACACACTTTTTAAGCCAATGCTCTTACCCTGAGATTCCTTGCCCTGAGGGCTGGAGATGTTGATCTAATGTGTCTGTCAAGTTTGCTACTACTATGTTTGCTACCTAGATGTTGTTGTGTACCTTCAAGTAGTTTCCAACTTATGGTGACCCTAAGATGAACCTGTCATGGAGTTTTCTTAGCAAGATTTGTTTAGAGGAGGTTTGCCATTCCCTTCGCCTGAGGCTGAGAGCATGTGTCTTGCCCACAGTCACCCAGTGGGAATCAAATCTAGGTCTCCAGTCATAGTTCAACACTCAAACCACTATGCCACACTGACTGTCACCTTACTGATGTTTTATGTTTTATTCAAATCAAAATCATAATCTGATCATTGCAATAGTATCCATTAAGCACCGAGGTCTCAAATATTAGAAGGCTGCCCTTATTAGTGATGCCTGAATCAGCCTCATTTAGCAAAACACTGCAATTACAGAGGATCGGGGTTTTTTTTCTAGTTACAAAACCTTCGCTATATATTGAACCCTCCCATGATCAGCTAAGAGGCAAAACACAGAAGAGCTAAATGACCTTATTGCTGCAGTTTTTAAAGTGATAAAAAAACCCTCCTCTGCATCTAAAAATCTGTCAAGGTATAATCATAGCCATTATTCATCAAATGAAAAGAGGTTGTTTTAATTTCCTCATTAATGGATACCACCCAATGATTTTCCTCCCACAGATATGCAGCCCGTCAGACATAAATAGGCCACACATATCAAAATTCCATTTGTCTATAGCAGATGCTGAGATGACAATCAGTGATTAATTCCTAAAAATGAGAAGCATCAGGTCACTTGCCCATCTGGAACGCATACTAACATCTTTGACAAACATTCCTCTTACCCTTAGAAGTAGTGGGGGTGGATTGTTATTTGGTAGTAAAAGAATAACATTTTGCATATCTTCAAAAACACACTCAGGTTGACAGCTTGCCTCAACAAATTTCCAGGGACTTCATAGAGCAGTACCTGAAGATCAGATCAAGTTCAAAACTCTCCACGAGGAATGGTCTGTTCATCCCTAGATGTAAGTTGTTTTTTCTCCTCTTCAACACAGCAATTGCTACCATATATAACGGCAAGGACACTGTAAGTGGAAAATTCTGTGATGAGTATGTCAAAAACCTTGTCTTCACTTGCCGGAATATTGGTCCTGAATCCCTCCCATACCTGATCTTTTCCTGTGGGTTTTCAACTCTTACAGCAAACTATAGGTGGCTGTCTTCTCACACAATCTGTGAGGTTACAAGAAGGTGTCCAGCCATGTTATTAACATTGGGCACCTCACTCTGACCTCAGAGCAACTCATGCCCACAATGGCAGCACTGGGCTGTGGGAAGGCAGAAACCCATCATCATTGTGGAGAAAGCTGAAAACCCACAACAAAAAGTGAGTTACAGTGCGCCCGCGTTATACGCATATGTGCTCAAGCTCTGTTGGTGCTCTTGGACATCTCAGCGGCCTTCAATACCATTGACCATGGTATCCTTCTGGAACACCTGAGAGAGCTGGGAATTGGAGGCTTTGCTTTGCAGTGGCTCCGTTCCTACCTCTCGGGTAGATTCCAGATGGTGTCGCTTGCGGACAGTTATTCAGCCAAGAGGGAGCTCAGGTCGGGCATCCCTCAAGGCGCCATTCTGTCCCCAGTGCTGTTCAAGATTTACATGAAGCCGCTGGGAGAGATCATCCGGAGACATGGGGTGGGGTGTTATCAGTATGCTAATGACACCCAAATCTATTTCTCTATGTCTCAGACTGCTGCAGTGACTAAAGAAGGCATCTCTCCTCTGAATGCCTGTCTTGATGAGGTAATGGACTGGATGAGGGAAAACAAACTCAAGTTGAATCCAGGTAAGACGGAGGTACTAGTAATAGGGACTCCCAATCCGGGAATGGCGTTATGCCAGTCACTTCTAGACGGGGTCACACTTCCGCTGAAGGACTCTGTTCGCAGTTTGGGGGTGCTCCTAGACTCTCCATCTGACAGCTCAGGTGGATGCGACGGTCAGGAGCACTTGCTTTCAGCTTCAGCTGATATGCCAACTGAGCCCCTTCCTGGAGCAGGGAGACCTTGAAACAGTAGTACATGCACTGGTAACTTCTCAGCTCGACTTTTGTAATGCGCTCTACATGGGGCTACCTCTGTGTCAAGTTCAGAAACTTCAACTGGTACAGAATATGGCAGCCAGGCTAGTTATTGGCACATCTAGATTTGCCCACATTACACCAGTTTTAAAATCCCTTCACTGGCTGCCTGTTAGCTTCCGGGCAAGATACAAAGTGTTGGCTTTAACCTTTAAAGCCCTACATGGCTTGGGTCCTGATTTCTTGTGGGAACGGCTTCTCCCATATCATCCTCCCCACTCTCTTCATTCTGCTGGGAAGAATCTACTTGGTTACATAGACATAACTAAGTATTGTCTACTGGCCTGACACTCCATCCCAGCCCATTTTAAGAGTTAGCAGTTATACTGGGCAAAGGAAACCTACATAAATGTCTGTTCAGCTATCACTAGGGCACAAGGAAGGTGACATTTCCATCCCACACCTGCCAGTGATCTAGGCTACAACAAGAAATTGCAAAAGAGATCCTGTCTCTAATTGTCACAACCCCACAACTGGAAATGTCCTTCCTTCACCTGATCTGGCTTCTGGCTTGTAAGGTTGATTTTGATGACACTTATGTAGGCTTCCACTAAGACAACATAATGTTACTGAATACAGAGCAGTTATGGATCCATTACTATATGTTACGAATCTGTAACTGCAGTACTGAACAGTACTGAATGCCAGACATATTTCTGTTGTTAATGGTGAGGGAATATTGTGTGTGTCTCTGTGTGTGTGTGTAAGAATGTATTTTCCCATTCTTTTTTATGCTGGGGAAAAGTTTAGATTTTTCTGAAACTTCTTCTTCAGCATTGTAGTGCATAGCCATATCAGTTGGACATGGTGCTTGAACTGACAACCACAAATCACCTTTTTTAAAAAATCCTGTCAATTTTCTTATTCTTTTCTTTCTCTTTTCCACCTAGAAGCACTAGCTCAGCATGGCTTCTTCTCAAAGGATCTCTTTCACCACTATGTCTGTAGCAACAGCCAGGAAAAAATACCCGGCCTTTCTTTTGAACTAAGAATGAAGAATCCTTTTTTGGCCATCCTGCTGATTTAAATGAGCTGAATAACATTTCTTCTTCAACCTCTCTATTCTTTCATGTTAATTCCCTCCACTCCACAAATATTATGCATTGGCTCTAGAAGGAAAAGGGGAAAAAAATCTTTCAAGATAAAATTCAAAGACCTATAGACCTATCTAAACAGTGTGTGTGAGAGAGAATGGAAAATTGCAAAACTGGAATATAGTCACAAACCAGGTTACTGACGGGATCACATCTCCCTATACAATCCGCCCCGCACTCTTAGAACAAGTGGGAAGAACTTGTTGGAGATACCATCATCCAAGCATGTCTCTACTTGCCTAAAGGCATTCAGCATAGCTGCCCCTAGACTTTGGAATGGACTCCCAGAGGAGACCCGCCTTGTTACATCCCTAGAAACCTTCAAGAAGGCGGTAAAGACAGAGCTCTTCTGCCGCGCTTATCCTTCTGACCTACTATGAAGACCACTAGTATGGAACGAGACCAGCTGCCCCCGTGATTGATTGTTGTTAATGTTTTTAGGCTCTTATGTTTTTATGCTTTTATTTTAACTGTAGTTTTAATGCTGTAATTGTAATTTTAACCTTGTTGTGATCCCACTTCGATCCATTGGGAGAGGCTGGAAGATAGAAATAAAAATTATTATTATTATTATTATTATTATTATTATTATTATTCAGTCCATTGATAGTGGATTGAACAGAGACAATGGTTTCCTGACACACTACACATATTTTAACACTAGCTAACCCCCCAGCCTCATGTGGGCTCCCTTTACCAGTTCATTACATCTTCTTTCTGATTCCCACACTACATTCCAATGCTCATTCATATGGTTATCTACTCACCTTGGGTTTAGGCAACATCCTTTCTCCTGCCTTTGTTCCCCAACAACCATTGTTAAAACTGAACTTGTAACCCCATCTCCATGCTCACAAAGTTTTGCATTTCTATTGCCATTCTCACACACAGACTGTTTATATAGGTCTGTCCCTGGACCCTCCACTCAACCCCATGCATCTGAGGAAGGAGACTCAAGTACATGAACACTCATACTATCAGTTTCAGCGTCTCAAAGGTGCTATAAGCTTTCTTTGCATACTGATCTTCCAGGAGATGTTGATCTTATTCTTGAAACTTTACCTTTCCTCCTTTAATTATATGTCTGTTTCAATCCATCTGCCATCTTAGAACATGACTTTTATAGAAACAGGCACAAAGTACAAGTATACAGTGGGCCCTCACTATCCATGAGCTTGTCATCCATGGATTTGAACATCTGCAGTCAAGCCCCATTGTTTCAATACACAACAACAGTAGCAGCCACACACATGTCAAAGTGCCATTAGGGACAACAGGACTTGAGGTCCCATTTTTTTTTTATCTGCGGGAGGGGTGGTCCAGAATCTCTGATAGATACAAAGGTCCGACTGCATTAAGGAACCATCTCTGAACATGTGCAGAGTCAGAATCAATATGTCTTGCTTGCCTGAGGTGGAACACAAGATGGTCTACTAAATTCACACTCTCAGTTTCATGAACAAATGAAAGTCTTACTTCAGCAGTGGCAATGGGAGAGAATCGTCCACTTACTGTAAGGGTAAGCACCACAAAGCTGCTTACATTATGCAATTGCTTTATTTTCCTGTACCTCACCACTAGTCTTTGTCCTGCAGCATCTGCCATTAGAGCAGGTTGCTTCACTTTACCTAATGACACCTATGGGAGAGCAAAATGTTTTTCTCCAAAAAGTAAGAAAAAAAGCTCCTACCACCCTTCAGAGCCATTCCCTGCCTGAACAGACAATTTGGGGATAGATGGACAAATAGTTGGATGATACTTAATTCAGCTTTCTGTTTTCTCTCAGTAAGCAAAGAGTTGGAAACCAGTAATCATCTGGATGCAGTTGGATTCCATCTTTCATTGGTCAGAATCAGTGTAGCCAATGGCCAGGGAATATGGGGTTTATACAGTGGGACCTTGTGTATAACGCAATCTGTGTATGCTCAAGTCCCATTAAATATAATGACATAGCAAAATGGTGTCCCTTATAAAAAATGGAAAATCAAGGTTTGATATTTTAAATTTATACTTTTTTTGAACATTTTCAAACCATGTATGCTTGAACCCGTGTTTAAAAAAATCAGTGTATAAGAAGGGCCGACTGTAGTTAACAACATGTAGAAGGCTTCAGGATCCCTTTCTAAATTCAATAAACAGGAGTACACCAAAATTTTACTAAAATTTTCTCAGTTAGTCCCAACAGTGCTACGCAGGATTGCTTCATCTCTCTTTATACCAAAACAGACTAACTTGGCTATGTCTTTGAAAAGCACTCCATAACAAATCTTCTTTGCATTTATTTGGACTATTACCCTTGCATTGTATTGGAAGTAGAGAATGTAAATGTAAAGAAATCTGGCAGGGTTTCTCCCAAGTCCTTTCCCCACATTGGAGTTTATCAGATGGGAGGAATTTCTCTTAATTTCAAATGAAAAGAAAGTGGGGCCAGAACATATTCAGATGAATTTGCTAGTTTGGCGAATTTACGTGAATTCAAATTGCATTCGAACTGGTTTCCTATTGCCCAAAAATAGCTTGCCATTGCCCGAAATTGCATCTGGTAGTCTATCACGCAATAACATGAAACCCCATGATTGCATTTGGACTGACTTCCCATTGCCCGAAATTGTGTGTGATAGTCTATCACACAACAACGTTAAACCCCATGATTGTGTTCGGATTGCCATTGCATTATACAGTTTCCCTTGTCTGATAAACTCAATTGACTGTATTCCAGTGAGACTCATTGCTTCATCTTATGGGCGTTTTGACATGGGAGATTTGTTGACCTCTCTCCTCTTCTTCCCATTCGTCTAATACAAACAAGCTGAGTTTTCAGCCCAAATATGTTTACAGAAGATGTGTTTGTTGGCAGGAAAGAAGGTACAGCATGTAAGGCTGGTAAAAAACAGGAGAACGTTCATTGCAAACAGTTTTGGACTATTCATAAGAAAGGACTGAAGGAAACTTAATTTCTAGTTCTTCATCCACCTTCCTGTACCAGCAAAATGCATTTTTTACTATTGCTTAAAGGGACCCAGTTCAATCCAATAGGCTCCTCTTCCCCAGAATGGCACTCTCCAGGTGATTTGGACTACAGCTCACATAATCTCAGAGGAATGATGGTGTGGTAGTGTGACAACATTAGGAGTTTGACACATCGAGGATAGGTGCAATTGTGGCCCAGGTAACTTCACTTTAGAAAAGTCAGATATTCAGAAAATCCTGGTTAACAGTAAAAATCCGGAAGGGGAATATTATTACTGCCACTGAACATTGGGAGACATGGCTGATTTGCTATGTTTCCAAAATTCAGCCTCTTTTCTTACATTCCAAAGAAGTTCATTAAACAAAAGTGGCTCCCCGTTTTCAGTTTGCTTGTAATAAAGGAAAGACGTTGCAATTTGGTAATTCTGTTGAGGAGGAAACATCTTCCTATTCTGCTCTGGTCAGGCTCCACCTGGAATATTGTGTCCAGTTCTGGGCACCACAATTTAAAAAAGATGTTGAGAAACTGGAGCGTGTCCAAAGGAGAGCGACTAAAATGGTGAAGGGTCTGGAAACCATGCCCTATGAGGAACAACTTAGGGAGCTAGGGATGTTTAGGCTGGAAAAGAGAAGGTTAGGAGGTGATATGATAGCCCTGTTTAAATACTTGAAGGGATGTCATATTGAGGAGGGAGCTAACTTGTTTTCTGCTGCTCCAGAGACTAGGACCTGGAGCAATGGATGCAAGCTACAGGAAAAGAGATTCCACCTCAACATTAGGAGGAACTTTTTGACAGTAAGGGCTGTTTGACAGTGGAACACACTCCCTTGGAGTGTGGTGGAGTCTTCTTCTTTGGAGGTCTTTAAGCAGAGGCTGGATGGCCATCTGTTGGGGATGCTTTCATTTAGATTTCCTGCATGGCAGGGGGTTGGATTGGATGGCCTTTGCGGCCTCTTCCAACTCTATGATTCTATGATTCTATGATTGATTGATTCCTGGCATAGAGAAAAAGGGGAAGGCAGTGTGAAATTAACTTTGGCTTTCATAAAAAACTAGTTTCAGCAGAGCTGGCACACAATATTTTGCTGCCTGAGCCCAAGGATAAGATGGCACCCTCTTTATTCCACAAACATAGAATCATAGATTCCTAAACAGAAAGGGACCACAATTTGCGGCAAATTTGATAAGCATGTCTTCTCCTCCATCATAGGAATGTGCCTACAATGTAGCTACAAAGCAGTTTGACACCACTTTCAGTACTGTAGTTCCATCCCATGGAATCCTGGGAGTTGTAGTTTTACAAGGTCTTTAGCCTTTTCTACCAAAGAGTGCTAGTGACTCACAAAACACCAAATCCCAGCATTCTTTAGGGTGGAGTCATGGCAGTTAAGGGGGGTGGCAAACTGCATTATTTCAACAGTGTGAATGCACCCTGGCAATTAAATTTTAATTCAACATTATGGTGGGATAACATCTTCCACCCACATCTGAAGGCAACAGAGGGGGATGATTGAGGAATTGCACTCTCCTATCTTTTGCAAACCTGAGATGATTGCCTCATTCTGCCTAAGGGTAGGACCGGCTCTGTCTTTCTGCTTATAATGAACACAAGCTTCCTTCATGTTAGTCATGGCACTTCTCTTAACTCCCCATACCAGCAATTTTATCAATTTGTCTGGTTGGTTGACTCTCTAGGAGCCAGTCCTCCTCCACACCAATTGCGATCTTACCTAAACAAGCTTCAGCAACATTATTCCTGTTCTTCATGCCCCAACTATGCACTCAGAGAAAAGAAAGACACTCTCTTGCCTATTTCATGCTTCATATCTTTAAAAGAAAGCAAACAGAAAGAAAGAAACAATCCCTCCTGAGTTCTAATCAGTATTTGCCCATTTCCCTTTGGATCTTATCTTCTACTTCTCTGCACTTAGCAATCCCCACTGATATCTTTTATTTATCCAGATATTTCCATCTGCTTTCCCCTCTACTTCATCCTCTTTCCTTCACCTAATGACAACAAATGCTAAAGAAAAAAAGAATGTGGTTAATTTGAGCTGGAGACAGAGGTTTGTTGTGTTTTTGTTTTCAATGGGAGGGAAGACTGTGCATGGTGCCTTCCTTTGTCTCCGGTAAATAGTCTGGACTACATTCTACATAAGGAATGTCTGCCATTTTTTATTTTATTTTTTTTGAAAAATCAGAAATATAAGCTGGTGCAAACTGAAGCAATTCTTTTTCCAGGACAAATCTCAAAACCATACAATGGCTTTGTGCTCATTCATGCTACAGAATTATAGCACTGTTCTACCTTTCCTGGTATCTTTTCATCCTATGAAATCCTGGCATTGGGAGTTTAGGCAGTGGCATTTAGAATTCCCAGCCAGAGTGCCTTATCCAAACTACAAACTCCAGGATTCCATAAGGTGGAGCCAAGGCAGTTAAAATGGAATCGTAGTGCTATAACTGTGTAATGGGAATGGGTCCTTTACCTGTGAATGGGCACAGAAGCGTTTATCAGACGAGGTCTTTGCAGCTCAGATCCGGGGCTTTTGCGGATTGGGCGATTCGCATTCACGTGATAACGAGAATGTATTTTCATACCTGGTAGTTTTAAATGTGAGCCTCTTCCATGGGACTTCCAAACTGAATCCTTACTGGCTCCTCATTTTGGCGCGTTTTGGCGAGTGCGCTAAATAAGTGGATTGACGTGATTCTGTTAGATCTCACTGTGAATTGGTCTGGTGTGAAATCCCAATTTGCTTGTGCTCCTGAACACCATCACAAGACCCCCAAGGTTGCAAATCTCCCATGACACCCTGCTGCAATTTGCCCCATGTACTTCCATGGCCCTTTTTGCTTTCAGGGCAACCGGGGCTCCATTGGAGCTTTGTCTCTGCTTCCCTCTCCTTCCTTGCTGCAACTTCTTGGCCAGCGTGCTTTCTCCCTCCCTGCCTCTCTCTCTCTCTCTCTCACGCACACACATATCCCTGGCAGCCAAATTCAAAGGGATCCTCCATGTCAGAGCCCCATCCATTTCATTCACATGTACATCTATCCTAAGGATCTATATAATGTTTTTGAAATAGATGTGAAGGAAATGAAACATGAGGATGGAGGGAGAGATGGAACTCCCAGAATTCCATAGTCTCGAGCCAAGGACCCCACAACAAACTCCAACTCCCATAATAGTAAAACTTTATTTTTAAAATAATAATAATAATAATAATAATAATAATAATAATAATAATAATAATTTAGGTTATTAGTTTGCTGAGGCACCAGAGGTCTCTGGCAGAGAAGGCTCAATGTCTCTGGACACTACAGTTCCCAGAATTCCATAGCACTGAGCCAGGACAGTTAAACTGGAGTTAAACTGGATAATCTCCCCAGTGTGGATGCAACCTAAGAGAAGGCAACTGAATGACAGGAGGATGGATGTAGATATATACAGATATAGATATAGCTCTTTAAGGGCTTTTGGACTTCAGTTCCCAGAATCCCAGGCTATTGGCCAACATAGCTGAGGCTTCTGGGAGCTGAAGTCCAGGATCCTTTAAAGGGCACAGTTTGGGGACCACTGGGATAGATGTAGATGTGGATGAATTGGATCGGGGCTCTGACACGGAGGACCCTTTGAATTTGGCTGCCAGGGATGGGAAACTAGAAGGGAGGAAGAAAAAAGGGGGAGCTGTCATTCTGGAGAGGCTAGCATTCGCATGAAAGTGGAGCCAGGCTCCCTTCTTAGCCCCGGAAGCGCAAAGGTACAGGATGCCTTCAGGGCCCCACTGAGTATGTGCAAGGGTCCCAATTCGAATCGTTGAATCCTCCATGATATGCACCGGTGTGGAAATACAATTTGCACTCACTCCGCTTTGCCTGAATCTGCATCACGTGACTTCTTTCGATTCGATTCCCCCTCAGTTTGGAAGGGCAACAGAACAGCAACCAGGTATGAAAATACATTCTCATTATAATTTGAATTCGAATCACCCGATCTGCAGACGCCCCAGATCAGACCCTGTCTGATAAACGCCAGAGATTCACTTTCATACAACTTTAATTGTCATGGCCCAGTCCTAAGGTGCATGGAGCCAGTGTAGTGTAGTGCTTTGAGTATTGGACTACAGCTCTGGAGACCAGGTTTTGAATCCCCATTCAGCCAGGGAAACCCACTGGGTGACTTTGGGCAAGTCACATTCTTCCAGCCTCCGAGGAAGACAAAGGCAAACCCCCTCTGAACAAATCATGACAAGAAAATGCCATGTTAGGATTTCCTTAGGGCTGCCACAAGTTGAAAACAACTTGAAGACACAACAACAACAACAACACTGTCATAAGGAATTCTGGGTTTTGTAATTTGATGAGGTACTTAGAATCTTAGAATTCTCTGCTGGATAGATCTAGTCCACTTCCCTGAATTAAAGTATCCTGAGCGCCTGTCTATACTACAGAATTAAACTTAATCCTCAGTTGCTTGCTAATTGTAGTTAAGGAAGGCAAACTTACCCAATATCTTTGGCTGGTCCAGATCAAGGGAGCACTTTCTTGCATTTGAAATGTATTCGGTTTATAAAGACAGTAACAATATACAAGTAACTCAGTTAATTACTTTAAACAACTAACTTTCTATATTACATAAGACAAGTAGATTGAAAATGGTTAGAATCAAGAACTGGGTGGCAAGGAAATTATATGTTATATATCCCCAGAGAAGAGGATCAAAATTTAAAATGACCTGAATAGACTAGAAAGTTGGGCCAAAACTAACAAAATGAATTTCAACAGGGACAAATGTAAAGTACTCCACTTAAGCAGAAAAAATAAAATGCATGGATATAGAATAGGGAACAACTGGATCAAAGAGATCTAGGAGGAGATCTAAAGTTGAACATGAGTCAACAGTGTAATGCAGCAGCTAAAAACGCCAATGCAATTCTAAGTTGCATCAATAGCAGTATAGTGTCTAGATCAAGGGAAGTAATAGTGTCACTCTATTCTGCCTTGGCCAGGCCTCACGTGGAATACTCTGTCCAGTTCTGGGCTCCACAATTCAAAAAGGATGTTGACAAGCTGGAGTGTGTCCAGAGGAGGTTGACCAAAATGGTGAAGGGTCTGAAAACCATGCCCTATGAAGAGATTCTTAAGGAGTTGGGTATGTTGAGCTTGGAGAAGAGAAGGTTGATATGATAGTACTGTATACATATTTGAAGGGTTGTCATATTGAGGATGGAGCAAGCTTGTTTTCTGCTGCTCCAGAGAATAGGACCTGGAACAATGGATGCAAGCTACAGGAAATGAGATTCCACCTCAGCATTAGAAGAAATTTCTTAATGGTAAAAGCTGTTCAATAGTGAAACACACTCCCTTGGAGTGTGGTGAAGTCTCCTTCTTTGGAAATTTTTAAACAGAGGCTAGATGGCCATCTCTCAGGGTTGCTTAATTGTGTATTTCCTTCCTGTCAGGAGGCTGGACTGGATGGCCCTTGTGGTCCCTTCCAACTCTGTGATTCTATGATTTGTGAAGTTGAAGGCTTTCATGGCCAGCAGCCATAGTTTTTCATGGGTTTTTCAGGCTATGTGACCATTTTCTAGAAGAAGAAGAAAAATCTATGATTTGCTTGTAAATGTCTCACTCTAATGTATGAGCTATTTTAGTTACTGTGAAGAGTGTAAGACAATGAGCAATATCATGAGTGGGGAGAATGGCACTTGGACTTCCACGCAAATTACTTTAGAAGATGGGTTGACTATCCCCAAATGCTCACTCAATGGAGCATGTCCAGATGTGGGCAACCAAAAATGGTGAAAGGTCTGGAAACCATGGCCTATGAGAATAGCTTAGGGATCTGGGTAAGTTTAGCCTGGAGAAGAGAAAGTTAAGAGGTGACATGATAGGCCTGATTAAGTATTTGAAGGGGTGTCATAGGCTAGAGTAAGCTTGTTTTCCACTGCTCCACAGACTAGGACATTGGGCAATGGATCCAAAGTGCAGCAAACATGATTCCACCTAAACATTAGGAAGAACTTCCTAACAGTAGTAGCTGTTCAAGAGTGGAATATGCTGAATTGGAGTGTGGTGGAGTCTCCTTTTTTGGAGGTTTTTAAACAGAAGCTGAGTAGCCGTCTGTTGGGAGTGCTTTGACTGCATATTCCTGCATGGCAGAGGGTTGGACTGGATGACCCTTGGGATCTCATACATGATTCTATGATCTAGAAATCCAGTTGTCACCCAGTGATGTCAGACCCCATGTTCTTGTCCATCTTCAGATCATGCGATAAACAAATGCAGGATCTTGAATGGCAAAAGGTCTGTCAAAATGCCCCCTCACTTACAGTTTAGATGAACCATATACTGCCAAGGCTGCTGACAAATTATTATTTTTTCATGTACGCAGAACTTACTGACTGGGGATGATTAGGCCTCCAAATTAGTGGCCTTGGTAAAGTGAGGTTTATGATCCCAATCAGCTCTGGATGGCATCTTCTTCAGACCATCTCTGTGTAAACACTGGGAAGTACAAGGCTGCAGAGAGTACAAAAACAGATTCCAAGAAGAGTACAAAAAGCAACAGATCTGCTGATGTGCTTATGAAATGCTGAAATGTCCACATTGCTAACAACAGAGGTCTTTGGCTCTCCTGTTTTTGCTCACGTAGGCAAAGGGATATTTTCTTCTTTAATGCAGAGAATGCCTGAGGCCTCTGTTGACTTTTCTTTCTTTCTTTCTTTCTTTTTCTTTCTTTTCATGATGAGCTCCCTTTTAAAGCCACAGTAGACATGACTCCCATCATATCTTTTTGACAGAGAAGAGAGACACAGTTGCCTAGAAGTCTGGCTACTATTTATGCCAGTAACAAAATCTTACAAGTTAAGTAACACCAATTTGTCTTGGTGTTTTACTGTAATCCAAACAACCAGGACTAAGGTTTTCAGTATTCCCAAAAATTCTCCTTGCTTGTAAATTTGGGTCATAGCCTTTCTAGGTGGCAATGATGCTACTCTATAAAAATAACCAGCCATAATAACTTGGGTTGAGTTTCAAGCACACCCTGCTTGATTTATTGCTTCACTTTTCACTAGAACTTGGGCAGTGTAGTTCAGATTCTAAGTGAAATTGGAAAGGGGAGTAAACACTTCACCAGCTGCATGCTTTTGTTCTTGCTCTGCTGTGGGAACTACTACTTGGGCAAGCCTTCCATGGCAAAGTTTACATTTCCCTAGCAGTAGACTAATTTTACTCAGGATTATTTATTTTGAGAATGTGTTCCAATCCATGCAAAAAGGACAGCACAGATTATTTATTGCAATTACACCCAGGTAAAAGTGGTCAACTAAGGCCCTAATGGTTAACCTGAGAGCCAGTGTAGCATAGTGGTTATGGTACTGGAATTGATTTGAGAGATCCTGGTTCAAATCCCCACTGAGCCATGGAATTCATCTTGGGCCATTCTCTCTCAGCCTGATCTATCTTACAGGGTTGCTGTTAGGATGAAGTAAAGAGGAGGAAAGCTATCTATGGTACCTTGAGCTCACTAAAGGAAAGCAGGATTGAAATGTAACTAATAAACTATATGCATGTTTCTGCATCTTATATAAGGAGCAGCTGTGCACATGATCCTTGCATATTCATTTCCCCACAGAGTTAGGAAGGAAAATTATCCTGCAACTACTACAACAAAACAACCACAGCTCAGTGGCAATCACATATTTTGCAGATGGAGGTTCCCCAGTATTTTATTACTATCTATATTGCACCATCAGTATGCATGTCACTTCACAAGAGTATAAGAGGACAGGACCCTGTCCCAAGGAGATTACAATCTCAATTCAGTACAAGGGTAACAGGAGAAAATGTGGCAGGGTTGGTAAAAATGTTATCCGTGACCTATGAGGGCCATTACTGGTTGGAATAGACCATAATGGATTCAGTAGACCAAATCCAGTAGATTCAATACAAAGTAGCTTCAAAGGTCTCACAACCTACAATAATCTTGAACAAAGGATGGGACAGAAACGCAAGAGAGATTCAGTTAAATACAAGGCTGCACATTTTCTGCATCCCTAGGAAGTGGTGATCACCATTCATCCCCAAGATACCGCATTATGTATAGGTAACCCAAAATACAGGTAAATACAGGTAATCCAAAATTTAAAAAAAATCAGAAATATGGAACAGTCCTGATTCCAAGTATTTCTGATAAGGAATGTTCTACCTGTCCTGGTAATGCAAAAGTAGGGGAAGAAGAAATTGTCAAAGAGATAAATCCTTTGGCAACTGATAGAAGCCTGAATCAAAATGAGGGAGGTCAGAGTACATCAGTTAAACTGTGTCAGTGGACAAGTAAATTTGTTCCAGGTTTTAGTCTGAAGTTTAAAGGAACTATCCAAAGTGCTGAATCCTACCACCTAATATGTCCAGCATCTTACATATCTCCTTTAAAGTACAGTGTAAAAACAGAGCAATCTAAAACCTGGACTGAATTCACCACCCTGTTGACATTGGGGCTACTGGCTGCCATAGATCCTTGTTGTCCTACCTGTGTCTGCACAGTGTTGGACTGAGAACAAAACGTATTGGGACAAGGAAGTCAGCACTCCACCCCAGGGACCCAAAGGCAAAATTATAGCATGAATTGCTTCCTCTTTTTCTTGGTAAGTAAATCATTTGGGGGAGAAGTGAGGAAGACAGAATCACCACACCCCACATCTCAGCTCATTTTTTCCAACTAATAAAATCTGGGGCAAGGATCGTTTGGCAGCATGTATGGCATTGCCAGGACTTGCTTTCTCCCATTTTTGACAGGAAATGTTGACTCTTGCTGATTCATCCAATTTCAGTCCCTATCTATCACTATCCAGGCCTGCTCCTGGATACTGGAACCTTCTGTTCTCCTCCCGGCTGCCAAGTTCATACAGAACTCATAGCTCTTGTAGCTTCGGGCCAGAAAGAAGAAATATTACTAGGGTAGACTAAATGTAGGCATGTCATGCTCACCAAGCTAGAATTCATCAACTACACCTTTTAATGAGGGAAGCATGTGGACAGCTTGGAAATACTGCTTTTTTGAACTACAGTTCTCCAAATCCTCCAGACAGCGTGTCCACTGGCTGGGAGATTCTGAGAGCTGAAGAACAAACAAGTAATTTTTCCATGCTGCCTGTGAACTTATAAATGGAGTTAGTGCAAATGTAGAGGCCCAGTGTGGTATTGTGGTTTGAGTGTTGAACTAAGACTCTGGGGCTGCATCTGCACTGCAGAAATGATGCAGTTTGATATCCCATTAAATGCCATGTTTCAATGCTATGGAATTCTAGGATTTGTGGTTTGTGAGATGTTTAGCCTTTTCTGTCAGAGAGCTCTGGTGTCACAATAAACTATAAATCCCAGGATTTCATAGGATGGAGCCATGGCAATTAGAGCAGGGTGAAACTGCATTATTTCTGCAGTGCAGATGCAGCCTGGGAGTTCAGGGTTCAAATCCTTCCTCAGCCATAGACACCTACTAGGTGATCTTGCACAAACCACAGTCTTTCAGTCTCAGAGGAAGGCAAGGGCAAACCTTCTCTTAAAAAATGGGATGGCAGACTGCCTTACATAGCATATGCTGGGTGCTGTTATGACAGTAATTATGAACCACGTGCCAGGGCCCCTGAGAAAGATAGTTTTCTCACTCTGATAGATGCCAGTGTGATAGAGCATATAACCATAACTAGAATATAGATTTTATTAAAGAAGGTTGGATGCTCCCAACTAAATTGTGGCGCACACACAGAGTTTCTTGATAGGTTCATCATAGGGTGGCCATAAGTCATAAATTACTTACAGGCATACAACAACAAAGTTGCAGATGTTCATGAGGCCTATCCCTGCCTCTGTTCCCAAAGACATCTGTCCTCTGTTACAGAAAACACCAAGGCAGGTTACAGACCGCCAAAATGCGGCGGTCTGCTGCTGCCGCCGGTTGCTGCGTCCGGGAACCACAGCAGCTAAACGGCGCGGTTCCCGGACGCAGCAAAGAAGGAGCACGAAAATCATGCTCCTTCTTGCTCCCTGGAAGAGACGCCGTGAGGCGTTAGTCACGCACTCGCTGTGTCACTTCTGGGGTGCGACCTGCGGACGCAGAGCGTCCGCTACGTCAAGATGGCAGCCATTTGTTACTGACTCAGTCCGTGCTAGGGTTAGGGGCATCTGGAAGAGACGCCCCTTTCTAACCCTAGCACGGACTGAGTCCGTCCTAAGGTGCCCGTTTGTAACGGGCCCAAGAGAGCATTACCAATGCAAGGATTTCCAGAATGCTGGAATGTGTATGGCAGAGCCTTCAAGACCCAGAGTGTGTGTGGATGGATTCTGGAAATTTTAATCCTAAAGGTAACCTTTTCCAAGCTCTGATGGAGACATGCAAATAACTCAATACTGGCCAGGACACATATGTAGAAGATAGTGTCCTGGTGGGAAGTAAGAAGCTGGATCAAAGGTTGAGAGAGAGAGCAGTGGTGTCCCTAGGAAGCTTATTGCATGCATGTTAATTCAGCTTACTTCTATCCAGTTTAAAATTTAACTTGGGTGGCATCCTGATGTTATCAGATGGTTTTTACAGCTGAATTTGCCACCCGAATACAGCCCAGGGCCATCCCCACTTCCAGAGCCAGTGGCCATTTTCTTAACTCAGAAAACTCCCAGATGAGGAGGGTCTCTTGAAGCAGGGATGGACCTAGGCTGTATTCGCGTGGCAAATTCAGTGGTAAAAACCATCTGATAACACCAGAATGCCACCCAAATTAAATTTTAAACCAGATAGAGGTAAACTGAATTAACATGCATGCGATAAACTCCTAGAATTGGTGTCACCTGGTCTGGGTTCCTGGAAGGGGACTGCAGGAATGGCCCTGCCCTCCCTGCCCTCCTGTTGTCTTTCTCACCTGTTCCCCTTCCCTGGCACCCACCACCTGTCCAGATGCCCAGTCAAAGCTGCCAGTGACCAAGTGAACAAGGGAGAGGTGTATGCTCTCCTTCCTTCTCCAGTGCCTTGGCTATATCACCTGAACAAGCCAAGACACCGGAAAAGGTGGAAGGAGGGACCAACCAAGTGTCACCCCTTCTTTGAGGTGTTACTCAGTGCATTTCACACTCCCCACACACCCCTAATGACACCACTAAGAGAGAGAAGTACACATCAGTGACAGCTTGTGGCTTCCACATCATGAAGGCAGTGAGTCTGCGCTGGTTTTTAGTATGAATTTTAAAGGAGCTATTAGGAGCTATCCTCCAAGTAGGTTCAATGCTTTTTTTAAGTGATCCATTAAGACTGAATGGATGAGAAATAACAGGCACGCTTGGAGAATCTACAGCCATTTGCTTTCGCTGAGGTTCCTGGGAAAATCAAGATTTTGCCCTTTCCTCTCTTTTCCCACCTGCTGAGTTAATAGAGTGCAAACGACTTTTACACTTTGAACTCAGCTGGCATCACCTGTAGTTGAGGAAAAAGCTGAGGAAAAGTGGGAGGAGGACAGAAGCTAGGGCACTTTAAAAGCCGCTGAAAATGTCAGGCAACAGAGAATTAATTGGAAGTACCCCTGTAAATCAGGAAAGTTGGAGAGTATAGAGTTATGGATGAAAAGAAATGAATGTTCCCAACTCCTTCTTTCCCAACTAGACTTAACTGTTCTGAAATCCCATGCACTATATGAAGAGAAGAGAAGAGAAGAGAAAGAAAACAGAAGAAGAATATGGTGGAGGGTAATAAAATATCCAATCACTCCTCCTGGCTCTTCCAGGCCTGGATTTAATTAGGCAGATTGCACCCTTACTCTGTCATCTCTGTTGGCACACAGTCTCCTTTTGCCCTTTCCCCAAGATTACGCACCCAGGCGACTATAGTTGTTTGGAAAGGCATCTCCAGCTACTTGCTTTTCCAGGAACAGTCCACAGGAAAAGCTGGGAGAGATCACGTATGTCATCTGAAACTTCTGCTGCTTTTCAGTGTAACTCTGTGTTTTCCTAAAGACTCGTTGGGCATTTGCTAAGCTCCCAGTGTTTTAAAAATAGCACATTCTCTGAATACTCCAGATTTATCTTTATTACTGGAAAAGTCTGCATTCAATTCCAAATGTCACAAAATATTCTTTATTTCATTAATCTGCATGCTGGACTTTCATCCAATGGATGTGCAAGGGAGTTAGGAGCAATGTACTTACCACTGACATGGTAAAATACTAAAACTTTTGAAATGCAATAGCTATATGTGTGATGGACCAAGGATTACCAATTTAACTTACATATTTCCTTCCCATGGAATCCTAGGATTTGTAGTGTGGTGAAGTTCATAGAGTTCTGTAGTGCACTCCCCTGAAGTATAGAAGATTCTCCACATTCTCTGGAAGAAAATCCTAAGCAATTTATGAAAATACAAATCTCAGGATTCCATAGGATGGTGCCATAGCAGTTAAAGTGGTATCAAACTGCTATAATTGGGCAGTATGGCTACATTCTCTGTTTGCATTAGGAATGGTAAAACATAGCATTTCTTTGGGATGAGGTGTGTAAGAGCTTTGTTTCAATTTTCCTAAGAATATACCAAATTCATATTTGGGATGGAGAAAAACTGAGACAGAAAATATTAAAATGTGGCAGAAACTGAAACAGACAGATCCATCCATGCAGACAAAAGGCACTGATTTTTTTTAAAATAAATAAGCAGTCATATATTTTGTACAAATTTTAAAAAAGCCTTTGGATGTTTAATTCTTAAAATTGTAACTGTGAATTCCTGTGTATTTAGCCATGTGGATGCTAACTTTTGTTTGGCATTGTTTTTCTTGAGTGGTTGGTCAATTTTAATATTGATATAAAGCACTGTGGTCCACTCATTGCTAAGTGGACTCATTACAGTCCATCCACCCCAATTGTGGGCTTGCCATCCATGGATTTGAGCATTCATAGTTGCCCCCCCCCCATTCACCCCAATGGCAGTGACTCTGGAGAGCTGGGTTCAACTCCCCACTGAGCCATGAAACTCACTGGGTATTTTTAGGCAAGTCACACTCTCTCAGCCTCAAAGGATAGCAATGGCAAACCCCTTCTGAAGAAACTTGACACGAGAACCCTGTGATAGCTTTGTATTTGAGGCCTGGTACAAACCACCCCAAAAAGGCGGACTGGCAGCGGTCTGTTTGCCTGCAGAGGGACGCTGCAGCAGCCAAACTGCCTGGCATCCCTCCACCCCAAAAAGAACCCAGAAAAACAGGTTCTTTTTAGGATGGTGCGTGCACGTCATGAGTGTGCCATTGGTGCACTCATAACATAAGCGACATGCAGTAACATCTGTACACAGCACATTGCTTACATCAAGATAGCGGTCCCCATATGGATGGGAGGCCGCCATTAAGCCACCACCGTGACGTGCTAGGGTTCCGGAGCATGCAGTTGCCAAGCGCTTCGGAACCCTAGTATCAGCAATGGCACGCCGCTTCAGGCCCATCTGTCCCGGGCCAGAATCGCCATAAGTTGGAAACCATTTGAAGGCACACAACAACAAATGTTTGAGTGCAGTGTACATCATCTTTCAACATTGGTTATACTGGCTAGGGCTGATGGGAGATGTAATCCAACAGTTGACAAACTCTGCAACAGAAAACTATAGATAATCTAAATTAAGACCATGTTCTAAATGTTGCATTGATGAGTTAAGGCAAGGTTGGGATATGTGCAGCTGCACTCCTAGAATCATTTACCTATCAGTTGTGTTGACTGAGGCTGATGGGAGTGACAATCTAAAAGCCTCTGGAGGGCCACATATTGCCCAATGCTGGGTGAAACATGTTGTTGATATAACAAAAGTAGCAATTCAGCAATTACAGATATTGTACATTTGCACCACTAGAGATTCTGCCCACACAGTTTTTCTTTCCTTATTCAGTGTTAAGTTGTAAATGAAATGGCATAATCAATAAACTCAGTAGTGAAAATTGGTATGAAGTCACTACTTTTATTATTGTGTGTAGGTTTTGGGTTTTTGGGTTTGGTTTTTTTAGTTTTATGAGCTAATGGAATTGGTATGAAAAACAGAGAACATGATGTGATTTATGTTACTAAGTATAACACCCTCTGCTGCCTCAGATAAATAAGAGATTGCCGCAATGTTCTTTTAAAAATTACTCTCTTTGAACACTTGCCAAATGCCTTAGTTAAAGACCTCTGTTTATATGTTGAGTTCTCATGAGTAATGTTTATATTGGGCATGGCCTACTCTCAGTTTTAAACACACCCTGAAATCTGTATTTTATTGCTGAGTCTCTTAATGCAAAATTCAGGACATGCAATGCCAGTTTACACCTGTTCTTGCCTCCACTCTAAATGACATCTTGAACCACTCTAGCTGTTCCCATATTCTGTAGTGGTAAGAAGAGGGAAAGGGAAACTTAGCATGAGTACAGAGTTAAGATAAACTCCAAACAACTGTTTTCACAAAGAACAAGATCTCTGGGGAGTTTATCAAATGTGAGGAATTTCTCTTAATTTTGAATGAAAAGAAAGTGGGGCCAGAATGCATTCACGTGAATTCGCTAGTTTAGCGAAATTACGTGAATGCTCATTGCATTCGAACTGGCTCCCCATTACCCAAAAATAGCATGCCATTGCCCGAATTTGCATGTGGCAGTCTATCACGCAATAACGTGAAACCCCATGATTGTGCTCGGACTGACTTCCCATTGCCCGAATTTGTGTGTAGTGGGTTATCATGCAATAATTGGTTCGCCACAGGGCGGTATATAAATAAAAATTTATTATTATTATTATTATTATTATTATTATTATTATTATTATTATTATTATATAACGTTAAACCCCATGATTGCGTTCAGATTGCCATTGGATTATACTTCCAATTTCCCTTGTCTGATAAACTCCTGGGAAAGAGGAGAAAGAAAACAAAGGGAATGTGTACTTTATGAAGAGAAGCAAGGGGGGGGGGGGAATCCCCCAGAAAGTTTGGAAAGCTATGCCAAAACAAAATGAATTTCAAAAGCTCCACATTTAGGCAGGAAATATATGCACATACATAGGCCGGTGACACCTGGTGCAGCAGTACTAAACATCCTAGTGTCCTACTACATCCTCGTGGTCTAACATACCCTGCAGCATTTCATAGATGAAAACTGGGGCATGCATAGCAAAGAAACATCAGTATGTGGTCAAGAAGGCAAACGTTATTAATGAAGAAGGACAGGCTGCTTAGGAAAGGCTGCAGCAGTTTTGCTTTTGTCTGAGTCTACATGGAAGGCTAAGATTCTGATCGCTTCTCTCACTGCTGAGTTAACTAAGGGTTGAAATGGATGGGCCAACAAAGTGGTTTCCACCCAGTTTGAAGGTGGGGTATTTAAATGACATAGGCCTCCAAAGCAGGATTGAAGCCATGCTCCAGGAATAAAAACCAGAGCAAAAAGAAGCCAGGATATTCCGAATTAGCCCAGAAAATGCGCACCTTTGACCTTGCATATAAATGCCTCAATGTGAGAGCGGTTCTGAAAGAGTAATCCATCCTAACCCTGACCCTAAAGTTGCATATAAATGCACTGGTACAGGTGCGCATTAAAAAAGAACCCAAGCTGACATATCCAAACAGTCGGGGCAGCAATGCAAAAAAAATGAAAGTGTGCCACTACCAATGGATAAACAAACAACATACAAAACCAGGCAGTTCATGGGGTGAAAGACAGTTAAAAGAGGCATGATTGTGCTTTGCCCATGTTTTACTGGGCACACTGATGCTCTGATGCCCTGTACTGGTGGAGGATCGCAGGTGCAACAGTGTGGCCGATCAAAGAACTGGCCATCCAGTGGGATTGCATATATGCAGAAATCTGTCTCCAGCAGTGTGTTTGTGCAACGGTGCACTTGCATGTCAGGGAGGCACAGGTGTGTCATGAGTTCAGGCCATGCGCATTCAGGCCACCTTAGGAGCAGCTGCTGTGGACACTGGGATTTTGACCCAATTCCAGAAAATGTAGTTTCCAGCTGCTTTTTCCTGCCCATCTGTTCTGCCCCTCTGTGCAAACTACTTTTGCATTTTGAATTCAGTTTCATCAGTTAAAGTAACCTGAAGACAAAGGGGGAAAGTGGGAGTGGGAGAGAAACTGAGACATTTTAAAAGCAGTTGAAAAGTGGGATGACAGAGGGCTAATCAGAACTATCCTTGCTAAATTGGGACAGTTAGAGGGTAGGGTTCTAAGCAGACCAGAAGCTAAATGTGAGTTAACTGTGCAATGTGATTGTGTTTGTGTGTGTTTTAAGCTTCTACAGTTGGCCCTTGGTATCCACAGATTCTTTAGTCATGGTTTCAACCATCCTCGTATAGAAAATATATTGTTTTAAATGTAAATTCCAAAAAGCAAACCTTGATTTTGCCATTTTTATAAGAGACACCATTTTACTCAGCCATTGTATATAATGGAACTTGAACATCCACAGATTTTGGTATCCATAAGGGGTCCTTGAACGAAACCCCAGCAGATACTAAGGGACCACTGTATAATTCTAGACTGCATCAAGAGACATCTATTGTTCTAATCAATAGAAAAAATAGTACCATTCTATTTTGTTTTGGTTAGACCTTACCAGGAGTACTATGGTTAGTTCTTGGCACCACTGTTTTAGAAAAATATTAACAAGCCGGAACAAGTCCAGATGAGGGTGACTAAGAGATAGAGGGTCTGGAAACACTGGAAACCAAGCCATATGAAGAAAACTGAGGGTGCTGGGTAGGTATAGTTTGGAAAAGAGAAGAATGAGAGGTTATTTGACAGCCTTCTTTAAATATTTGAAGGGCTGTTAAATGGAAGATGGAGCACGAGTGTTTTATGCTGCTCTAGAGAGTAGGACCCAAGCCAATTTAAGTTACAAGAAAAAAAGTTTCTATCCCCTAAACATTAGAAAGAATTTCCAGATGGTGAGTGGAATAGTCTACCTTAGGAGGCGGTAGACTCTGGATGGCCATCTGTCAGGGATTCTTTTTCTCACTGGCATGTTGGAGTACCTTTGGGGTATCTGCCAACTTGACAATTCTGTAATTCTATGAAAAACAGAGAAAATGTGAACATGTTTGATTTTTTCAAAAAATAACTTTCTGCAGCAACTCAGGATGAAAGTCTTTGGGCACTGTCAGAAATGGAATGCTGAAATGTAAGACCATAAAAGAAGAGCAGTGTTAGCTCAGAGGAAAGTCCTATCTAGTTCAACATTCTTTTCCTGTAGTGACCATCAGGATGGTTGTGAGAAACCCACAAGCAGGACATGAATGCAAGGAGAATGGTCTTGCATTTGTGTCCTGCTTATGTTCCTCAGATAGTTAGTTGTCTTCACTTTCCTGTGCAAGTTTGCAACTATTTGCATCTATTCACCATCCCTCTGCTAAAAATGTGTAGCCATTCGAATCCATGTGAAGCAGCCAGCCAGCCACATGTGTGAAGATGCGCATTTCTGCGGATTTCAAAGGATACTCCAGTAAAAAACAGCTTTTTTCTGCTAAGTTTAAGGAATGTTAGGTGGCACAAAGAGCCCGAACTCCTGTGAATTGCATGTAGCTGGATCACATTCAACTGAAATGAGGAGTATTTTAAACATGTAGACTCGCCCTATACCTCTAACACCACATGCATTTACAGAAACTGTGCCTTTCTGTTATGCTAAAATTAAAATTAAAAGCTGCAAAATCAACTTTCATAGACAGCAGCATCTGAGGAAGTAGGCTGTTGCCTATGAAACCATGGCACAATAAACACACATTGCTAGACAACCCCCTTATTTGGGGCATTTTTTAAATTTATTTTTTAGATTGAACTGGCAGCTCTTGCTTGCAGACTGAACCTGGCTATGTTCCCATCTCTCTCTCACAGAGCTTTTAAAGGCAGGCTATGTTCTCAGTACTTAATCTGCTAAATCGCTCTGCTGGCTAATTTATGCTGTAATTGACAGGACACTTCTTCAAGCGAAACTGAGTGGGAGGTGGGAAAGATGGGTTGTCTGCAAAGGGAAATGAATATAATAAAGTTTTCTCTTCTCACCACTGTTTTTGCTGTCTCTGGTTAAGAGGGTCCTTGGGAAAAAAATAAGGGGGGAAAAATCAAGACATAGTTCCCACGTTTATGGGGAGGATGATGTACAGCTCATGTATTGACTAGAAGAAGGGCGGTAAATTGGGTGAGTTCAGTTGGAACCGTCCTTGTAATAAGATGAAAATGGAGGAGTTGCTTTGTTTCCCTAAGCGTACATCCCATATTGCTCTTCCTGTTCATTTGTGAGGTGCTCTCAAAGAGAGAGGCCAAGTCCTTGGACCCTACAGAAAGGTCAGTTAAGAGGGATGACTCCTGAGAAGATTTATGGAACAAGACATACAGACATAGAGCTGGGATAGACCAGGGAGAGCAAGGCTAGAGATCTGAAGGCCAAAAATGGCATATTAAAAATGGCTTTCAGTGTTCAGTATGTACACACAGACATATAGACAAATATTTTGTTGTATTACTCTCGGTGCTGATCAAAAAAGTCTGTATACACACACACACACACGTATACATATACATACACACATACATTCACACACATGCTTCATGAAAAACCTGTTTATCAAAGACAATAGGTGATGAGTATGCACATAAGGCAGCCAGAGTGATGTAGTAATTTGAATGCTGGGCTATGACTCTGGAGACCAGGGTTCAATTCCCAGCTTGGCCATAGAAGCCTCCACTGGGTGACAAGGTGTTGGGCAAGGAGCACTTTTTCAGCCTCAAAGGAAGGCAATGGCAAATCTCTTCTCTAAAAAAATCTTGTCAAGAAAAACCCATGATACGTTTGTCATAAGGTCGCCATAAGTTGGCAGTGACTTGAAGGCAGACAGCAACAACATGCACATAATAGTCAAAACATAGAAAGTTGATTATCTTCTTGTTCACTTGAAGGTAGAATTATTAAAATTGGCATTGCTAACAGGTTGCATCCATCCCTTCCATGCCATCCTTCTGTTGTCTCTGGGAAAACACAATTTGTAAATATTTGTAGTACTTCAGACTGCAAAGACCCCATATCTGTACATTGGGCTCTTGGTATCCACTGGGATTTGGTTCTAAGACCCCCTGTAGATACCAAACTCTGTGAGTGCTCAAGTCCCATTGTATACAGTGGCATAATAAAATTGTGTCCCTTATATAAAATCGCAACTGATGGTTGAATCCGTGGATAAAGAATTTGTGGATATGGAGGACTAACTGTACCTAGAGACAGAAAATTCTAAAAGGGTGCAGGAAGCTAATTTGCTAATCTTATTGAGAGAGAGAGAGAGAGAGATGCCTAATATCTTTGCAGAAGGTGAGTAAATTGAAAAACAGTGCTGCCCTAATCTAAGGATGAAGTTTGTCCTCCAGATGTTTTTCAAGCATTCAATGAACATGCATATCCGACACATTGTTGCTAGGTTTTCAAAATAATAAGGGGGAGTCGATATTCATGATATGCAGGGTTCACAATCAGGAAGTAGATATTAACATGTTCGTCTTCTACTAAAATACCAAATGAAAATAGCCGGAATGCTCTATCAAAGTGTATGCTACATAACTTTATGTGTTCTTACTGTAGCTATATAGTAGAGAAGCTAAGAAACCCTTTTAATGAACTGAGAAAGTGTGTAACAGGACACCAGCAAGAGTGAGCTGGCATTCCCTAGCCAGTGTGCCTATAAACCATGGGACCAATTCACATCAATGTCAATTTGAATCACTCTTGTTGTGCATCAGTCCCAATGTGCATAGATCATTTTGCTGGTTTCCCTACATATTAATGTAACAGCACCCTTTTATTGATGTAGATGGTACAGAATTGTGCATTTCTAATTCCTGTAGAAGTAAGTCCACTTACAAAGTCCTAAGCCCCCAACAGGATCCCAGCCAGTGCTGATTTCAGTTAACATAGCCATACATTTCTCTGTAAAAAAATAACATATTGTCCACATTTATAAATTCCATTATTAAAATATCTGTTTGCTTATCAACAGCCTACACTCCAAAACAGGGAATGTTTGGCATCTCATTCAGCCTCCAAAAAAAAGGGGGAAAGTTTTCCAACCCTCAAATAAAGGACAACCAATATAATAAGGGATATGCATGTCAATTCTATAGAGAACAAGATTTCCAGCCCTCAAATAAGCCCCTCAAGCCTAGCCAGCAGACTCTACCCCTTCTTGATTTATAGTGCTTGGGGAAAAAATGCCCAGAACAAAAGATATCCAGTCCAGAACCCAGTAAAAGCATTCATGATGCATTCAGGAAACATCTGAAAAAATCCGGTACACGGGAGTTTCATATATTGATGTTAAATGAACAAGAGTTAAGTGAGGATGAAAGCTATTGCCTATGCTTGCAGCAAAGTACTGAACACAGAAGTGCTTTCCACATGTACAGCACAGTGAATCATTTGGAAGCACATGATGTTACTGAAACTGAAAAGACCTGGCCTTCAGCAGGATCTGGGTGGTAGAC
>NC_056526.1:180704225-180727280 GCF_019175285.1 Sceloporus undulatus | reverse complement strand
CATCTGGGAAAAATACATTAGCTTTTCTGGGTTTCCTGGGAAAGAATGCGGCATAAAGATACAAAATAGAGTACTTATGGGCTCCAGATGTTTTTGTACCATATTTCCCATGATCCATGGTGACTGTGGAGTGGGGGGGAAGTGTGGAATTATCCTAGTTTTGACCAGAAAATATGGATATGCATGCATACATGCATATGGACTGCACTCCATAGCAAAGTCATTATGGAGCCAAAGAGATAAGTTCAGAAATACCTACATTCACATGCATGAAGGGAGAGAGGGAAAACACATACTGTGATTTACCACATGCACATGCTGTGATTTATTGGACTGGGGTGAGTTTGAAAGGGAGAAATGTTATGCAGACAGTTCCCTCAAACTTGATTTGGTGTGTGTGGCAATCATGTAGATAAACTTGTGGTTGCTGCTGATCAGGGTAACCTGAAAGTAAACTACAGTTTCCCGACAGTGTAGATGTGCCCCCTGTTGTCTTTCTGCCAGTAGTCAAAAACCTTTTTTATTTGGCAGGTCATTGGTTTTTAACTCATTGCAGCAGATAGAACACTTAAGGGGGTGGGAGACAGAGAGGTGTGTCATTTTTAATCTGTGTTTTTTTAACAGAATTGTAGTTTCATTGTCTTTTAACTTTTGTATGAATACTTTTTAGTTGTATTTTGTTTTAAATAATGGAATAATGGTTTGAGTGGTGGATTAGGACTCTGGAGACCAGGGTTCAATTCCCCACTCACTGGGTGCCCTTGGGCAAGTCACATGCTCTCAGCCTCAAGGCAAGGCAATGGCAAACCTCCTCTGAATAAATCTTGCCAAGAAACCTCCATAACAGATTTGCCTAAGGATCTCCACAAGTCAGAAACAACTTAAAGGCATGCAACAACAACAACCCAGGATATTAGATAGATAGATAGATAGATAGATAGATAGATAGATAGATAGATAGATAGATAGATAGATAGACAGACAGACATATGATAGACAGACTCTCCCTAATCTTCCGTCTGGCAACTCTAGGCCCAAAGCAGGTGTCTTGACCTCAAGCAGATCTCGATTCCCCAGCCTGGTTGCAACACATCTCATTTTAGAAATGTGTCACACTCCTTTTCAGAACAAAAAGCCTGCCAGCTCTGTGTTGGCTTAAGCATCAACCATCTTCTCCCCATGGGTTGGAAGACCTTTCTTGGAAGGAATATGCCGTTTTTCTTCCTGTCAACACAACACCCTTTGCCAGGTGTTGAGCTAGCAGGAGGGGATTTCAAAGAGCTATGAAAGCAGAACTTTCAGGAGAATCTTTGGAGGGGAAAAAGTCTGCCCAGGTCAAAGCACACAAGGAGGTCCTGAAGCATATCAGTAGCCTCACTGGATTCTCCCAACAGTTTGGGAATTTATTCCCAGACCATATTTTGATGTGAACAGAGAGAGAGAAAAGACAGAGCGAAGGCAATAATATGCAGTGCTGTGAATAAATAGTAAATCTGTTGTTGGTTTTAACAGTGAATAGTAACTGTTGTCTAAACTCGTATATATTTTAGTATTGTTGCAACATTCAGAATCAGAACAGATTGCCGTTTTAGGCACTGCTAAAATGAAGTTAAGTGTTGTATTTTTATGCTACAAATTTATATATGCTGAAGTAATTGCTACATTCCTTTAAAAAGTTTTTTTATGACTGTGCTATTCCCAAATATCTATCTTATCATCAAAATTCTTAGGATGGAAGATGAGCTTCAAGGAGTGTTTTATTTCTTTCTATTAATCTCAGGGTGTCAAAACACAGAGAGAGACACACACAGAGACAATGCATTCTTTTCAAACAACAATATCCCTAGTAATGTCCATTACAAAACATAGCACTAGTCCTTGTGACTTGCCACTTTTCCAATGATAACTCATTGATTCTTAGATTCTTGGACAAACTTTGAATCATTGCTCTGAATTATAATAGTAACTCCTCGTCGTCATCGTCGTCATTGTCATCATTTGTATTATCAGCTATGTAGTTAATTATACTTAGCTAAGTTAAGTATACATTTGGCCCTCCGCATTTGCTGGGGTTAGGGGCACAGGACCTTCATGAATGTGGAAAAACTGCAATTAAAAAAACACTATATTTTTACGTAAGAGAACACCTCTCTAAGAATCTCTAGGTCCTCCAGTGAAACTCTATGGTCAACATCTGCCAGATGTTGGCCATAGAATCATGCTGGGGGACCTACAAATGCCTACTAAAGAAGTGTTTTCTCCAGTAATTTCCATGTCCTCCAGTGCAACTCTGTGGTCATTTCTAGCACTTTTGCTGGAAGACCTAGTAATTCCTAGAGAGAACATATGAATCAAATCTGCAAATAATCAAAGCCACAAATGTGGAGGGCGGACTGTACTACTAAGTGAGTGATAGACAATACAGGCTTCTTTAATATTGTTGTTGTTATACAAAGTAGCCTATCCTGGCCAGAAGCCCTCCAAACTTGATGGATGTATCATTTACCCCTGCTCCAATTGCCAGCAGAATGGACCTCCTTCTTCCCTTGCATATGATGCCCAGTAAAGTAGGTTGCCGCTAGGGCATTAGTGTTGCAGTTGTAAGTAGCACTCATGAATACAGAACATTTACCTAGATCTGCTCATCCATAACTATTCCATATTCACAATCAGCACTTACCTGTAGTCATAATTGTGACACTATTGTCATGATTGTAATTCCTCCCTCCCAAATTACTTTACCAGGCAACAGCTGCAACATGAATGGAGAAAATATTCATTTAATCCTTTACTATGCTGAAGGGGGGGAGTATGGGGGTTCCCAACCTCTGGAAACTCCACTGAGAAAAACAGAGGAACTTCCAGATTGTTCTTATTTTGGGAAATCTTTGTGCAGAAATACATGGTTTTGTTTTTTTTACACAAAAATGTGATCTATGTGGACAGAAGAGCATATAGAAAACCCTGGCCTCTGTACATAATACACATTTTCTGAAAATATTACCATAGAAAAATTATTTTTCATAGAAAAAAATCATATATTTATGCACTAAGGTGAGCCAGAATAGTGTAGTGCTTTAAGTGTTGGAGTACAACTCTGGAGACCAGGTTCAACTCCCAGATCAGCCATGGAAACCCACTGGGTGACCTTGGGCAAGTCACACTCTCTCAGCCTCAGTGGAAGGCAATGGCAAACCTCCTCGGAACAAATGTTGCCAAGAAAACCCCATAATAGGATCACCTTAGGGTCATCATAAGTTGGAAATGACTGGAAGGCATGCAACAATAACAGCATGCACGAAAACTTCTGGAAGTGCAGACAAAGGTCAAAAATGCTGAAGAAAGCATTGTGTTTCACACAGCAAGGAAGAAACTATGGGAAAGGATTCATTCTTGCCTCTGAGGAGGAAGAAAGCAAAGATTTATACCCCTACACTATAAATACTACTTTACAGTGTCAGGAAGATCTATTAGAGGTGTTACTTGAATCTCATAATGCAGCAAAAATCTGGGACACCTGAATGTCCAAACCAGGCTACAACCACAAATAAATATGGCAACGAATCATGTTTAGCTTGTCCTTCCATTTTATGTACAGTTCAGCCTTTCTCCCACACCAGTACACTTCTCATCAGATGAAGCAGAATGAAAGGACAGTGTGATAATATCCTGGGGAAATTAGCCACAAAGGCAACTTCAGTGCTAATGCTTCACATTGCAGAGACTCATGCTGATGTTCGATAAAAGAAAAGGGGTGGATTTACATGTGTTGAAGAATGGATTATTCAAGCTCAAATAAAGCTGAACTTCCCCAATATATTTTCCTTGTGTTTCTTGACTGTATAAAGTGCTGTTGACTTGAAAAGCAATTTCCATGCTTCATAAAATCCCTGGTGGGCTGGCCTACAGCAGCCCAAAGTTCACAACAGCTGCTATTTTGCGTAGATGTGTAGGTGTGTGTGCTGGCTCCACACAAGTGCTTAAAAAGAAAAATCGGAAGGAGTAAGGGGGGATGTGTCCAGCTTTATCATAGAAGTTCACTAGGCTAACCTTTGTACTAGGAGAATATAGGCTTCAGGCCATTCTCACTTGTGAAGCACACTGAGTGACACCTGGGTTTCTAAAAGACTGTTGCTGGCATCCTTTTCATGACATACACACGTGTAAGTCATGCAAAGCATGAAGGGTGAATTATTTGCCATGACACAACACATATATTCTGCTAATAGTGGTGGAAATAAAGGTCCAAAACACACTGTAGAAATAATCCCGTTTGAGACTGCTTTAGATGTCACGGCTCAGTGATAGGGAATCCTGGGAATTGTAGTTTATTGTGGCACCAGACCTCTCTGGCAGAGAAGGCTGAATGTCTCACAAAACAGTTCCCTGAATCCCCTAGCATTGACCCAAGGCAATTAAAGCAGTCTTAAACTGAATCATTTCTGTAGTGTACTTTGGACCATAGTTCTGCATCCAACCATGTTGTGCATTGTGATTGTGCATCATGGTTCTGCACTGCAGTTGTCCATTGTGACTGCACATTACACAATGGCACCCAGTCATTAACATGTATTGTTTAATGTTGCTATTCTGCATGAGGTTTGTGTAATGATGGCATAACTGGTCTCCTCATATGGATATTTACACTACATTGAGAGAATATTGGGTTGTAGCCTGTATCTCTTTTTATGAGCCTGTCTGATTTTTAAGATTCTCAGGAGAGGGGTTTCTCTCAGTCCCACTACTGTCACAGATACATCAGGTGAGAAGATGGAAGGAAACCTTGTCAGTGGCTATTCCAAGACTACCGAATTACTCCACCACAGAAAAGTAGACAAGTTATTCTGCTTTTTTTTCTTCCCCAGGAAAAGATCTTTAAATGTAGGCTGTACTTTGGCTGTTGGAAGGCTGCTGAAGAAAGGTATTTTAGGACTTTATTACACAAGGCTTGAAAGTGGAATTACAGCATGATAGTACCATCTGTGGCTGTACCGTATCACACAGCACTGTGTCTGTCCAGTAGCTGGTATGTAGTGCATCTGCTGCTGGAGTGCTCCTTTTCATTGACCGGCAAAACCTATCAATGCTTTCCAGTCGTACTGATTTTCCACTTTTGATGATGAATGATAAATTCTTCCCAAAGCATTTCTGACACGTGATGCAAATGAGCATGATTCTGCTCCATGCTCCTGCTCCCTTCTTCCCTTTGCTTTTTTTATTTGTTGCTTGGGGTTTTTGTTTTTTTTTAATTTCTTTTCTTTATTTTGTACTGAATAATTGCCACAATCACACAATAAAAATATCAAAAAATAAATAAATAAAAACAGACCAAAAGGCATACTGGGAAGGGCATAGGACAGAAAGGCGGGGCTATGGAGGTTGGCATGCAGAAGACAGAAGTTGGGACAGAAGCTGCACCATGGCAGTTTGGAAGAGCTGTACAATAACAACCATCCTTAACCCGGGATTATTATATTTCCTAGACTAACGCAATTGGGGCACCTTATGAGGTTAGTGTGATAAAGTCCTTAATGAGAGTGCTACATTTTATTTTTGTAATATGTTATAAATTTAAATCACCAGATCAGACATCTCCAGGAATGAATGTTGCTGGTGTGGTAGATTCAGTAATGTGAAAGCAGTCCTGGTGGCCACCATTGTTGTTAACTGTCCTCAAGTTCACTTCAACTCATGGTGACCCTGTGAATGAGACATCCCCAAGACCCTCTGTCCTCAAATCTCTCTGCTCAGGTCCTGCAGACCCAGGCCCATTTCCTCCCTGATCAAGTCTAGCCATCTAGCATGTAGTCTTCCTCTCCCTCTACTGCCTTCTACCTTTCCTAGCATCATTGTCTCTTCTAATGATTCATTTTTCCTCTTGAGTGGCCACCGTAGAAACATATGAATCCATGTCCAGGATTGAATACAGCAGTACAGTACACCAAAACTTGCATCTTCAGATAATATAACCCCATCACAGGTTGAATCTCCATTCCTGGGTCAGTCTTTTGACTGACCAAGAATACTTCCCTTTTGTCTGGGTTAAGTTTCAAGTTGTTCAGCTTGTTCACCCTCAACTAGTCCATTACTGACACCAAACACTGGTTTGGAACTAAAATGGCTTCTCAAAAACAGATGGAAAGGAGAAGTAGTTGATAGCACATTATTGACAGAACAGAAACCCAAATCTCTAGCAACTTCTCCTGGCAAAGTTTCATGTAAACATTAAATAATGGCATGATACACAAGACAGAGTCCTCAAGGATCCCACAGGCCAACAGCCCAGTGATTAAACAGAAATCCCCCAGCATTACCACCTCAAGACTTCCTTCCAGGAAGGACCAAGGACATTGCAGAACAGTTCTTTAAGTCACATCCCAGATTGGCAGCCCAGAAGAATGCCCTGCTCAATTGTTAGCTAGAGTAAGGTCCAGCAGAATCCCAACCCACAACTCACCCTGAAGCCAAGTGCCATGAAATTCTTGGTTGTTTTTCTCACATTTTTGTGTCTCTTGTTATAGCAATTGATTGCTTAGGACAAAAAGTAAGCAAATCTCCTATGCTCCATTTTAGGGTAGTCCGTGAAAAGTCACAGCAATGAGCAGATGAATTTTTTCCAGGTTTGGAACCTTTTAGAGAAAGGAGAGAAAGTTCCACATGCGAGGAAATAGGCTTAGAATTAGAATGCAAATCACATCATGCATGCATGTGTCCTGCAGCCCCATGGTACTCTCACCTACTCATAATACTATATATCTACACACAGACACACACACACACACACACACACACACTTTCCTGGTCCAGATAATAAAGATGAGAAACTCATCAGCATCAAAGTCACTGATGAATCAAAATTCCATGCATAAAGAATCAATCCTTCCACCAACACCTCTCTGGAGAAATCTTCTGTTTTTACAAGTATATAAGAAGTTAATTGGACATTTCAAAATAAAAATGGAAGCCTGGCTCATACTATAAAAGGTGATGGACTGAGTTTTTAATCTCAAGATTGCTTCGCACTCTTTTTTTCTCCTCCAGTCCCTATGCACTCACAAAATTGCTACAATATTATAATGAGACTAAATGCTAAAACTGTGATGTCTGCTGTAATTCCATCTACTATATTCTGCTGACACTGCAATAAACTGTAATGAAGCTTGAATAATTCCTGAAAAATCTAAAAATGAGTTGGGGGGGGGTATTCTTGTTCTATCTTCAAATGAGCTTTATGAAAATATTACCATTTAATGTGTCCATTTACTTCAAATTCCAGGTTAGAGAGATGAAAAAGGCTAAATCTACGTGTAGAGTAGAATAACAGAGAGGCCAGATCTACACAGAGAATAGAATAAGATAACAGAAAAGCCTATATACTTAGAAATTGGAGGGAAAAACATATATTTGAAAAGATGGAGGTAATAATGTTCTTGTGAGTGCCCTAGATTTCTACCAATAGAAATCCACTAAAAAGAAGTGGGGGAGTAAGCTATATATGACAATTTAAAGGAGGTTCAACAACTTGGATAGTTCCTTCAAATTTCATCCTAAAACCCAATGTTGATTCTACACTCCACTGACATGGAAGCAAGTATCCACTGCTCTTTTGGGAGTTGAAAAAAATGCTTCTACAAGTTTTTGATTTCTCAAGGAAGAGCAAAGTCTGTGATGGCATTCTAGACAGCAAGTCATACAAAACTTCAGCGTGGTCTGCAAGTCTAGCCCAAGATATTTTTCTGCCTGAGACAAAGGGCAGGATGGTGTTTTGCTTCATATGTGGGAGCTGAACACACTGGCACTGAATTGAACTTCAACAACAGCACTGCAGCATTATTCCACAGGGCAGCAAGCACACTTAGGAGGTGCAAAACACATTTACAGTTCTTTGCTTCAGCATCTTCCTGCACTCTTCTTAGCACCCAATGTCCGTCTCACAGCAGGGCCAGCCCTGCTTGTTCTCAACACTGTTGCAACAAATTGTTCTTAAGGAGTTATCCCTGATGCATTGTCCTGCTGTGCCCAATGGGACCGGTACAGGAGTCTACATCCAAATGCCCTTAGGACAGACACTGGCTTCATTTCAGTTAGAGAATGAAGACTAAGGAATTATGCAAAAGCTGTTTTGCAGAAGAGTGAGAAAGAAGAGGCTAAGGAGGCATTGTGCAAAGATGCAGGGAGATACAATGGGCCCTTGGTATCTGCTGGAGTTTGGTTCCAGCATCTCCCAAGGATACTAAAATCCATGAATGCTTAAGTCCCATTGAATACAATGGCATAGTGAAATGGTGTCCCATATATAAAATGGCAAAAGCAAGGTTTGCTTTTTGGAAATATATATTGGAAATATTAAATACAGTCATTCCTCCACATCCATGGATTTTTTTTTATCCATGGATTCAAACATCCATGGCTTAAAAATCTTCAAAATATATATATTTTGTTTCAGGAACGAGTGTTAAAGACCAAGATATAATGAGAAATAAGACCAGAAAGACCATGGGGCAACACTGTGGGGAGTATTATAAGCAAAGACCAAGTGTCTGTGTTGGACACAGAAGAGCTAATCTCCCTGGGAGCAATGCAGATTTTATAGGAATTTCCCTGCTGCCAGTAGTCAGTTTCAGACTGCCAGCAAGAAATCCAATTGGGCAATGTAGGGTCCATTGTGAAATAATCAGAGATGACAAAGGCCCCCAGACTGAGTGCATAGGTTAGACGTTGCTCCCAGAATAGGTCCAAACATCATACCTAATTATGAAATAACATGCCATAAATTCAGGACATGCATAGTTCAGTTTGCAGGAATAATTTAAATTCCTATGCTATGGGTCTTACAGCACTAACATCAGTCTGTTCTCTGCACACCCCAGGCTGGGTTTGACACTCTAGGTGGGCCTGTTTGTCCCCTAGAGAGGACAGTTATGCATCACCTTACTATCTTTCTGCAAGCATGTAAACCCCTTTTTGTTCCAGCAGGGCTTTGAGTAACCCAGTGGGTTTCATGGCTGAGCTGGTAATTGAAACCTGGAACCTTATCAGACCCATTCCCCCCGTTATGGGCAAGAGAAGCGGCTGCTCGGGCCATGCAAGTCCAAGAAAAAATACATTTTACCGCACCTCAAAGTGTCCTCAAAATGGCCCCTTTCCATCACTCGGCGCCAAGCCGTTCCCATTCAGGACTGAGGCTCATCCTTTGCTTCGGTCAGAAGTCCTAGTCATCCGCAATCCAAACCAATGTTTGGGTCACACAGTATACAGAATACCTACATATACAGACAGATACCTGCACAAGAACTCCAACCATCACCCAGGACAAAAAGTAAGCACAATAAAAACACTGGTAGACCGGGCAAAATGCATCTGCGAACCCCATTTCTTGGAAGATGAGCTGAAGCACCTAGACCAGGATCTACAGGCGAATGGTTATTCCAGCTCAGACATCAGAAGGGCTGCCAAACCCAGAAAAACCCAGAGGAGTGAAGACAAGCAGCCACCAAAAGGGAAGGTATTTCTACCATACATCAAAGGAGTCACAGCAGAATAGGCAAAGTGGTGAAGAAGCACAACCTCCAAATGGTTTACAAACCAACCAAGAAAATCCAGCAAATGCTGCACTCAGCGAAGAACAGGAGAGACCCTCTCACAGCCTCAGGAGTTTACCGCATACCATGCAGCTGTGGACAAGTCTACATAGGGACCACCAAACACAGTGTCCAAACACGAATCAAGGAACATGAGAGACACTGCAGACTGGGTCAGCCAGAAAAATCAGCAGTAGCAGAACACATTATAAACCATCCTGGGCACAAAATGCTGTTTGAAAATGCTGAAATTCTGGACCATGCCAACAACTATCAGGGAATGCACAGGGAGGCCATTGAAATCCACAAACACTTGGACAACTTCAACAGGAAAGAAGAAACCCTTAAAGTCAATAAAGTTTGGCTACCAGTCCTGAAGAACACCAAAACCAGGACTCAGCAAATGCAAATGAGAAACCACTCAGGGTCAGGAGCTTTCCCAGCAGACAATGATCAGCAGTTAGCAGATACTAATCCTCTTTTGCATATCTTCCTACCTTAAGGAGGCCATCAACAACAGAACAATACACAGATTAACACAGGAATCACTCCTCCTAACCCAGGATCACACAGTGTGTGTGTGTGTATAAAACACCACGTTCCTCCAGGTCAACATTCTCTGAAAATGCCAGCCACAGATGCTGGAGAAACGTCAGGAATAAACTCTTCTAGAACATGGCCCAAAAAAACCACAAAAAACTATGGATGCCAGCCATGAAAGCCTTTGACTTCAGACCAGGTTTCGTTTACCAGCTAAGCCATGAAACCCACTGGGTATCTCTAGTTACAACTCCATTGACACAAGTAAGATACCTTCCATCTTATTATTTGGCATCAATTAACTGGATAATTTGGAGGAAGTTTTATAGATTTTTATCAGGAGAAGAAGCTTTTATCTTTTAATCAAATGGAACAGCTTTTGCACACAAATTTATTGGCTTACATTTCTTCAAATTAAAAACTTGAGAGAGCAGATACAAATAAAACAGCTATAAAAATGACAGGTTGTGATCTGGATATGGTTGACAACTCCAAGGGAGTAGTATCCAGAATGTATGACCTTCTCAATAAAACAATAACTGACACAGAAGGGCTTAAAATGAGTTGGGAGTCAGACTTACAGGAAATCATGACAGACAGAACGTGGCCAAAATTTTGGTTTCTGAAACCATTTTGATCACTTTCAGCTCACAGCCATCCTACTATAATAATATGATCAGTTAATAAATTCTAATGAGATGTGATTCCTCTGAAAACTTGTGGAGAAACTGTCCACCTCAAAATTCCTTCAAATATATTACCTTCAAAAGCCAAGAAAACCTGCTTTTCTGTGAAGCACTGAATGCCTGCATGGTGTCAGCACATGTGTCAAAGTGGAGAATAAAGCTGAGTTCTACAGCATGCAAAGTGTACATGTGTGGAAAAGCTTCCATGTACACGTACAATGTTTTAGTAAGTTCATGAAGTGTTAGCACTGGGCCTTTGCAGAATTCTACCATATACTTTTCTTTGGATTCCTAAACTATATTTCTAAATGCTCAGCTGTTGGGGACTGAAAGAAAATTTCTTTGGAAGAGGCAGAATTCTTATTTGGGGGCCAATGCCCTCATTTGTCCCCAACCCCCATTACTACACGCCAGATCAAATTCATGTATGTTTGGATATCCTCTAAATTTCAGCCCTCCATATCCACGGATTCTTAATCGATTGATTCAAGCATCCACAGCCTGAAAATATTTTTTGCAAATATATAAATTACAAAAAATAACTCATTTTATATAAGCGACACCATTTTACTACACACTGAATTTAATGGGACTTGACCATTCACAGATTTTGGTATCTACATGGAGTCCTGAAACCAAACCCCAGCAGATACCAAGTATTCACTGAAGTCAAAGTAAGAGAAACTGGTGTGGTGATAGATAATAAAATGGAGTGTAACTGCCCCACATGTGCAGCTCTCTGCCTCTTCCCCAACAGTTGCTAAACTACCCGCAGCAGCTGCTAATCTGCTCCTACATTCATTTAACATTTGTGGATGAGGAAAGAGGTGACCAGAGCTCTGTCTGCACATGAAACCATCTTTCCCTTGTCTTCTTGGTGGGGAGGACAGACAACACAGGGCCCAAACCCCGAATCTGGTGTAAACAGACCGTACAATGTTCATCCCATTCAACACCAAGCCTGGGGTATACCCGTCTTGAAACACATTTTTAAAAACTCCATTTGCTCCAGATATTCCCAGATGATCTGGAACCTTCCATTTGAAATATGTTTCTCTATTTGAAACATGTCTCATTGTGCTGCCCAGCATAGCCACCACTGCTACACATCAGTTACTCTGGCATCCGAATGAGGCATCCAGCCATGTGACTGATGTTAGGCACCTTATTCTGACTTCAGAGCAAGCAACATGTGGTGGTGGCAGTCATGGTGGGTGGCAGAGCGGGATGCGTATATGAACATTTGCCCACAGTCAGACTGAGGTAATGGGGAGCTCTAGGCAGCTCTTAGGTCAAGATACTCTGAGCTACCCCTGGAGTATCATGTCCAGTGCAGACAGGATTCATGTCATGGGGACTGCTTCTCATTCCTGCTGCAGTTCACTTCATAGAGAGAAGTAGGTAGAATGATGACATTGTTCTTCTGCCTCTCTTTGTAGTAAATTGCAGTTGGACAAATGCCAATCCCTACTGGCTTGGGTTCTCTCACACAACCCCTAACCCTCTATTTTAGCAACAGCTCAACAGGGCTTGACAGCTACCTTGAAGTGTGGTTTGGACAAGGTACAAGATGACCAAAAATAGCTCCTTCTGCCCTGTTCAATGCAGGACCTGCACGTGCATAAAGCATGTGTAATGTCATTCATAGGACTCTGGCCAACATATTATAAAGTAATTTTAATGGTCTGTGACTGCCTAATAAATAAACACATGCATACATACATTATAAATTCCTAAAGGAGGGATTAGCAACAGAAAGCCCCTCACTGGTTCCAATTAGCCCCACAGCTGCCACCTCAGAGACACAAGGAGCAGATGGGAGAACTGATCTTTCTGCTTAAGCAGAGCTACTCAGAGTGGTAGCCCATGGACCAGTGCCAGTCCCTAAGCCAATGTCTCATGGTCTCTAGTGAGTTTTCAGGAAAAAAAGAAACAATTGTAACCAATGGGTACAAATCTGGTACCAGTCCTCTGACACAGTGGGGAAAAAACCTGTGTCCTTTACATCCGATACTTTGAGATGCAGTGTGCTAGTGGTCCAAGAGGTTTACGTGGATGGATAGCAATCCACCAGGGCCTCACAAAATCTAGAAAGGTACATTTTTAGGACTACAAAACACAGAATGCCCCATTCAGTATGATTCCTGACGAAGGTATTCTTAGAGTTGTTAAAAAAAATGCTTTTGCTATTGCTGCCCATGGGTTTTCTGCAACTCTTTTACCTTAGATTCCTTTGAACTGGAAATGCCAGGGCTTGAACTTGGGACCATCTGTCTGGAAAGCCTGCACTCTTCATCTGAGCTCCCCTCACCCACACCGCCTGGCCTGTGTGCCCTCCTTGCCAGGAGCAAGCTACAAAGATAGCTTTCTAGCTCCAGATGGCCTCATGAAAAGACAGGATTCTCCTGCCACTTCTCTCACCCAGATTTTTCATGAATGGCAAAATGTCTGTTTGGCTTTCTTGTCAATTCAGCTTCTTCCGCTCGCTTCTTCGTCCGCCTCTTCCCCAGCCCACCAGGAGTCTACACTGCCAGAGGCACCAAACCACCAAACTCCAAGCCAAACCGTAGGAAGCCAGCAGCTGTCAAAGGGGAAGAGGATCAGAGGTGATCAGAGAACAGCCAAAGAAGCATGGATCACAGAGAAAGAAGAGGGAGGAGGGGGAATTCCTGGGCAAACCAGTATTACTCTTAAAATCCAACCTGCCCTCAGGATGGGAGAGAAATATCAGAGGAAGAACATAAATCAACAAGCACCTGCTGTCTAGGGAACTGTCGCAGGCCTGCATGGGCTATATCAAAGCTGCTTTGTTCCTCCTCCTTTGTTTGAACAGTTAAAGGTACTAGCATCAAGGAGCAGAACTAAGAGAACAAGAATTATTTTTGCTATAGCAAAGCAAGGTCAGTATAGTTTGGCATTCTGTTTCCAGCAGCAAACAAGAACTCTTGTAAGTATGCATAGAAGTGAACTGTTTCCAGCAGCAAACAAGAAGCACTCTTGTAAGTATGCATAAAAGTGAATGCCACACACCTGCACACACACACACACACAGAGAGAGAGAGAGAGAGAGAGAGAGAGATTGTTCCCTCCTGTCTGTTAGTGATATAGTAAAGCCAGGGTCTGCAGGGTCAAAGTCCTGGAACTTTTAGATGAACAGGGACCATGATGTCAACTACCATCCCTGTAAGACTCCCCTAGTTCCTTTTAGTTTAGATGTAAATCTCACAGTAGCTTGTGTATGGGCAGGGAAGTGTGTGTGTGTGTGTGTGTGTGTGTGTGTGTGAGGGAAGGGGAGAGAGAAAGAGAGAGAGAGAGAGAGAGAGAACTCCTGAGCATTGTCAGAGGCAACCCTTATGGACTAAACCTAATCCACCAGGACTAGGCTGGCAATTATCAGCCAGAGGACTTTTTCTTTAGCCACCCCAAGACTGTGGAATGATCTGCCAGATGAGATTCGACAGCTGAATATGCTGTCCAAATTTGAAACAGCAGTCTCTTCTGGCATCCTTATTCAGATTATTTTTAAACTGTGAATTTAGATTATGGACTATCTTAAAATATGTGTGTCTTATTTGTCATTTTATACTCTTGCATGTTTTAATTGATGTGTTTTAACTGATGTTGTTCACTGTAGAATTGTTGTTGTTCCCTGTCTCAATCCGTGGGGAGGCAATATATATTAAAAATCACATTAAAGGGAAAGAAATATTTTCAGATGATGAAGGAAGGTATATCGCAATTGAAATTAATCTGGAAGGGAAAAACACATTAATAGTCGGAGTATACGGACCATTTGATAAAAAAGCAAAATTTTATTAAAAACTGGCAAAAAAGATCCCAAATTTATACTATGAACAACATATTTTATTAGGCGATTGGAATGGGGTCATAGACCCAGGATTAAACAGAATATCTCAAAAAAAATAAATAAATGGCAAGTATGCATAATATAAAATATAGTGACAGAGTTGTATATAAATAACAATCCACTGCCCTTTTATGTCCCAAATATCTGGTGCTTGAGGCAGCAGCTTTACTCTAATGGTCACATTGAGTGACCCTTGTTATGCCAGTTTTATTCCTTACCCCTTCTTTGCAATATAGGCTTTACTTTTCAGCACATGACTGAAGTAGAGTAGCTTTAAGTGATCTCCTGTGTGAAAATCCTTTAAGGGCCAGTCCTGCTATCCTGCTATTTTAGCAGGTTATCAGTCTTGCCTGATAACCTGCTAAATACCCCTCTTTGACGCTAATAGTAAAGGGAAGGTGTAGTCACAGAAGGGATGGCAAAATGAAGACACTGGTTGCCAGTAAGAACTCTGTCCGCCCAATGGAATTTTCCACCAGTGCCCAAATTTCTAGCATTGCCAAGAATGGCACATTGAAATTTGGAGACACAGTCGTGTTAGTCTGGAATATCAGCATGCAAAGAGATTGCACACTTCATAGATCTGAGAATGCAGACTTACGAAAGCTTATGCTACAATTTCTTTTGCTCAGTTAGTCTCAAAGGTGCTACAAGATTTTTCTGCGCACTGAAATTGTTCACTTCTAGAGCTCTTGCAGTTGTTCTGTTCCTATGGTAACTTTGCTTGTCCCTTTACTCTGGAGCCTAAACTGTAGTTCCAAATGTTCAAATGATGTTTGTAAGTTAGTGCAATGTTAGAAATTTGGAACTGAAGGGGAATTTCATTGAGGGGAAAGAGTTCTTATTTTGGGGGGACCAAAGCTCAGCACACACATCCCACTGCTACACCCCAGAGAAAGTTATTGAAGCCCTGCCCTCTCTTTCATGCTGCCATGAAAAAGACCTTCAACTCACCTCTGGGTGCTACTCCCATCATTTGAAGACGATCAGGCCAGAACTACCAATGGAGTCACCATGTTGCACAATGTACCCATGCACAATCTTTTAGTGCCAGTAGCTTTCCCATTTATATTTCTCCAGCTGATACAGGGGCCAAACAAATGAGAACTATATGAAAACATTTTTTCTGGGTACTTGTTTTTTGGGGAAACGGACCTTGTCCTGTTTTGTCTGATTTCTCTTGTTGGACAAAGGGACAGAAGAGGAGATGCTACTCCCATCCTGTCTGTTGTTGTTTTCTCCTACACATGAACTAGAAGGACAGCAAGTATGATATTGGCTTTGTTGACAACACTTTAGCTCTAAACAGTTGTTAAACCTGATAGTTATTTCAGAGTAGCCTTTTTATAGGAGCACAATCACCCTCACTCTTTCTTCTATTTTCTTTTTAAAAAATATGCAGGGGGGATGAAAACAGACGAAAACATAAGCCTGGGAGCAAGTGCTTGAACTTTACGCAAATCGTGTATCATTGCCAAACCACACATGAAAAGGAGAAAGGCTATTTATCCTTCAGGGCTAGGCAGCAATTTCGCTGTCTAGAAAAACAGTAGCTCCACAGAAGGAAAACAAACAGAATCAGTCCAACCCATCTGAAGCATGGGGTCACAATATTTAACACTTTCCTCCACAGACCTGCTGAGAAACTTCCCAGGGTGCATATACACTGTAGAAATAATGCAGTTTGACACTTCTTTAATTGTCATGGCTCCATCCTACAAAATCCTGAGATTTGTAGTTTTGTGAGGCACCAACATGCTTTGGCAGAGAAGGCTAAAGGCCTTGCAAAACTAAAAATCCCAGGATTTGAAATGATGGAGCTACAGTACTTAAAATGGTATCAAACTGTGCTGTTTCTACAGTGTAGATGCACCCCCAGTAGCAGCTGGTGGCTCCCATGGTAATGGGGCAGTGAAAAAGCTTTGGGGTTTAGTATGAATTGGAAGGAAGATCAGACCAGGTTTACAGTGTACATTTTTGCTTTGCAAATTGCTGGAAGCTGAAACTACAGCAAGCCCTCCATATCCATGGACTCTTTATCCACAGATTCAAACATCCACATCTTTAAAATATTCAAAAATATATAAATTCCAAAAAGCAAACTTTGATTTTACTATTTTATATGAAGGGCATAATTTTACTATCCATTGTATATAATGGTACTTGTACATGCACGGATTTTGGTATTCATGGGAGTGCCTAGAACCAAACCTCAGTGGATACCAAGGGCCCATTGCATGTGCAGGATACCAGTTCAGCACTGTAGATAGCTCCTTTAAAATGCTGGGGGGGGGGGACCATAGCAGACTCACTGACAGAGAAGCCATTGGCTGCCTCTTCATCTTTTCAATAATAAAGTTCAAGTTCTGTGCTGTTGGGCCTTTTTGATTTTTTAAACATTTTTAAACCTTTTTTTTAATTAATCCATCTTGGTGTAGTGGTTAATATGTGGAATTAAAATGACAGTGAATCAGATTCATATCATCACTCACCTGTGAAGTTTACTTAATATCTTGAGAGCAATCATACCACATCACTGCTGAAAAAGTAGGATGATAAAGGATTAATTGGGGCTGTCCTTGCCAAATCTGGACAGGTAGCAGATATGCCTTTCGGATATATGGAACAACACCTACCAATGCTGTAGCCACAAGTGAGAATGCCATTGCCCTAAATGTACAGATGTGCAGATGAAGGCCCCTGTTTGTAGGAGGTGGCTGCCCTCTGAACTGTTTTATAAACTGGAGACATACTTTTTCTATAAATAAACCCCGAGGCTACTGGTAAAAGTATTTTAAAATACGATTCTCCCTAGGGACTGAATCAAGCTGTAACATTTAAATTATGTCATGCTCAAAATTCACATGGTTCTAAAAGAGTGTCTGCTTGGAAAAGCGAAGGGTAGTTTGTTTCCATATTTAACTGTAACATAATGTTCCATGTTCGCCTCTCTTCCCCCAATATGGCTTGGGAAGATGAGACCAGGTTTACAGGTTGCATTTTCTTTGGAGAAGATAGCACTGGGAAATAATGTCAGCTTTGTTTGTTTATTTGTATATGTACAGGGCGATCAGGGACCGAACTGTATGTACAGAAGCAAGGATATAGGTGGGCAGGACTTGTTCCAAAGGATGTCAGTATCTTAAAATAGTAAATCAGCTCCTTGCTGGCACAAGTCCCAAATTACAGCTTCTGGTACAGCCTATTTGGGTTCCATGCCAGGAACAAGTTGGGGCACAGTTTAAATAAATAGGCTCTGAGACAGTCTGCCATCCAAAATTGGTCATCTGAAGGTAATTCTCACTTGTCATGGGCAAGCTGGTAGTTGTACCACTGCTGACAGGATTCCAACTAGAAATAGTTTTTGTCATCAAAATTTAGAATAGTTAGGAGGTGTCTGATGGGATGCTTTCCATAGATGTGGGCCAGTGATGAACAGGGAATCCATTTTAGCTGTCTTTAGGGTGGGGAGCAGAGGTACAAAGCAGTTTGGAGTTGTTTGGAGGAAAGGAAAGAAGCATTTCATTTCCCATGGATAGAAGTCAATATCCTCACACACACACACACACCCTGCTCAACTTTGATTTCAGTACTGCCAAACAACACTGCAACATTCATGGTGTCACCATGAGCTCAAGTCAACTTGAAAGCAGCTGACAGCATCAACAAACTTGCTTCTTCCACAAGGTAGCTGCAAAGCAGAGTGGGAAATGACCCCTGTCACCACAACAACTGGGAGGGAAGAAGGAGGTAAATATATAAAACCCCGAGAAAGTATTTGTGAGTTTTAATAACCAATCAATTAAACCTTGGCAAGCTGCTGTTCTACAAGCTGAGCTGGATATTTGTACCCAGCCCTTTCCTCTTGCTTGGAGCGGAGTCCCCAGAACTGAAGAATTTGCACTGTGGAGATGACTCAAGAAAACTGGAGACTCAGGGCCAGGCTCTGAGATCTGGTAATTGTAACACATATAGACTCACCTTGGAACATGCAGAGGTTGGGTGGGACAGGAGACTTCTGCCACTTCCCCCTTTGCCATGTGCATCTATTGACATCACATCAACACAGGATAAAAGCAACCTTCACCAATTTGGCACCTGTCAGATATGTCAGACTGCAACTCAACATTGTCCTTAGCCATCTGCTGGTTGAAGTTAATAGGGTTGTGGCTGCACATATCTGAAAGGCCAGCATGGTTTAGTGACTTGAGCATTGGATTGCGAATCTGGAGATCAATCAGGGTTGTATTCCCAGCTCAGCCATGAAACCCACTGGGTGACCTTGGGCAAGTCATATGCTCTCAACCTCAGGGGAAGGCAAAGGCCTTCTGAATAAGTCTCGCCAAGAAAACCCCATGATAGGTTTGCCTTGGGGTCACTAAAAGTTGGAAATTGCTTGAAGGCACACCACAACAACAATAACAACAACAACCGGTTTGGTCAAACAGTTTCTATAAGCAGGGATGATGACAACCTTGCTGTGTAGGGCTTGAGAAGTCTGCTCTGTAGTTGATTTTCTATGAAAAAAATCCCATTGTTATTTTAATGCACATTACGCAGAACACCAGATGTCTTTTTCCCTGTGACCCTTCCAGGAACCTCAGGGATCAGCTTCCTGCACTGAGTCACATTTTCTTACCAGCCTCTTCCTTTGGATTGTAATTGGAATAAACAAAAAAAAATGCCCTGTAGCCTCTGGGTGACTTTTACATCTTCTTTCTTGCTGCATCTGGTCTGAGGATATGGAGTTAATGCACTCAGAGCTTACATACAGTTTGAAGGAAATATCATCACCAAGGGAAATAATGCAGGAGTGGAGCTGAGGCTGGGGAAGATGAGGGTCTTGTCTCCCACAAATAAAAATAAATAAAAATCCTGGACACCCCTCCCCATAAAATTTTCCTTCAATCCCCTACTTTCTAGCAGTGCAGTAAGTTAAAACAGCAGCTGACGATTTAGAAATACAGTTTAGGCATACAAAAAAAGGGGGGGCAGACAAAATTTACTAAAGAAACGTCAATACAAAAATTGTAATAGTTCTAGCTCTGAGCAATATTTAATGCCTCACTCTCTACAATAGTAGAAATTTGAGGCCTCAAGGAAAATTTCATTGGGAATTGCAAAATTCTCATGTGGAAGAGCAATGTCTTTAAACCCACCCACTCACCCCTACACTGTTTGGCACCATTTTAGATGCTGTGGCTTCATCCTATGGAATCCTGGAATTTGTAATTTTATAAGATCTTTGGCGTTCTCTACCAGAGTTCTGGTGCCTCACAAGACTACAAGTCCCAGGATTCTGTAGCATGGAGCCATGGCAGTTAAAGTGTCTCATACTTTATTTCTACAGTGTAGATGCACTGGGATGTAGCTAGCAACCCTAGTTACATCTCTGGAAACCAGCATTTATTTAAACCTGCCTGACCCCCAATCCCCTGTTGCCAGATTGGATCCAGAACATTTAACTTCAGTAACTTTAACTCTTCCCTCTCACCTTCCAAAACCCAAGTTTCAGCTGCTCCTGTCCCTTCTCAACATAGCTATTACTTCACCAGAAAAGAGCAGGGAGGCAAGGAATTGTAACCCAAAAAAATATTTTTTCCATATTATGCACATCTCTGTTTTCAATATGTCAAAAAGATCTCAGCATTAATCCTGTTATTGCTAGTAGGACTAGCTTCAACTTCTTCTTTATGTTCCCTTATCATTGAGCCCAAATATTATTTTCTTCCGTTCCTCAATTGTTGCATCAACATGCTTTCTATTCTGATAAATCCACTGCCTGCCAGAAAAATGCAGCAATGGAATACGGAATAAGCCAACTGAACTCTATACCAGGCAGAACTGTTGTTACAACCCTAAAAGATTTGAGAAACAAGGTTTCCACCTATTCTCTTGGGAGAAGATGCCATGGTGTAATGGACCTCAGTGACATCCAATTTTCTCATCTTTGCTTCGCCAGATACTGCTTTTATATCATTTCCAACTTACATGGGACATTTATATGTGTTCAACATTTTCCTCATTCTTTCCATTCTGGCTGGACCGGATAAGTTATATATCCACATCATTCCCTTGGTGGGAAGAAAAATTATGCCCTCCAACCACACCCACCGGATCTGTCTTATTCCTTCCAGCACCACCAGATGCCCCTGCCTGGTGTCATTTTGCAACAGGGCATGTGTGCATTGTGTGTGGCACAGCCCCAGATAATGCAGTCAGTTCCTGGATTTTATAAGGCATGCTTCAGCCATATGTATGTAACCCAGTTGAACTCACCTTCACAACAAAATTGGGAAAGGGTCTGTCTTTTATTCAAATTAACTCATCAAGATAAAACCTTTCTTTTTTAGAACAGTGCCTAGTATTCAGTATTGCAGTTAAGAATTCATAGCCTATGGATCAGTAACTGATCTGTATTCAATAAAATTATGTAATCTTATTGTTAACCAATGTAAATACCACCCTAGCCCACCTTAAGAGCCAGCTACCAGAATGGGCAAAAGAGGTCTGTTCGGCTAGCAATCCACCCCACTCCTGCCAGTAAGCATGGATGTGACCATCAGAAGCGCAGTCCAAAGCCCTTGAGGAAGAGTGTGGAAATGTTACTTAGACAGGATACAGACCGCCCAAAAAGGACGGTCTTCCGCTGCCCTGGTTTGCTCCGCGAGGGAGCCGCAGCTGACAAACCGCACAGCTCCGTCGCGCAACAAAAAGAACCCACAAAAAGTGGGTTCTTCTTGTGGTGCCTTTGTGATGCCGCGAGGCGCCAATGGCACACTTGCGGCATCACAAAGGCGCTGGGACGTGCGAACGCTAAGCATCCGTCGCATCAAAATGGCAGCACCTGTATGTTCAGGGCGCCGCCATTTTGACGCCCCCGTCATGTGCTAGGGGTGAGGCCAATATGGATGGTGCGTCCTCAGCCAACCCCTAGCACGTGACGGGGGCGGCACAAAGGCCCGTGTAAATCGAGCCTTAGTTATGTCTCCTTAACTAAGTAGACAATCTGGGATTCCAGCAAGTATAGTAAATAATTTAAGTGAACAGAGCTAACTATATACAAAGAAAACAAAGCATAATTCATGTATTTAACAGAAACCAACACCCAACCATTAAATCATGTGAATCCATGAACTGTAAAACATCAGCTGGAATTCGGCTGATGGCATACATGTTTAAAAGTTCTCCTAAACATGTGATTCTGCTTTTTTTAGCCATTGTGCAATGGGTCTATTCAGTTCATGGCTACTGAGCAGAGTTTCACCAGTGCAAATGAGCCTAATTCCTTTAGCTAGTCTTGACTACTTTTGAGCCACTGAATCAGTTGGAGTCACATACATGTTAACTCACTGTTCAGCAATTCATTCAGTAGCTCTGTGCCAGTTGGGGATAAAAAACAGGATTCCAGACATGCAGCTGCTTCTGTTTGGATGGGGCATAGCCATTTGGCAGTGTTTTGAGTGCACCACTTTATTCCCTGGGATTGCAGGAACAATCACTGATCATTCCCCATTGAACAATGGGACAATTAGCAGGCCCAATTGTAGATATATACTCTGTTGTATGACGTTGGTATTCAGAAGAAGGTGGTGTAGCACAAGCACCATGTAGCTACAGGGGTGCAGATTTACACTACATAAGCATGATAAAGGATCTCAGCCAAGAAACAGAGAAAAATATAGGGTTCACCATATTCCACCAAGAGCCAGAATGGTGTTGGACTAAGACTCCAGGAGACCAGGGTTTGAATCTCCACACAGCCCTGGAAACCCACTTGGTTTGGCACATCATTTTCTCTCAGCCACAGAGAAAGGCATTGGCACCTCCACCCTGAAAAAATCTCTTCAAGAAAGGGTCACCATAAGTCAGAGTTAACTTGAAGGCAAATAAAATCAAATATAGGACTGTTCTGATCCCCAGAAGAATACAGTAATCCACAAGCAAAGTTTTGGAACTCATAAAAATACACCTGCATCTTGTTTCTGGTCTCTCTTCCCAGTTTCTCCACACTTGAAACCAACTACTCTTCCTGACAGAACATTAATTACACATTTCTTAGGGCTGTGGGGTTGGGAAAAGGTTGGCAATCACTGCCTTAGAGTGTGATGCTACCATGAACTGAACCAGAATAGGCAAAATGTGTAAGAAATGATGGAAGTCATTACAAAAGCAGTACTTTCTGGGTACCATCAAACCTTGTAGCTGTGGTGCCAAAGGAATGTTGCAAGCAGTTGACAATATTTGCAGCAACACAGCTGGGACCAAAGCATTACAGATGTTTTCATGCATGTCTCCATTCATGCAATGAGCAATGAGACAGTATCCCTGCCTCTGTGTGTGTGTGTGTGTGTGTGTGTGTGTGTGTGTGTGTGTGTGT
>NC_056526.1:180701378-180703825 GCF_019175285.1 Sceloporus undulatus | reverse complement strand
TGTTCCCCACTCCTGAATTTACTTTTGCAGATAGCTACTTAATTTGATTACTCCAGAGTAAACACAGCCACTTTGATCCAAACTAGGACACTAAAGCAGGAGGGAGTAGACTTTTAGCTTTTTGCCTGTGGTCCTGATGTAGATGGGTACACAACCACAATTACCATTGTCATCTTATGAATTCCTGAGCCTTCTCACACTATACAATTATAGTTCTATGATTTTACTTTATCTGCCAAAGCAACATACCATAGAATCCTGCAGTTTAGTGAGACACTAGAGGTTTTTGACGGAGAATTCTATATATCCCTCTGCATTGTGCAAATCCCAGGATTCCACAAGAGGAATCCAAGGCAGTTAAAGTAAAATCATAGTGCTATAATTCTGCAGTATAACCATAATAGATAAGGAAGAAGGATGGATGATACAGTACCATGGCAAGAAAAAGAGAGAGGAATAAGCTGGGGCTTCATTGTTTTACAGTATTGCTGTGTTTTGAAATGCATCTCAGTTGCAAATTGTCTAAACATTAATTTTATAGTGGGTAACCTTTGTACAAGAGAGCCAGCATGGTGTATAGTTTGAGTGTTGGGCTACAGGTCTGGGAGATCAAGGTTCAAGTCCCTGCTCGATCATGAAAAGCCACTAGGTGACCTTGGGAGAGTCACACACTCTGAGCCCCAGAAATATCTGTGATAAGGTTGTCTTAGAGTCACTCTAAATCAGAAATGACTTGAAGACATACAGCAACTTTTGTATGCTAATTCCACCAATGTGTTTGTTGTTGATTCATAATTGTATTTTAATTTTTTTAATGGAAGCTGCTATTGTGAAAGTCCCTATTATAAAAGATGATCTATATATGTCTTGGATATCTATGATTCCATCCATGTGGGTAACCCTGCCAATGAAATAGGCAGCAACTATGCCACACGTCCAGGTTATGTTCTGGACTTCGTGTAGCCATTTGGTCATTAAACCTCTGGTAATGAGCTTCTCTGTACTTAGCTATGCTGTTCCCTAGATTGCAGGCACATTCTGTTGCTGGAGCAGTACTTGAAGCCAGAGCTTGGGAGTAACTGGTTGCTTGCAACAAGTTATTCTGGAAACTAGTTACATTTTGCACTAACACGGTGAAACAATATGGAGCAAACAACTGAGTCAGGCCTCATTGGAGTACTGTGTCCAGTTCTAGGCACAACAATTCAAAAAGGATGTTGAAAACCTGGAGAGCGTCCAGAGGAGGGTGACCAAAATAGTGAAGGTTCTGGAAACCATGCCTTATAAGAAGAGACTGAGTGCGCTGGGTATGTTTAGCCTGAAGAAGGGAAGGTTAAGAGGTGATACGACAGCCCTGTTTAAGTATTTGAAGGGATGACATGTTGACGATAGAGCAAGCTTGTTTTCTGCTGCTCCAGAGAATAGGACCTGGAGCAATGGATTCAAACTAGAGGAAAAAAGCTCAACATTAGGGAGAACTTCCTGACAGTAAGAGCTGTTCGACAGTGGAACACACTCCCTTGGAGTATGGTGGACTCTCCTTCTTTAGAGGTCTTTAAACAGAGGCTGGATGACCATCTGTCGGGTGTGTTCCTGCATGGCAGGGGATTGGACTGGACGGCCCTTGTGGTCTCTTCCAACTCTATGATTCTTTGATTCCTAAGAGTTTGCTTGTTTTGTGGAATGGATATAAATACATTGGGCACTTGAGATCCAGGAGGCTCCACTGATACCAAAATCTGTGGATGCAGAAGTTCCATTATATGCAGTGGCACAGTAAAATGTGGTAAAATCAAGGTTTGCCCTTCGCGATGTACACATATTTAAAATATTTTCTAGCTGGGATGGTTGAATCTGTAGATACAGAATCAGTGGATACAGAGGGATGCCTGTATTTGTAAGTAAAATAAAAGAATGTATTCCTAGGTGAGGCTTTGCAGGCTCTTTCTTTCTGCTAAGTCACATTTGGGGTATTTGGAATCTGAACTGCACCTGTCCACATCTGTCTGAAAACCAATTGCACTTTCTACCCACTTTTTCGCAAAAGTAATGTGGATATCTCCGTATGATAATTATTAGCGAATTTGCTTGCTTTTCCGGGATGCCAACACTTAACTATTTTCGGGATGGAAGCACATAGGTCCCTGTGTGATAAACTCCTTAGGTTGGGTGTTCTTCCTCAGCAACGTCTGTCAGTTTGATCATAGTCTGATGCTCCTTTGCCACAAGGCTCTTCTTTTTGATCTGTGAAATGGAGGGTATTTGATTATCAGCACTGATGGACAGCTACACTTCATTGTTTCAGACAGGATCTTTGCAGCCCTACTTGGAGATGCCACAGATTGAATCTTAGAGCTTCTGCCTGCAAAGCATATGTTCTACCACTGAGCTACAGTCCTTATGTTTTTAAAAGCTGTTCGCTCCTTTCCTGATGGTTTCTCTCTCTC